>NW_028136105.1:0-535559 GCF_964662115.1 Mustela nivalis | reverse complement strand
ACACAATAGAATATCTCCTGTCCCCAGTAGGAAACCATGCCCTTCGACCTGTGCCAAACCCTCAAGATTGGAGAATCCTGCACAGCACCTTAGACACCAGCACAAACTCTAGTTTGTGCGTTGACCCATACCACAAGCTTTCCATCTGATGGACAGTCGAGTCCTGTTGAATGGCTCCAGGATGTCCCATACGGAAAGACTGGAGAGCAGGATTCGAAGGATGGATGCCTGTACAGCATACCTCACATTCCCATTGGCTCTTTGTGACAAGACATGTTTGAACTACTGGCTCTGGGGCGAGCTAACTAGGGGGCTGAATTGAAATGGACTCTCCTGCGGATGGGTCATAATGTGGGTTTGTGTGCATGGAGACCTTGGAATATGTTGGCAGCTCAGGGGCCATGAAGTATTCGCCTAACCGAAGGGTGTAATATTGCTCCAATTAAAAAGAGATCCCTATGTGGAGATGAGACAGGTTCTCTTTGGTGCCTCAGAAAAGCCCCAGATACTGGTCTTCAAACCAGTTCTCTGAGTAGAGACACCTGGAAACCAAAGCTAGGGTTCAGATTAGAGCCTAGATGCCTGTCCGTTTCAATCTTCTGTCTCTGGGGACACTGTCTGAGTATCTAAGTGAAGATAGTTGCTCAGCTGGTGTCAGAGTGCCCCTCTTAGTCCATGGCCGAGGCATGGCCTTGGAGACCTTATTGGATTCTCCTAATCTCTAGGGTTGTGGCCAATGGATTGGGTACAGTTTTCTTGGAGAGGACTGGCACAGTCCTTCAGTGTGTCTCCATAGGCCCTAGCCTGGAGGGTGTGTGGGTCCGGGCTGTGGGTACAGAAGTCTGAAAACACAAACTCGGCTTGGGTGTGGAGCCGAGAGCATGGCAGGAAGGACCCACAGACCGTGAGAGGAGATCCTCAGCTTATGAAAGAAGGGCAAATGGGAGGCAGTCACGCAAGCTTTTGTCTTTGGATGTTTTGTCTCCCATAGCCGTGGAATGTAGGGGTGACCTCAGGGGCTATGGAAGAGTCTCCCTCTCTGAGGAGTTGGTCCAGCTCTTAAGATTTTGGGGACATTTTGTGGGAAGGGTGGAGTCCTGCTGTCTGGCTCAGGTGTTCTTCCAGGAGAGGGACTCCAGATCACAGTCCTGGGTTCGAGCAAATGGAATACTCGAGCTCTTGTGAAGATTGGGATCATAGGGGCTTGGCAAGCCCCATTTGCGGGCTCTTGGTCGAGGCCCTGAGAGACCTTACTTCGACATGGGGCCCATGCTGATGGTCCCAATGCGAGTTTGTACCCAAGGAGGCACTCAAGTTTAGGCTGAAGGTATGACTCCATGCCAACAGCAAGCTTTCCAGCCATGGGGAAGGAGAAGATCTGATTTGTGCTTCAGTTACCCACGTTTGCCAGGATTTGATATAATATCTAGGGTCAGATGTCTGAAAACCCAGGTTGGGAAGAGATGACGGCATAAGACCATGGCCTGTCTGATGTGCTTAGTGTGCAGCCAGCTGTTTCTTTGTCTGTCGGGACGTCAGGCTGTGTCAGACAGAGCATTACTGACCAGGGTAGCCTTTCCAGTTAGGGTGCGGTCGAGGCCAGAGCTGGTTGGTTCTCATTTGTGGTTTCTGGAGAGCCCCATAGGGCAACGTTTTTCTTCTGGTGGGCAGGCAGAAAACTGTGTTGTGGTTCTGGAATTCCCAGTCTGGAGGGCTTGTTTGCCAGGAGTGTGAAGAGGGAAGTCTGAAAACACAAGCTAGCGTTAGGTTTGTGGCCGAGGGCATGGCAGGCCCACTCTGCAGAGACTGAATCGAGATCTCCTGCATCTGAGGTCAGGGCGAGTATCAGACGTTGCCTCAGGTTGGAGTTTGTGTCCATTATGGCCCCTTCCTGAAGGGGGTGGGGGCGTCATGAGGCCAGGGAGGTTTCCCAACGCTGGGAGTTATGAGCTGCCCCAAACATCAAGGTTTCCTCTGTAGGACAGTCGAGTCCTATGAGATGGTTCTAGGATGACCCCTACAGAAAGACTCGAGAGAAGGGGTCTAAGCATGAATGTCTGCAAATGCCACCTCACATTCCCACTGGCTGCTTGGAGCAAGGCAGGCTCAATCTGCAGGCTCTTGGGCGGGTTTCTCAGAGGGCTGAGTAGAAATGGACTCTCCTGAGGATGAGTCATACTGTGGGTTGGTGGCCATGGAGACCTTGGAATGTGGCGGGGGCTCAGGGACTCTGCAGGTTTCTCCAAACCGAAGGGTTTGACACAGCTCCAACAATGAAGCTTCCCATGTGGAGACGATAGTTGTTCTGTTTGGTGTCTCAGGAAAGCCCCAGATCTGGTCTTCAAACCCAGGCCTCTGAGGAGTGACACCTGGAAACCAAAGCAAGAGTTCAGATTAGGGCCCAGGGGCCTGTCTGGTTCAATCTACTGTCTCTGCCAACGTCTGTCTGTGTTTCTGCATGGAGGTAGTTGCTCAGCTTGTGTCAGGATGCCTTTGTCCATAGAGGCTTATAGTAGTGGGATGTCCTCGGGGGCCTTGATGTTTCTCCTATTCTGTGGGGTTATGGGCAATGGAATGGGCATAGTCTCCTTGGAGAGAGCAGGACAGTCCTGTGGTGTGGCTCCAGAGGCCCCAGCCTGGCGGCTGTGTGGGCCAGGGCTGTGGGGACAGACATCCAAAAACACAAACTCGGCTGAGGTTTGGGGCTGAGGTTATGGCAGGAGTGATCTACAGTCCGTGAGGGGAGCTCATTGTGATTAGAAAGTAAGGCGAGTGAGAGGCGGTCGTTCAGGCTTATGTCTCTGGATGTTATATTCATGATGGTCATTTAATGTAAGCATGGTCTCATGGGCCATGGAAGTCTCCCTCTCTGGTGATTTGTCCGGCTCCCAAGAGATTGGGGTCATTTTGTGGGAAGGGAGGAGTCCTGTTTTCTGCCTCATGTGTCCCCACAATAGAGGGATTCTAGAGCAGAGCACTGGGTACATACAACTGGAATACCCACCCTCTGGTTAGGCCTGGGGTCCATTGGGCATGGCAAGCCCATATGCAGATTCTTGGTCCAGCCACTGAGAGACGTTACTTGAATAGTGGACTCATGCTGAGGGTCACAATGTGTGTTTGTGCCCAAGGTGGTCCTCAATATTGGGCGGGACCTCATTGAGCTTGCAGGTTTCTCCTACAGTGAACCTTGGACATGCCAACCTCAGGGTTTCTTGCCATGGGGAAGGAGGAGTTTTGATTTCTGCATCACGTTCACCTCTGGGCACTAATTGGAGATAAGGTCTAGGTTCTGAAGCCTGAAAACCGAGGTTTGGAAGAGATGACGACCTAAGGCCATGGCGGGTCCGATGTGTTCAGTTTGGGGCCAGCTTTCTAGGTGTCGTTCAGGAGGTCTGCACTCAGGCTGTGCCAGACAGGGCATTCGTGCCCAGATACGCTGTATAATTGGGGTACAGTTGAGTGGCATGCAGAAGATAATTATTTGGGGTTTCTCCGTAGCCCCATAAGGCAAAGTCTTTCTTCTGGAGGGCAGGCAGAGTGCTGCATTCTGGCTCCGGAACTGCCAAACTGGAGGCCTTGCGGCCAGGAATGCAAGGATGTAAGTCTGAGAACTGAAGCTTTGCTTTGGTTTCAGGGCGAGGAAATGGCAGGCACACTCTGCAGAGCTGAATTGAGATTTCATGCATCTGAGGTCAGGGCGAGGTTCATATATTGGCTCAGGTTGGAGTTTCTGTCCATGATGGCCCCTTCATGAAGGGGGGTCATCACACCGCCATTGATGTTTTCCCATGATGGCAGTAGTGAGATGCTCCAAACCACAAGGATTTTCTGCGGGTCAGTTGAAACCTATTGGATGGCTCCAGGACATCCCATATGGAACAATTGCAGAGCAGGGTTCTAAGGATGGATGCCTGGGCATCCGGCCTTGCATTCCAATTGTCTCCTAGCGAAACGGCACGTTTGATTGCTGCCTATGATGTAGCAGCCGAGGGGGCTGAGTTGAAATGCATTCTCCTGAGGATCGGTCCTAATGTGGGATTGTGTCCATGGAGACCTTGGAATGGGGCAGTGGCACCAGGGCTCTGAAGGATGCTCCTAACCAGAGGTTTTGACACAGCTCCAAGAAGCATTTTTCCCATGGGGAAACAAGATTTGTTCTCATTGGTGCTTCAGTAACCCCCAATATGCTGGTATTGGAAACCAGAACTCTGAGGAGAGATGCCTGGAAACCAAGGCAATGGATCTGATTAGGGCCTGGGGCCTGTCTGGTTTAATCTTCTTCTCTCGGTTCATCTGTCTATGGGATTGAGTGGAGGTAGTTCCTCAGCTGGTGTCAGATTGCCCCTATTTGTCCTGGGCAGTCTACACTATTGGGATGGCCACTTTGACTTTGGAGGTTTCTCCTAATTTGCAAGTTTGTGGCCAATGAAATGGGCAGAATTCCTTTGGGGAGGGAAGGCACAATCCAGAGGTCTGGCTCTAGGGGCTCAAGCATGGAGGGTGTGTGGGTCAGAGCTGTGGGGACAGAAGTCTGAAAACAGAAACTCGTCTTAGGTTTGGGGACATAGGTATGGGAGGCCCGATCTACAGAGTGAGTGTGAGGCACTTGCTCAGGCTTTTGACTCTGGATTTTGTGTCACTGATGGCCGTGGAATGTAGGGGCGTCCTCATGGACCATGGGTGAGACTTCCTCTATGGGGATTTGGATGATCCCAATATTTTGGGGTCATTCCGTGGGATGGGAGGAGTCCATTCTGTTTTTTTTTTTTGTTTTTTTTTTTTTTTTTTTTTACCTCAGGTGTGCCACTAAAGAGGGATTCCAGAGCAGAACCCTGGGAAGGGGCGACTGGACAACCCGAACTCTGTATAAGATTGGGGGCCTAAGGGCATGGCAATCCCCATATGGGGTACCTTGGTCCAGCCACTGAGAGGTCTTACTTGAGTACAGTGCTCACACTGAGGGTCACAATGCATGTTTGTGCCCAATGTAGGCATCAAGCATGGGCGGGGACTCATGGGCCATGCTTGATTCTCCTACACTGAACTTTGGACAACATACGAACCACAAGGTTTCTTTCCATGGGGAAGGAGGAATTCTGATTTCTGCATCATGTTCACCCCTGGGCAGTGACTGGAGATAAGATCTAAGTTCTGAATCCAGAAAATCGAGGTTGGGATGAGATGATAACCTAAGGTCATGGAGGGTCCGATGTGCTCAGTGTGCGGTCAGCTTTCTGGGTGTTGTTCAGGAGGTATGGATTCAGGCTGTGTCAGACAGTGCATTAGTGCCCAGGTTAGAATGTATAATTTGGGTACAGTTGAGTTCCATGTAGGTTCATCCTCATTTATTGTGTCAGGGAAGCTCACTGGGGAAAAATTTTTCTTCTGGTGGGCAGGCAGAGTGCAGCATTGTGGGTCCAGAATTGCCAAACTTGAGGGCGTCGGGACCAGGAGTGTGAGGACGTAAGTCTGAGATCATAAGCTAGACTTAAGTTTCAGGGCGAGGGCACGGCAGGCACCCTCTGCAGATCCGAATCAAAATCTCATTCATCTGAAGTCAGGACGAGGATCAGACTTAGGCGCAGGTTGGAGTTTCTGTCCATGATGGCCCCTTCATCAAAGGGGTGGAATCTCGAGGCCATGGAGGTTTTCCCACGTTGGGAGTTGTGGGATGCTCCAAACTGCAAGGATTCCTTCTGCGGGAAAATTGAGAACTGTTGGATGGCTCCAGGACATCCCATATGGAATGACTCCAGAGCCGGGTTCTAAGGATGGATGCCTGAGCAGACTGCCTCTTACACCAATTGTCTCCCTGCCACAAGACAGGTACGATCTGATGGCTATGCAGGAGCAATCGTGGGAGCTGAGTTGAAATGGACTCTCCTGAAGATGGGTCTTAATGTGTGTTTGTGTCCATGAGGACGTTGGAATGGGGTGGTGGCCCCAGGGCTCTAAAGGATTCTAACCGGAGATTTTGAAACAACTCGAAAGAGCAAGTTTTCCATGTGGAGACAAGATTTGTTCTAATTGGTGCCTCAGGAAACCCACATATGCTGGTATTAGAACCAGGCCTCTGAGGAGAGATACATAGAAACCACGGCAATGCATCCAATTAGGTCCTAGGAGCCTCTCTGGTTCAATCTTCTTCTCTGTCGACATCTGTCTATTTTATGAAATGGAGGTAGTTGCTCAGCTGGTGTCAGACCGCTCCTGTTTGTCCGGGCGGCCTACACTATAGGGATGGCCTCGGGGACTTTGGAGGTTTCTCCTAAATTGTATGATTATGGACAATGGCATGGGCAGAATTCCTGTGGAGTGGGCAGGCACAGACCTTATGTGTGGCTCCAAGGGCCCAGCCTTGAGGGTGTGTGGGCAAGGACTGTGGGGACAGATGTCTGAAAACACAAACTCAGCTTAGCTTTGGGGATGTAGGTATGGCAGGTCCGATTTACAGACTATGAGGAGAACTTTTTGGGATATGAATAAAGGGTGAAAGTGTGACACTTGTCAGGCTTTTGCCCCTGGATTTTGTGTCAATGATGGCTGTGGAATGTCGAGGAGTCCTCATGGGCCATGGAAGAGTCTTTCTCTCTGTGGATTTGGCCAGATCCCAATTGTTTTGGGTTAATCTGTGGGATTTAGTTTTGTTAACTAAGGTGTCCCACCAAAAGAGGGATTCCAGAGCAGAACCCTGGACAACAAGAAATCTAACTAAAAATACGGGCCTAGGGGCATGGCAAGCCCAATATGCCTTCTAATGGTCCAGCCACTGAGAGGCCTTCATTGAGGACAGAACTCATGCTGAGGGTCACAATGCGTGTTTATGCCCTCGTGGTACTCAAGCATGGGTGGGGACTCATGGTGCATGCTTGTTTCTCCTACACTGAATGATAGTCAACATGTCAACCACATGAGTTCTTGCCATGGGGAAGTATTAATTCTGATTTCTGCATGTCATTCACCCCTGGGCAGTGATTGGAGATAAGGTCTAGGTTGTGAAGTCTGAAAACCGAGGTTGGGAAGAGATGACGACCTAAGACCATGTTGTGTCCGATATGCTCAGCGTGGAGCCAGCTGTCTGGGTGTTGGTCGGGAGGTCCAAGCTTGGGCTGTGTCAGACAGGGCATTAGTGCCCAGGGTAGATTGTATAATTGGGGTACAACTGAGTGCCGTGCAGGTTGATCTTTATTTGGTATTTCTGGTTAGCCCCAAGGGCAATGTTTTTCTTCTGGAGAACAGGCAGAGTGCTGCATTGTGGCTCCGGAATTTCCAAAGTGGATGCCTTGTGGACGGGGAGTGTGAGGACGGAAGTCTGAGAACACATGTTAGGCGTAGGTTCTGGGCGAGGGCACGGCAGGCACCCTCTGCAGATCTGAATCGGGATATCATGAATCTGAAGTTAGGGCGAGGTTCAAACCTAGGCTTAGGTTTGAATTTCTGTCCATTCTGGCCACTTTATGAAGGGGACAGCATCTCCAGTCCATGGAGGTTTACCCAAAATGGAAGTTGTGAGATGCTCCAAACAACAAAGATTCCTTCTGATCAACAATTGAGACCTTTTGTATCACTCCAGTACATACCATACAGAATGACACCAGAGCAGGGATCTTAGGATGGATACATGGGAAGCCCGCCTCACATTGCAGTTGTCTCCTAGCAAATAGACAGGTTTGATATGCTGGCTCTGTCAGAGCAACCAAGGGGGCTGAGTTGAAATGGACTCTCCTGAGGATGGATGCTAATGTGGGTTTGTGTCCATGGAGACCTTGGAATGGGGCGTTGGTGCATGGGCCCTGAAGGATTCTCCTAACCGGAGGTTTTGAGACATCTCCAAAGGACAAGTTTCCCATGTGGAGACGAGATTTGTTCTAATTCGTGCCTCAGGAAACCCCCATATACTGTTATTGGAATATAGGCCTCTGAAGAGAGATAACTGGAAACCAAAGCAATGGCTCCGTTTAGAGCCTAGGGGCCTGTCCGGTTGAATCTTCTTCTCTGTGTACATCCATCTAAGGTATTAGTGGAGTTAGATGCTCAGCTGGTGTCAGATGGCCCTTGTTTGTCCCAGGCGGCCTACACTATTGTGAAGGCCTTGGGGACTTTGGAGGTTTCTCCTAATTTTATGATTATGGACAATGGAATGGGCAGAATTCCCGTGGAGAGGGAAGGCACAGTTTTGATGTGGCTCCAGGGGCCCCAGCCTGCAGGGTGTGTGCCTCAGGACTGTGGAGACAGAAGTCTAAAACACAAACTCAGTTTAGGTTTAGGGACGTAGGTATGGCAGGCCCGATCTACAGACCGTGAGGAGAATTCTTCCAGATATGAAGAAAGAGAGATTGTGAGGCACTTGTTCAGGCTTTTGTTTCTGGATTTTGTGTCAACGATGGGCGTGGAATGTCAGGGAGGCCTCATGGGCCATGGACGAGTCTTCCGCTCTGTGGATTTGGCCCGATTCCAATTGTTTTGGGTCAAACTGTGGGATGGGAGGAGTCCTTTCAGTTTTGTTACCTCAGGTGTCCCACCAAAAGAGGGATTCCAAAGCCGAGCCCTGGGGAGGGGAGACTGGACAACCAGAAATCTGGTTAAAAATTGGGGCCTAGGGGCATGACAAGCCCAATATGCTGTCTTTTGGTCCAGCCACTGAGAGGCCTTACTTGAGAACTGGGCTCACGTTGAGGGTTAGAATGCATGTTTGTGAACGACTTGGTCCTCAAGCATCTGCAGGGCCTCATGGGCCACACTGGTTTCAACTACATTTTACGTTGGACAACATGCCAACCACAAGGTTTCTTGCCATGGGGAAGGAGTTCTGATTCCTGCATCATGTTCAACCCTGGGTGGTGACTGGAGATAAGGTTTAGGTTCTGAAGCCTGAAAACCGAGGTTGGAAAGAGATGATGACCTAAGGCCATGGCGGGTCTGATGTGCTCAGTGTGTGGCTAGCTGGGTGGGTGCGAGCCAGGAGGTTCAGTCTCAGGCTGTGCCAGAAAGGGCAGTAGTGCCCAGGGCAGCCTGTATAATTGGGGTCCAGTCAAGTGGCATGCAGGTTGATCCTCATTTGGGGAATCTGGGTAGCCCCAGAGGGCAATGATTTTCTTCCGGAAAGCAGGCAGAGTGCTGCCTTGTAGTTCTGGAATTGCCAAACTGGAGGGCTTGTGGGCCAGGAATGTGAGGATGGAAGTTGAGAACACAAACTAGACTTACGTTTCTGGGCAAGGGCACGGCAGTCACACTCTGCAGAGCTGAATCAAGATGTCCTGCATCTGAAGTCAGGGCGAGGATCAGACGATCGATCAGGTTGGAGCTTCTGTCCCTGATGGCCCCTTCATGAAGCACAGGGGGCGGGATCACGAGGCCATGGAGGTTTGCCCACGATGGGAGTTGTGAGATGCTCCAAACAGTAAAGATTCTTCTGCGGGACTATTGAGACCTGTTGGTTGGCTCCAGGACTTCCCATACAGCATAATTCTGAGAATGGTTCTAAGTATGGATGTCTGGGAAGCCTGCCTCTCATTCCAATCATCTCCTAGCGACAAGACGGGTTAGATCTGCTGGATCAGGGGGAGCAACTGAGGGGGCTGAGTTGAAATGGACTCTCCTGTGGATGGGTCCTAATGTGGGTGTGTCTCCATGGAGACCTTGGAATGAGGCGCTGGCACCGGGAACCTGAAATGGCCTTCTAACCAGAGGCTTTGAGAGAGCTCCAACATGTAAGTTTCCCATGTGTAGACGAGATTTGTTCTAATGGGTGCCTCAGGAGAAGCCCTCAGCTGGTATTGGAAACCAGGCTTTTGAGGAGACATGCCTGTAAACCAAAGCTATGGATCCCATTATGGCCTGGGGTCCTGTCTGGTCAATCTTCTTCTCTGGGGACATCCATCTATGGTATGAGTGGAGGTAGATGCTCAGCTGGTGTCAGACGGCCCTTTTTTGTCCCGGACAACCTACACCATTGGTATGGCCTCAGGGAATTTGGAGGTTTCTCCTAATTTGTACGGTTTTGGATAATGGAATGGGCAGAATTCCCATGGATTGGTTAGGCACAGTCCTAATGTGTGGTTCCAGGGGCCCAGCCTGGAGCGTGTGTGGCCCAGGACTTTGAGGACAGAACTCAAAAAACACAAACTCAGCTTAGGATTGGGAACGTAGGTATGGCACGGCCGAACTACAAATCATGAGAAGAACTCTTCAGGATATGAAGAAAGAGCGAGTCTGAGGTGCTTAGTTAGGCTTTTGTCTCTGGATTTTGTATCAGCGATGGCCGTGGAATGTCGGGGAGGCCTCATGGGCCATGGACGAATCTTCCTCTCTTTGGATTTGGCCCTATCCCAATTCTTTTTCGTGTATCTGTGGGATGGGAGGACTCCTTTAGGGTTTGTTACCTGAGGTGTCCCACCAAAAGAGGAATTCCAAAGCAGAGCCCTGCGCAAGAGTGAAGGGACAACCCGAAATATGGTTAAAAATTAGGGTCTAGGGGCATGGCAAGCCCAATATGCTGTTTCTTCATGCAGCCACTGAGAGGCCTTGCCTGAGGACCGGGCTCAGGCTGAGGGTCACAATGTGTGTTTGAGACCAATGTGGCCCTCAAGCATGGGCTGGGTCTCATGTGCCACACTGGTTTCAACTACACTGAAAGTTGGACAACATGCCAACCACGAGGTTTCATGCCAAGGGAACGAGTTCGGATTTCTGCAACATTTTCAAACCTGGGCAGTGATTGGAGATAAGGTCAAGGTTCTGAAGCCTGAAAACCGATGTTGGGTAGAGATGACGACCTAAGGCCATGTCGGGTCCGATGTGCTCAGTGTGCGGCCAGCTGTCTGGGTGGGGCCAGGAGTTCCAGGCTCAGGCTGTGTCAGAATGGGCAATTGTGCCCACTTCAGCCTATATATTTGGTGTACAGCCAAATGGCGTGCAGGTTGATCCTCATTTGGGGTTTCTGGGTAGCCCCAGAGGGCAATGTTCTTCTTCCAGGGAGCAGGCAGAGTGCCGCATTGTACTTCTGGATTGCCAAACTGGAGGGCTTGTGGGCCAGTAGTCTGAGGACTGAAGTCTGAGAACACAAGCTAGGCTTAGTTTTTATGGGTGAGGACATGGCAGGCACAATCTACAGACCTGAATCGAGATCTCGTGCATCTGAAGTCAGGGTGAGGATCAGACGATCTTCAGGTTGGACTTTCTGTCCCTGATGGCCCCTTCATGAAGGGGGGGAATCACGAGGCCATGGGGGTTTTCGCACGATGGGAGTTGTGAGAAGCTCCAAACTACAAAGATTCTTCTCCAGGACAATTGAGACCTGTTAGTTGGCGCCAGGCCAAGGATTCCAAGCATGGTTCTGAGGATGGATGGCTAGGTACCCCACCTGGCATTCCAATTTTCTCCTAGCTACAAGAAAGGTTAGATCTGCTGGATCTGGGGGAGCAACTGAGGAGGCTGAGTTGAAATTGACTCTCCTGTGGATGTGTCCTAATATGTTTTTGTGTCTATGGAGACCTTGGAATGAAGCGGTGGCACTGGGTCCCTGATGGGTTCTTCTAAACAGAGACTTTGACACAGCTCCACCATGCAAGTTTCCCATATGTAGATGAGATTTGTTCTGATGGGTGAGTCAAGAAACAGCCATATGCTGGTATTGAAATCCAGGCCTCTGAGGAGACATGCCTGGAAACCATAGCAATAGATCCGATTAGTGCCTAGTGGTCTGTTCATTCCTTTTTTCCTCTGGGGACATCAGTCTATGGGTCTGAGTGCAGGAAGGTGCTCTGATGTGCTCAGATTGCTCCTGTTTGTCCTGGGAAGCCACCACTATTGGGATGGCCTCAGGAACTTTGGAGGTTTATCCTATTAGTAGGATTGTGGCCATTGGAATGGGTACACACAATTCCCTTGGAGAGGGCAAGTACAGTCCTCAGGTTTGGCTCCAAGGGCCTAAGCCTTTGGGGTGTGTAGGCCAGGGCTGTTTGGACAGTTCTCTGAAAACACAAACGCGGCTTATGTTTCGGGTCATAGGTATGGCAGGACTTATCTACAGACCATGAGGAGAACTCTTCAGGATATGAAAAAAGGGCGAGCGTGAGGCTCCTGCTCAAGTTTTTGTCTCTGGATATCGTGTCACTCATGGTCGTGAAATTTCCGGGTGCCTTCATGGGAAATGGACGAGTCTTACTCTCTGGGGTTTTGCCCCATCCCAAGATTTTTGGGTCATTCTGGGGATGGAAGAAGTCCGTTTTGTTGTTGTTGTTGATTTGCTTTGTTTTGTTTTTTAACCTCAGGTGTCTCACCAAATGAGGTATTCCAGAGTAGAGCCCTGGGGAGGGCCGACCGGACAACCAGAAATCTGGTTTAAAATTGGGGCCTAGGGACATGTCAAGCCCATTATGACATCTAATGGTCGAGCCACTGAGAGGACTTACTAGAGCACAGGACTCACGCTGAGGGTCACAATGCGTGTTTATGCCCTCTTCGCACTCAAGAATTGGTGGGGCCTCTGGGTGAATGCTGGTTTCTCCTACACTGAACGTTGGACAACATGCCAACCACAAGGTTTCTTGCCATGGGTAAGGACGAGATCTGATTTCGACATCACAAGCACCCCTGGGCAGTGGTTGGAGATAAGGTCTAGGTTCTGAAGCCTGAAAAACCGCAGTTGGGAAGAGATGATGACCTAAGGCCTTGGCGGTTCTGATGTGCTCAGTGTGCGGTCAGCTGTCTGGGTGTTGGTCAGGAGGTCCGAGCTCAGGTTGTGTCAGACAGTGCATTAGTGCCCAGGTTAGACTATATACTTTGGGTACAGTCGAATGCCATGTAGATTTATCCTCATATAAGGTGCCTGGGCAGCTCATTAGGCCGAATTTTCTTTCTAGAGGGCATGCAGAGTGCTGCATTGTGGGTCTGGAATTGCGAAACTTCTGGGCTTCGGGGCCTGGAGTGTGAGGAGGGAAGTCTGAGAACACAAGCTAGACTTGGGTTTCAGGGCCAGGGCACGGCAGGTACCCCTGTAGATCTGAACCTATATCTCATGCATCTGAAGTCAGGGCGAGGATCAGACGTTGGCTCAGGTTGGAGTTTCTGTGCATGACGGACCCTTCATGAAGGGAGCGGAATCTCAAGGCCATGGAGTTTTTCCCACGTTGGGAGTTGTGGGATGCCCCCTTCAAGGATTACTTCTGCGGGACAATTGAGACCTGTTGGGCAGCTTCAGGACATCCCATATGGAATGACTCCAGGGCACTGTTCGAGGTTGGGTGCATGGGAAGCCGGCCTCGCATTCCAATTGTCTCCCAGCAACAAGACCGTTTAGATCTGATGGCTCTGCGAGAGAAACCGGGGTGGCTGACTTGAAATGGACTTTCCTGAGGATGGGTCCTAATGTGTCTTTGTGTCCATGAGGGCCTTAAAATGGGGCGGTGGCACCGGGACCCTGAAGTATTCTCCTAAGCTTTTGACATAGCTCGATGCACAAGGTTCCTTGTGGATACGAGATTTGTTTTGATGGGTGCCTCAGGAAAACCTCTATGCTGGTATTGGAATCCAGGCTTTTGAGGAGACATGCCTGTAATCCAAAGCAATGTATCCGATTATGGCCTAGGGTCCTGTCTGGTTCAATCTTCTTCTCAGGGGACATCCATCTATGGTATGAGTGGAGGTAGATGCTCAGCTGGTATCAGACCGCCCTTGTTTGTCCGGGGCGACCTGCACTATTGGGATGGCCTCAGGGATTTGTAGGATTCTCCAAATTTTACTGTTTTGGACAATGGCATCGGCAGAATTCCCATGGATTGGGTAGGCACAGTCCTAATGTGTGACTCCAGGGGCCCCAGCCTGGAGGGTGTGTGGCCCAGGACTTTGAGGACAGAAGTCTGAAAACACAAACTCAGCTTAGGTTTGGGGACGTAGGTATGGCAGGCCTGATGTATAAACCATGAGAAGAACTCTTCCGGATATGAAGAAAGAGCGAGTCTGAGGCGCTTGCTCAGACTTTTGTCTCTGGATTTTGTATCAGAGATGGCCGTGGAATGTCGGGGAGGCCTCATGGGCCATGGACGAATCTTCCTCTCTGTGGATTTGGCCCGATCCCAATTGTTTTTCGTCAATCTGTGGAATGGGAGGACTCCTTTCAGGTTTGTTACCTCAGGTGTCCCGCCAAAAGAGGAATTCCAAAGAAGAGCCCTGGGGAAAAGTGAAGGGAGAACCCGAACTATGGGTAAAATTTGGGGCCTAGGGGCATGGCAAACCCAATATGCTATCTCTTCATCCAGCCACTGAGAGGCCTTATTGAGGACTGGGATCAGGGTGCTGGTCACAATGTGTGGTTTTGACCAATGTGGCCCGCAAACATGAGCGGGGCCTCATGAGCCACATTGGTTTCAACTACACTGAACGTTGGACAACATGCCAACCACATGGTTTCTTGCCACGGGAAAGGAGTTGTTTTTTCTGCATCACTTTCAAGCCTGGGCAGTGATTGGAGATAAGGTCTAGGTTCTGAAACTTGACAACCGAGGTTGGGAAGAGATGACGACCTAAGACCATGGCGGGTCCGATGTGCTCAGTGAGCGGCCAGCTTTCTGTGTGGGGCCAGGTAATCCAGGCTCAGGCTGTGTCAAAAAGGGCAATAGGGCCCAGGTCAGCCTATATATTTGGGGTACAGTAGAATGGCGTGCAGGTTGATCCTCATTTGGAGTTTCTGGGTAGCCCCAGAGGGCAATATTTTTCTTCCTGAGGGCAGGAAGAGTGCTGCATTATAGTTCTGGTTTTCAAACTGGAGGCTTGTGGGCCAGTAGTCTGAGGAAGGAAATCTGAGAACAAGCTAGGCTTAGGTTTCTGGGTGAGGACAAGGCAGGAACAATCTACAGACCTGAATCGAGATCTCGTGCTTATGATGTCACGGCGAGGATCAGAAGATCGCTCAGTTTGGTGTTTCTGTCCCTGATGGCCCTTCATGAAGGGGCGGGGTGGTCACGAGGCCGTGGGGGTTTTCCCACGATGTTAGTTGTGAGAAGCTCCAAACTGCAAAGATTCTTCTGCAGGACAATTGAGACCTGTTTGTTGGCTCCAGGGCAACGATTCCGAGCAGGGTTCTAAGGATGGATGGCTGGGTAGCCCACCTCGCATTCCAATCGTGTCCTAGCAACAAGACAGGTTAGATCTGCTGGATCTGGGGGAACAACCCAGGAGGCTGAGTTGAAATGGACTCTCCTGTGGATGGGTCCTAATGTCTGTTTGTGTCTATGGAGACCTTGGAATGTAGCCGTGGCACTGGGGTCCTGAAGGGTTTTTCCAAACAGAGGCTTTGACACAGCTCCAACGTGCAAGTTTCCCATATGTAGATGAGATGTTTTCTGATGGGTGAGTCAAGAAACAGCCATACGCTTGTATTGGAATCCAGGCCTCTGAGGAGAGATGACTGGATACCACAGCAATGGATCCGTTTAGTGCCTAGGGGCTTGTTCGTTCCTTTTTACCTCTGGGGACATCAGTCTATGCGTCTGAGTGCAGGTAGGTGCTCAGATGAGCTCAGATTGCCCCAGTTTGTCCTGGGAAGCCACCACTATTGGGATGGCCTCCGGCAGTTTGGAGGTTTATCCTATTAGTAGGGTTGTGGCCATTGGAATGGGCACATACAATTCCCTTGGAGAGGGCAAGTACAGTCCTCAGGTTTGGCTCCAGGGGCCTGAGCCTGTAGGGTGTGTAGGCCAGAGCTGTTTGGACAGTTGTCTGAAAACACAAACGCGGCTTATGTTTCGGGTCATAGGTATGGCAGGACTGATCTACAGACCATGAGGAGAACTCTTCAGGATATGAAAAAAGGGCGAGTGTGAGGCTCGTGCTCAAGTTTTTGTCTCTGGATATCGTGTCACTCATGGTCGTGAAATTTCCGGGTGACTTCATGGGAAATGGACGAGTCTTACTCTCTGGGGTTTTGCCCCATCCCAAGATTTTAGGGTCATTCTGGGAATGGAAGAAGTCCGTTTTGTTGTTGTTGTTGATTTGCTTTGTTTTGTTTTTTAACCTCAGGTGTCTCACCAAATGAGGTATTCCAGAGTAGAGCCCTGGGGAGGGCCGACCGGACAACCAGAAATCTGGTTAAAAATTGTGGCCTAGGGACATGTCAAGCCCATTATGACATCTAATGGTCGAGCCACTGAGAGGACTTACTAGAGCACAGGACTCACGCTGAGGGTCACAATGCGTGTTTATGCCCTCTTCGCACTCAAGAATTGGCGGGGCCTCCGGGTGAATGCTGGTTTCTCCTACACTGAACGTTGGACAACATGCCAACCACAAGGTTTCTTGCCATGGGTAAGGACGAGTTCTGATTTCTGCATCACAGGCACCCCTGGGCAGTGGTTGGAGATAAGGTCTAGGTTCTGAAGCCTGAAAAACCGCAGTTGGGAAGAGATGATGACCTAAGGCCTTGGCGGTTCTGATGTGCTCAGTGTGCGGTCAGCTGTCTGGGTGTTGGTCAGGAGGTCCGAGCTCAGGTTGTGTCAGCCAGTGCATTAGTGCCCAGGTTAGACTATATACTTTGGGTACAGTCGTATGCCATGTAGATTTATCCTCATATAAGGTGCCAGGGCAGCTCATTAGGCCAAATTTTTTTTCTAGAGGGCAGGCAGAGTGCTGCATTGTGGGTCTGGAATTGCAAAACTTCTGGGCTTCGGGGCCGGGAGTGTGAGGAGGGAAGTCTGAGAACACAAGCTAGACTTGGGTTTCAGGGCCAGGGCACGGCTGGTACACCTGTAGATCTGAACCTATATCTCATGCATCTGAAGTCAGGGCGAGGATCAGACGTTGGCTCAGGTTGGAGTTTCTGTGCATGACGGACCCTTCATGAAGGGAGCGGAATCTCGAGGCCATGGAGGTTTTCCCACGTTGGGAGTTGTGGGATGCCCCCTTCAAGGATTCCTTCTGCGGGACAATTGAGACTTGTTGGGCAGCTCCAGGACATCCCATATGGAATGACTCCAGGGCACCGTTCGAGGATGGATGCCTGGGAAGCCCGCCTCGCATTCCAATTGTCTCCTAGCAACAAGACAGTTTAGATCTGATGGCTCTGCGGGAGAAACCGGGGTGGCTGACTTGAAATGGACTTTCCTGAGGATGGGTCCTAATGTGTGTTTGTGTCCATGAGGGCCTTAAAATGGGGCGGTGGTACCGGGACCCTGAAGTATTCTCCTAAGCTTTTGACATAGCTCGATGCACAACGTTCCTTGTGGAGACGAGATTTGTTTTGATGGGTGCCACAGGAAAACCTCTATGCTGGTATTGGAATCCAGGCTTTTGAGGAGACATGCCTGTAATCCAAAGCAATGTATCCGATTATGGCCTAGGGTCCTGTCTGGTTCAATCTTCTTCTCAGGGGACATCCATCTATGGTATGAGTGGAGGTAGATGCTCAGCTAGCATCAGACCGCCCTTGTTTGTCCCGGGCGACCTGCACTATTGGGATGGCCTCAGGGATTTGTAGGGTTCTCCAAATTTTACTGTTTTGGACAATGGCATCGGCAGAATTCCCATGGATTGGGTAGGCACAGTCCTAATGTGTGACTCCAGGGGCCCCAGCCTGGAGGGTGTGTGGCCCAGGACTTTGAGGACAGACGTCTGAAAACACAAACTCAGCTTAGGTTTGGGGACGTAGGTATGGCAGGCCTGATCTATAAACCATGAGAAGAACTCTTCCGGATATGAAGAAAGAGCGAGTCTGAGGCGCTTGCTCAGGCTTTTGTCTCTGGATTTTGTATCAGAGATGGCTGTGGAATGTCGGGGAGGCCTCATGGGCCATGGACGAATCTTCCTCTCTGTGGATTTGGCCCGATCCCAATTGTTTTTCGTCAATCTGTGGAATGGGAGGACTCCTTTCAGGTTTGTTACCTCAGGTGTCCCGCCAAAAGAGGAATTCCAAAGAAGAGCCCTAAGGAAAAGTGAAGGGAGATCCCGAACTATGGGTAAAATTTGGGGCCTAGGGGCATGGCAAGCCCAATATGCTATCTCTTCATCCAGCATCTGAGAGGCCTTATTGAGGACTGGGATCAGGGTGAGGGTCACAATGTGTGGTTTTGACCAATGTGGCCGCAAACATGAGCGGGGCCTCATGGGCCACACTGGTTTCAACTACACTGAACGTTGGACAACATGCCAACCACATGGTTTCTTGCCACGGGGAAGGAGTTGTGTTTTCTGCATCACTTTCAAGCCTGGGCAGTGATTGGAGATAAGGTCTAGGTTCTGAAACTTGACAACCGAGGTTGGGAAGAGATGACGACCTAAGACCATGGCGGGTCCGATGTGCTCATTGAGCGTCCAGCTTTCTGTGTGGGGCCAGGTAATCCAGGCTCAGGCTGTGTCAAAAAGGGCAATAGTGCCCAGGTCAGCCTATATATTTGGGGTACAGTAGAATGGCGTGCAGGTTGATCCTCTTTTGGAGTTTCTGGGTAGCCCCAGAGGGCAATGTTTTTCTTCCTGAGGGCAGGAAGAGTGCTCCATTATAGTTCTGGTTTTCAAACTGGAGGCTTGTGGGCCAGTAGTCTGAGGAAGGAAATCTGAGAACAAGCTAGGCTAAGGATTCTGGGTGAGGACAAGGCAGGAACAATCTACAGACCTGAATCGAGATCTCGTGCTTATGATGTCAGGGCGAGGATCAGAAGATTGCTCAGGTTGGTGTTTCTGTCCCTGATGGCCCTTCATGAAGGGGCAGGGGGGCCACGAGGCCGTGGGGGTTTTCCCACGATGTTAGTTGTGAGAAGCTCCAAACTGCAAAGATTCTTCTGCAGGACAATTGAGACCTGTTTGTTGGCTCCAGGGCAACGATTCTGAGCAGGGTTCTAAGGATGGATGGCTGGGTAGCCCACCTCGCATTCCAATTGTGTCCTAGCAACAAGACAGGTTAGATCTGCTGGATCTGGGGGAGCAACCCAGCAGGCTGAGTTGAAATGGACTCTCCTGTGGATGGGTCCTAATGTCTTTTTGTGTCTAAGGAGACCTTGGAATGTAGCGGTGGCACTGGTGTCCTGAAGGGTTTGTCCAAACAGAGGCTTTGACACAGCTCCAACGTGCAAGTTTCCCATATGTAGATGAGATGTTTTCTGATGGGTGAGTCAAGAAACAGCCATACACTGGTATTGAAATCCAGGCCTCTGAGGAGAGATGACTGGATACCACAGCAATGGATCCGTTTAGTGCCTAGGGGCCTGTTCGTTCCTTTTTACCTCTGGGGACATCAGTCTATGCGTCTGAGTGCAGGTAGGTGCTCAGATGAGCTCAGATTGCCTCTGTTTGTCCTGGGAAGCCACCACTATTGGGATGGCCTCAGGCAGTTTGGAGGTTTATCCTATTAGAAGGGTTGTGGCCATTGGAATGGGCACATACAATTCCCTTGGAGAGGGCAAGTACAGTCCTCAGGTTTGGCTCCAGGGGCCTGAGCCTGTAGGGTGTGTAGGCCAGAGCTGTTTGGACAGTTGTCTGAAAACACAAACGCGGCTTATGTTTCGGGTCATAGGTATGGCAGGACTGATCTACAGACCATGAGGAGAACTCTTCAGGATATGAAAAAAGGGCGAGTGTGAGGCTCGTGCTCAAGTTTTTGTCTCTGGATATCGTGTCACTCATGGTCGTGAAATTTCCGGGTGACTTCATGGGAAATGGACGAGTCTTACTCTCTGGGGTTTTGCCCCATCCCAAGATTTTTGGGTCATTCTGGGAATGGAAGAAGTCCGTTTTGTTGTTGTTGTTGATTTGCTTTGTTTTGTTTTTTAACCTCAGGTGTCTCACCAAATGAGGTATTCCAGAGTAGAGCCCTGGGGAGGGCCGACCGGACAACCAGAAATCTGGTTAAAAATTGTGGCCTAGGGACATGTCAAGCCCATTATGACATCTAATGGTCGAGCCACTGAGAGGACTTACTAGAGCACAGGACTCACGCTGAGGGTCACAATGCGTGTTTATGCCCTCTTCGCACTCAAGAATTGGCGGGGCCTCCGGGTGAATGCTGGTTTCTCCTACACTGAACGTTGGACAACATGCCAACCACAAGGTTTCTTGCCATGGGTAAGGACGAGTTCTGATTTCTGCATCACAGGCACCCCTGGGCAGTGGTTGGAGATAAGGTCTAGGTTCTGAAGTCTGAAAAACCGCAGTTGGGAAGAGATGATGACCTAAGGCCTTGGCGGTTCTGATGTGCTCAGTGTGCGGTCAGCTGTCTGGGTGTTGGTCAGGAGGTCCGAGCTCAGGTTGTGTCAGACAGTGCATTAGTGCCCAGGTTAGACTATATACTTTGGGTACAGTCGAATGCCATGTAGATTTATCCTCATATAAGGTGCCTGGGCAGCTCATTAGGCCAAATTTTTTTTCTAGAGGGCAGGCAGAGTGCTGCATTGTGGGTCTGGAATTGCGAAACTTCCGGGCTTCGGGGCCTGGAGTGTGAGGAGGGAAGTCTGAGAACACAAGCTAGACTTGGGTTTCAGGGCCAGGGCACGGCAGGTACACCTGTAGATCTGAACCTATATCTCATGCATCTGAAGTCAGGGTGAGGATCAGACATTGGCTCAGGTTGGAGTTTCTGTGCATGACGGCCCCTTCATGAAGGGAGCGGAATCTCGAGGCCATGGAGGTTTTCCCACGTTGGGAGTTGTGGGATGCCCCCTTCAAGGATTCCTTCTGCGGGACAATTGAGACTTGTTGGGCAGCTCCAGGACATCCCATATGGAATGACTCCAGGGCACCGTTCGAGGATGGATGCCTGGGAAGCCCGCCTCGCATTCCAATTGTCTCCTAGCAACAAGACAGTTTAGATCTGATGGCTCTGCGGGAGAAACCGGGGTGGCTGACTTGAAATGGACTTTCCTGAGGATGGGTCCTAATGTGTGTTTGTGTCCATGAGGGCCTTAAAATGGGGCGGTGGTACCGGGACCCTGAAGTATTCTCCTAAGCTTTTGACATAGCTCGATGCACAACGTTCCTTGTGGAGACGAGATTTGTTTTGATGGGTGCCACAGGAAAACCTCTATGCTGGTATTGGAATCCAGGCTTTTGAGGAGACATGCCTGTAATCCAAAGCAATGTATCCGATTATGGCCTAGGGTCCTGTCTGGTTCAATCTTCTTCTCAGGGGACATCCATCTATGGTATGAGTGGAGGTAGATGCTCAGCTAGCATCAGACCGCCCTTGTTTGTCCCGGGCGACCTGCACTATTGGGATGGCCTCAGGGATTTGTAGGGTTCTCCAAATTTTACTGTTTTGGACAATGGCATCGGCAGAATTCCCATGGATTGGGTAGGCACAGTCCTAATGTGTGACTCCAGGGGCCCCAGCCTGGAGGGTGTGTGGCCCAGGACTTTGAGGACAGACGTCTGAAAACACAAACTCAGCTTAGGTTTGGGGACGTAGGTATGGCAGGCCTGATCTATAAACCATGAGAAGAACTCTTCCGGATATGAAGAAAGAGCGAGTCTGAGGCGCTTGCTCAGGCTTTTGTCTCTGGATTTTGTATCAGAGATGGCTGTGGAATGTCGGGGAGGCCTCATGGGCCATGGACGAATCTTCCTCTCTGTGGATTTGGCCCGATCCCAATTGGTTTTCGTCAATCTGTGGAATGGGAGGACTCCTTTCAGGTTTGTTACCTCAGGTGTCCCGCCAAAAGAGGAATTCCAAAGAAGAGCCCTAAGGAAAAGTGAAGGGAGATCCCGAACTATGGGTAAAATTTGGGGCCTAGGGGCATGGCAAGCCCAATATGCTATCTCTTCATCCAGCATCTGAGAGGCCTTATTGAGGACTGGGATCAGGGTGAGGGTCACAATGTGTGGTTTTGACCAATGTGGCCGCAAACATGAGCGGGGCCTCATGGGCCACACTGGTTTCAACTACACTGAACGTTGGACAACATGCCAACCACATGGTTTCTTGCCACGGGGAAGGAGTTGTGTTTTCTGCATCACTTTCAAGCCTGGGCAGTGATTGGAGATAAGGTCTAGGTTCTGAAACTTGACAACCGAGGTTGGGAAGAGATGACGACCTAAGACCATGGCGGGTCCGATGTGCTCATTGAGCGTCCAGCTTTCTGTGTGGGGCCAGGTAATCCAGGCTCAGGCTGTGTCAAAAAGGGCAATAGTGCCCAGGTCAGCCTATATATTTGGGGTACAGTAGAATGGCGTGCAGGTTGATCCTCTTTTGGAGTTTCTGGGTAGCCCCAGAGGGCAATGTTTTTCTTCCTGAGGGCAGGAAGAGTGCTCCATTATAGTTCTGGTTTTCAAACTGGAGGCTTGTGGGCCAGTAGTCTGAGGAAGGAAATCTGAGAACAAGCTAGGCTAAGGATTCTGGGTGAGGACAAGGCAGGAACAATCTACAGACCTGAATCGAGATCTCGTGCTTATGATGTCAGGGCGAGGATCAGAAGATTGCTCAGGTTGGTGTTTCTGTCCCTGATGGCCCTTCATGAAGGGGCAGGGGGGCCACGAGGCCGTGGGGGTTTTCCCACGATGTTAGTTGTGAGAAGCTCCAAACTGCAAAGATTCTTCTGCAGGACAATTGAGACCTGTTTGTTGGCTCCAGGGCAACGATTCTGAGCAGGGTTCTAAGGATGGATGGCTGGGTAGCCCACCTCGCATTCCAATTGTGTCCTAGCAACAAGACAGGTTAGATCTGCTGGATCTGGGGGAGCAACCCAGCAGGCTGAGTTGAAATGGACTCTCCTGTGGATGGGTCCTAATGTCTTTTTGTGTCTAAGGAGACCTTGGAATGTAGCGGTGGCACTGGTGTCCTGAAGGGTTTGTCCAAACAGAGGCTTTGACACAGCTCCAACGTGCAAGTTTCCCATATGTAGATGAGATGTTTTCTGATGGGTGAGTCAAGAAACAGCCATACACTGGTATTGAAATCCAGGCCTCTGAGGAGAGATGACTGGATACCACAGCAATGGATCCGTTTAGTGCCTAGGGGCCTGTTCGTTCCTTTTTACCTCTGGGGACATCAGTCTATGCGTCTGAGTGCAGGTAGGTGCTCAGATGAGCTCAGATTGCCTCTGTTTGTCCTGGGAAGCCACCACTATTGGGATGGCCTCAGGCAGTTTGGAGGTTTATCCTATTAGAAGGGTTGTGGCCATTGGAATGGGCACATACAATTCCCTTGGAGAGGGCAAGTACAGTCCTCAGGTTTGGCTCCAGGGGCCTGAGCCTGTAGGGTGTGTAGGCCAGAGCTGTTTGGACAGTTGTCTGAAAACACAAACGCGGCTTATGTTTCGGGTCATAGGTATGGCAGGACTGATCTACAGACCATGAGGAGAACTCTTCAGGATATGAAAAAAGGGCGAGTGTGAGGCTCGTGCTCAAGTTTTTGTCTCTGGATATCGTGTCACTCATGGTCGTGAAATTTCCGGGTGACTTCATGGGAAATGGACGAGTCTTACTCTCTGGGGTTTTGCCCCATCCCAAGATTTTTGGGTCATTCTGGGAATGGAAGAAGTCCGTTTTGTTGTTGTTGTTGATTTGCTTTGTTTTGTTTTTTAACCTCAGGTGTCTCACCAAATGAGGTATTCCAGAGTAGAGCCCTGGGGAGGGCCGACCGGACAACCAGAAATCTGGTTAAAAATTGTGGCCTAGGGACATGTCAAGCCCATTATGACATCTAATGGTCGAGCCACTGAGAGGACTTACTAGAGCACAGGACTCACGCTGAGGGTCACAATGCGTGTTTATGCCCTCTTCGCACTCAAGAATTGGCGGGGCCTCCGGGTGAATGCTGGTTTCTCCTACACTGAACGTTGGACAACATGCCAACCACAAGGTTTCTTGCCATGGGTAAGGACGAGTTCTGATTTCTGCATCACAGGCACCCCTGGGCAGTGGATGGAGATAAGGTCTAGATTCTGAAGCCTGAAAAACCGCAGTTGGGAAGAGATGATGACCTACTGCCATGGCGGTTCTGATGTGCTCAGTGTGCGGTCAGCTGTCTGGGTGTTGGTCAGGAGGTCCGAGCTCAGGTTGTGTCAGACAGTGCATTAGTGCCCAGGTTAGACTATATACTTTGGGTACAGTCGAATGCCATGTAGATTTATCCTCATATAAGGTGCCTGGGCAGCTCATTAGGCCAAATTTTTTTTCTAGAGGGCAGGCAGAGTGCTGCATTGTGGGTCTGGAATTGCGAAACTTCCGGGCTTCGGGGCCTGGAGTGTGAGGACGGAAGTCTGAGAACACAAGCTAGACTTGGGTTTCAGGGCCAGGGCACGGCAGGTACACCTGTAGATCTGAACCTATATCTCATGCATCTGAAGTCAGGGCGAGGATCAGACATTGGCTCAGGTTGGAGTTTCTGTGCATGACGGCCCCTTCATGAAGGGAGCGGAATCTCGAGGCCATGGAGGTTTTCCCACGTTGGGAGTTGTGGGATGCCCCCTTCAAAGATTCCTTCTGCGGGACAATTGAGACTTGTTGGGCAGCTCCAGGACATCCCATATGGAATGACTCCAGGGCACCGTTCGAGGATGGATGCCTGGGAAGCCGGCCTCGCATTCCAATTGTCTCCTAGCAACAAGACAGTTTAGATCTGATGGCTCTGCGGGAGAAACCGGGGTGGCTGACTTGAAATGGACTTTCCTGAGGATGGGTCCTAATGTGTGTTTGTGTCCATGAGAGCCTTAAAATGGGGCGGTGGTACCGGGACCCTGAAGTATTCTCCTAAGCTTTTGACATAGCTCGATGCACAACGTTCCTTGTGGAGACGAGATTTGTTTTGATGGGTGCCACAGGAAAACCTCTATGCTGGTATTGGAATCCAGGCTTTTGAGGAGACATGCCTGTAATCCAAATCAATGTATCCGATTATGGCCTAGGGTCCTGTCTGGTACAATCTTCTTCTCAGGGGACATCCATTTATGGTATGAGTGGAGGTAGATGCTCAGCTAGCATCAGACCGCCCTTGTTTGTCCCGGGCGACCTGCACTATTAGGATGGCCTCAGGGATTTGTAGGGTTCTCCAAATTTTACTGTTTTGGACAATGGCATCGGCAGAATTCCCATGGATTGGGTAGGCACAGTCCTAATGTGTGACTCCAGGGGCCCCAGCCTGGAGGGTGTGTGGCCCAGGACTTTGAGGACAGAAGTCTGAAAACACAAACTCAGCTTAGGTTTGGGGACGTAGGTATGGCAGGCCTGATCTATAAACCATGAGAAGAACTCTTCCGGATATGAAGAAAGAGCGAGTCTGAGGCGCTTGCTCAGACTTTTGTCTCTGGATTTTGTATCAGAGATGGCCGTGGAATGTCGGGGAGGCCTCATGGGCCATGGACGAATCTTCCTCTCTGTGGATTTGGCCCGATCCCAATTGTTTTTCGTCAATCTGTGGAATGGGAGGACTCCTTTCAGGTTTGTTACCTCAGGTGTCCCGCCAAAAGAGGAATTCCAAAGAAGAGCCCTGGGGAAAAGTGAAGGGAGAACCCGAACTATGGGTAAAATTTGGGGCCTAGGGGCATGGCAAGCCCAATATGCTATCTCTTCATCCAGCCACTGAGAGGCCTTATTGAGGACTGGGATCAGGGTGAGGGTCACAATGTGTGGTTTTGACCAATGTGGCCCGCAAACATGAGCGGGGCCTCATGGGCCACACTGGTTTCAACTACACTGAACGTTGGACAACATGCCAACCACATGGTTTCTTGCCACGGGGAAGGAGTTGTGTTTTCTGCATCACTTTCAAGCCTGGTCAGTGATTGGAGATAAGGTCTAGGTTCTGAAACTTGACAACCGAGGTTGGGAAGAGATGACGACCTAAGACCATGGCGGGTCCGATGTGCTCAGTGAGCGGCCAGCTTTCTGTGTGGGGCCAGGTAATCCAGGCTCAGGCTGTGTCAAAAAGGGCAATAGTGCCCAGGTCAGCCTATATATTTGGGGTACAGTAGAATGGCGTGCAGGTTGATCCTCTGTTGGAGTTTCTGGGTAGCCCCTGAGGGCAATATTTTTCTTCCTGATGGCAGGAAGAGTGCTGCATTATAGTTCTGGTTTTCAAACTGGAGGCTTGTGGGCCAGTAGTCTGAGGAAGGAAATCTGAGAACAAGCTAGGCTTAGGTTTCTGGGTGAGGACAAGGCAGGAACAATCTACAGACCTGAATTGAGATCTCGTGCTTATGATGTCAGGGCGAGGATCAGAAGATCGCTCAGGTTGGTGTTTCTGTCCCTGATGGCTCTTCATGAAGAGGCGGGGGGGTCATGAGTCCGTGGGGGTTTTCCCACGATGTTAGTTGTGAGAAGCTCCAAACTGCAAAGATTCTTCTGCAGGACAATTGAGACCTGTTTGTTGGCTCCAGGGCAACGATTCCGAGCAGGGTTCTAAGGATGGATGGCTGGGTAGCCCACCTCGCATTCCAATTGTGTCCTAGCAACAAGACAGATTAGATCTGCTGGATCTGGGGGAGCAACCCAGGAGGCTGAGTTGAAATGGACTCTCCTGTGGATGGATCCTAATATGTTTTTGTGTCTATGCAGATCTTGGAATGAAGCGGTGACACTGGGACCCTGAAGGGTTTTTCCAAACAGAGGCTTTGACACAGCTCCACCGTGCAAGTTTCCCATATGTAGATGAGATTTGTTCTGAGGATGAGTCAGGAAACAGCCATATGCTGGTATTGAAATCCAGGCCTCTGAGGAGAGATGACTGGATAGCACAACAATGAATCCAATAGTGCCTAGGGGCCTGTTCGTACCTTTTTACCTCTGGGGACATCAGCCTATGCATCTGAGTGCATGTAGGTGTCAGATGGGCTCAGATTGTTCCTGTTTCTCCTGGAGAGCCACCACTATTGGGATGGCCTCAGGGAGTTTGGAGGTTTATCTTATTAGTAGGTTGTGGCCATTGGAATGGGCACATACAATTCCCTTGGAGAGGGCAAGTACAGTCCTCAGGTTTGGCTCCAGGGGCCTGAGCCTGTAGGGTGTGTAGGCCAGAGCTGTTTGGACAGTTGTCTGAAAACACAAACGCGGCTTATGTTTCGGGTAATAGGTATGGCAGGATTGATCTACAGACCATGAGGAGAACTCTTCGGGATATGAAAAAAGGGCGAGTGTCAGGCTCTTGCTCAAGTTTTTGTCTCTGGATATCGTGTCACTCATGGTCATGAAATTTCCGGTTGACTTCATGGGAAATGGACGAGTCTTACTCTCTGGGGGTTTGTCCCCATCACAAGATTTTGGGGTCATTCTGTGGGATGGAAGAAGTCCGTTTTGTTGTTGTTGTGATTTGCCTTGTTTTGTTTTTTAAAAATCCCACCAAATGAGGGATTCCAGAGTAGAGCCCTGGGGGGGAGGGCGACTGTACAACCAGAAATCTGGTTACAAATTTGGGCCTAGGGACATGTAAAGCCCATTATGACATCTAATGGTCGAGTGACTGAGAGGACTTACTAGAGGACAGGACTCACACATGAGGGTCACAATGCGAGTTTATGACCACTTCGCAAACAAGAATGGGCGGGGCCTCATGGTGAATCCTGGTTTCTCCTACACTGAACGTTGGACAACCTGCCAACGATAAGATTTCTTGCCATGGGTAAGGAAGAGTTCTGATTTCTGCATCACAGTCACTCTTGGGCTGTGATTGGAGATAAGGTCTAGATTCTGAAGCCTGAAAACGGAGGTAGGGAAGAGATGATAACCTAAGGCCATGGCGGGTCTGATGTGCTCAGTGTGCGGTCAACTGTCTGGGTGTTGGTCAGGAGGTCCGGGCTCAGGTTGTGTCAGACAGTGCATTAGTGCCACTGTAGACTATATAATTTGGGTAAAGTCGAGTGCCATGTAGATTTATCCTCATATAAGGTGCCTGGGCAGCTCATTAGGCCAAATTTTTTTTCTAGAGGGCAGGCAGAGTGCTTCATTGTCGGTCCGGAATTGCCAAACTTGAGGGCTTCGTGTCCAGGAGTGTGAGGACGGAAGTCTGAGAACACAAGCTAGACTTGTGTATCAGGGCGAGGACACGGCAGGGACCACTGTAGATCTGAACCAATATCTCATGCATCTGAAGTCAGGGCGAGGATCAGACGTTGGCTCACATTGGAGTTTATGTGCATGACGGCCCCTTCATGAAGGGAGCGGAATCTCGAGGCCATGGAGGTTTTCCCACGTTGGGTGTTGTGGGATGCCCCCTTCAAGGATACCTTCTGCGGGACAATTGAGACCTGTTGGGCAGCTTCAGGACATCCCATATGGAATGACTCCAGGGCACCATTCGAGGATGGATGACTGGGAAGCAGGCCTCGCATTCCAATTTTCTCCTAGCAACAAGACAGTTTAGATCTGATGACTCTGCGTGAGCAACAGGAGTGACTGACTTGAAATGGACTTTCCTGAGGATGCGTCCTAATGTGTGTGTGTGTCCATGAGGGCCTTAAAATGGGGCGGTGGCACCGGGACCCTGAAGTATTCTCCTAAGCTTTTGACATAGCTCGATGCAAAAGTCTCCTTGTGGAGACGAGATTTGTTCTGATGGGTGCCTCAGAAAAACACCTATGCTGGTATTGGAATCCAGGCTTTTGAGGAGACATGCTTGTAAACCAAAGCAATGTATCCGATTATGGCCTAGGGTCCTGTCTGGTTCAATCTGCTTCTCAGGGGACATCCATCTATGGTATGAGTGGAGGTAGATGCTCAGCTGGTATCAGACCGCCCTTGTTTGTCCCGGGCGACCTGCACTATTGGGATGGCCTCAGGGATTTGGAGGGTTCTCCTAATTTTACGGTTTTGGACCATGGAATGGGCAGAATTCCCATGGATTGGGTAGACACAGTCCTAATGTGTGACACCTGGGGCCCCAGCCTGGAAGGTGTGTGGCCCAGGACTTTGGGGACAGAAGTGTGAAAACACAAACTCAGCTTAGCTTTGGGGAGGTAGGTATAGCAGGCCCGATCTATAAACCATGAAAAGAACTCTTCCGGATATAAAGAAAGAGCGAGTCTCAGGCACTTGCTCAGGCTTTTGTCTCTGGATTTTGTATCAGAGATGGCCGTGGAATGTCGGGGAGGCCTCATGGGCCATGGACGAATCTTCCTCTCTGTGGATTTGGCCCGATCCCAATTGTTTTTCGTCAATCTGTGGAATGGGAGGACTCCTTTCAGGTTTGTTACCTCAGGTGTCCCGCCAAAAGAGGAATTCCAAAGATGAGCCCTGGGGAAAAGTGAAGGGAGAACCCGAACTATGTGTAAAATTTGGGGCCTAGGGGCATGGCAAGCCGAATATGCTGACTCTTCATCCAGCCACTGAGAGGCCTTACCTGAGGCCTGGGATCAGGCTGAGGGACACAATGTGTGTTTGTGACCAATGTGGCCCATAAACATGGGCGGGGCCTCATGGGCCACACTGGTTTCAACTACACTGAACTTTGGAAAAACATGCCAACCACTAGGTTTCTTGCCAAGGCGAAGGAGAAGTTCTGATTCTTGTATCACGTTCACTCCTGAGCAGTGAGTGGAGATAAGGTCTAGGTTCTGAAGGTGAAAACTGAGGTTGTGTAGAGTTGATGGCCTAAATCCATTGTGGGTGTGATATGCTCTGTTTATGGCCAGCTGTCTTGGTGTTGGACTGGAGGTCTCCCCTCAGGCTGTTTCAGACAGGGCTTTAGTGCACAGGCTAGACAGTATAATTGGGGTATGGTCGAGTGGCATGCAGGTTGTTACTCATTTGGCGTTTCTGGTTAGGCCTATAGGGCAACATTTTTCTTCTGGAGGGCAGGCAGAGTGCTGCATTGTGTCTCCAGAATTGCCAAACTGGAGGGGTGTGGCCAGGATTGTGAGGAAGGAAGTCTGAAAACACGAGTTTTGGGACCAAGAGCATGGCAGGTCCACTCTGCAGAGGCTGAATCGAGATCTCCTGCAGGTGAGGTCAGGGCGATTATCAGATGTTGCCTCAAGCTGGAGTTTGTGTCCATGACGGCCCTTACATGAAGGGGGTGGGGGCGTCATGAGGCCAGGGAGGTTTCCCTACGCTGGGAGTTGTGAGCTGCTCCAAACTTCAAAGTTTCCTTCTTCAGGATAGTCGAGTACTATTGGATGGTCCCTTGATGCCCCATACAGAAAGACTCGAGAGCAGGGGCCTAAGCATGGATGCCGAGAAACGCCAACTCACCTTCCCATTGCCTGGTGGAGACAAGGCACGCTCAATCTGCGGGCTCTTGGGTGAGCTACCCAGAAGGCTGAGTTTAAATGGACTCTCCTGAGGATGAGTCATAATGTGGGTTGGTGGCCATGGAGACCTTGGAATGTGGCAGTAGCTAAGGGACTCTGCAGGATTCTCCAAACCGAAGGGCTTGACACAACTCCAACAAGGAAGCTTCCCATGTGGAGATGAGAGGTCTTCTGTCTGGTGCCTCAGGAAAGCCCCGTATGCTTGTCTTCGAACCCAGGCCTCTGAGGAGTGATACCTGGACACCAAAGCAAGAGTTCATAATAGGGCCTAGGGGCCTGTCTGGTTCAATCTTCTGTCTCTGCGGATATCTGTCTATGTGTCTGCATGGAGGTAGTAGTTGCTCATCTTGTGTCATAATGCCTGTATTTGTCCAGTGCGGCTTGTGGTAGTGGGATGTCCTTGGGGACCTTGAGGTTTCTACTATTTTGTAGAGTTGTGGCCAATGGAATGGGCAGTTTCTTAGGAGAGAGCAGGCACAGTTCTGTGGTGTGGCTCCAGAGACCCCAGCCTGGAGTCTGTGTGGGCCATGGCTGTGCAGACAGACATCCAAAAACCCTAACTCAGCTCAGGTTTGGGGCCGAGGTTACGGCAGGCCTGATCTACAGTCCATGAGGGGAGCTCCTCTGGATATGAAAGAAGGGTGAGAGGGAGGCAGTCGCTCAGGCTTTTGTCTCTGGATGTTTTGTCCACAATGGCCGTTTAATGTAGGCGTTGCCTCATGGGTCGTAGAAGTCTCCCTCTCTGGTAGTTTGTCCAGCCCCCAAGAGTTTGAGGTCATTCTGTGGGAAGGGAAGTGTCCTGTTTTCTGCTTCATGTGTCCCACCAGTAGAGGGATTCTAGAGCATAGCAGTGGGTACTGACAACTGGAATACTCGCCCTCTGGTTAAGCCTGGGGGCCTATGGATATGACAAGCCCCATATGCAGGATCTTGGTCCAGCCACTGAGAGGCGTTACTTTAATACGGGACTCATGCTGCAGGTCACAATGTATGTCTGTGCCCTAGGCGGCCCTCAAGCACTGGCATGGCCTTTCGTTCAATGCAGGTTTTCCCACATTGCTGAAGCCTGAAAACCGAGGTTGGGAAGAGATGACGACCTACAGCCATAGCGGGTCCTATGTGTCCAGGTTAGGGCCAGCTGTCTGGGTGTCGTTTGGGATGTCTTCTCTCAGGCTGTGCCAGACAGGGCATTAGTATACAGGGTAGGCTATATAATTGCTTTACAATCGAGTGGCATGCATTAGAAAATCATTTGGGGTTTCTTATTAGCAGCATAGGGCAAAATTTTTCTTCTGGAGGGCAGGCAGAGTGCTGCATTGTGGCATCGGAATTCCCAAACTGGAGGGCTTGTGGGCCAGGAGAGTGAGGACGGAAGTCTGAGAACACAAGCTAGGCTTAGGTTTCGGGGCAAGGACATGGCAGGCACACTCTGCAGAGCTGAATTGAGGTCTCATGCGTCTGAAGTCAGGGCGAGGATCAGACGTTGGCTCAGGTTGGAGTTTCTGTGCATGACGGACCCTTCATGAAGGGAGCGGAATCTCGAGGCCATGGAGGTTTTCCCACGTTGGGAGTTGTGGGATGCCCCCTTCAAGGATTCCTTCTGCGGGACAATTGAGACTTGTTGGGCAGCTCCAGGACATCCCATATGGAATGACTCCAGGGCACCGTTCGAGGATGGATGCCTGGGAAGCCCGCCTCGCATTCCAATTGTCTCCTAGCAACAAGACAGTTTAGATCTGATGGCTCTGCGGGAGAAACCGGGGTGGCTGACTTGAAATGGACTTTCCTGAGGATGGGTCCTAATGTGTGTTTGTGTCCATGAGGGCCTTAAAATGGGGCGGTGGTACCGGGACCCTGAAGTATTCTCCTAAGCTTTTGACATAGCTCGATGCACAACGTTCCTTGTGGAGACGAGATTTGTTTTGATGGGTGCCACAGGAAAACCTCTATGCTGGTATTGGAATCCAGGCTTTTGAGGAGACATGCCTGTAATCCAAAGCAATGTATCCGATTATGGCCTAGGGTCCTGTCTGGTTCAATCTTCTTCTCAGGGGACATCCATCTATGGTATGAGTGGAGGTAGATGCTCAGCTAGCATCAGACCGCCCTTGTTTGTCCCGGGCGACCTGCACTATTGGGATGGCCTCAGGGATTTGTAGGGTTCTCCAAATTTTACTGTTTTGGACAATGGCATCGGCAGAATTCCCATGGATTGGGTAGGCACAGTCCTAATGTGTGACTCCAGGGGCCCCAGCCTGGAGGGTGTGTGGCCCAGGACTTTGAGGACAGACGTCTGAAAACACAAACTCAGCTTAGGTTTGGGGACGTAGGTATGGCAGGCCTGATCTATAAACCATGAGAAGAACTCTTCCGGATATGAAGAAAGAGCGAGTCTGAGGCGCTTGCTCAGGCTTTTGTCTCTGGATTTTGTATCAGAGATGGCTGTGGAATGTCGGGGAGGCCTCATGGGCCATGGACGAATCTTCCTCTCTGTGGATTTGGCCCGATCCCAATTGTTTTTCGTCAATCTGTGGAATGGGAGGACTCCTTTCAGGTTTGTTACCTCAGGTGTCCCGCCAAAAGAGGAATTCCAAAGAAGAGCCCTAAGGAAAAGTGAAGGGAGATCCCGAACTATGGGTAAAATTTGGGGCCTAGGGGCATGGCAAGCCCAATATGCTATCTCTTCATCCAGCATCTGAGAGGCCTTATTGAGGACTGGGATCAGGGTGAGGGTCACAATGTGTGGTTTTGACCAATGTGGCCGCAAACATGAGCGGGGCCTCATGGGCCACACTGGTTTCAACTACACTGAACGTTGGACAACATGCCAACCACATGGTTTCTTGCCACGGGGAAGGAGTTGTGTTTTCTGCATCACTTTCAAGCCTGGGCAGTGATTGGAGATAAGGTCTAGGTTCTGAAACTTGACAACCGAGGTTGGGAAGAGATGACGACCTAAGACCATGGCGGGTCCGATGTGCTCATTGAGCGTCCAGCTTTCTGTGTGGGGCCAGGTAATCCAGGCTCAGGCTGTGTCAAAAAGGGCAATAGTGCCCAGGTCAGCCTATATATTTGGGGTACAGTAGAATGGCGTGCAGGTTGATCCTCTTTTGGAGTTTCTGGGTAGCCCCAGAGGGCAATGTTTTTCTTCCTGAGGGCAGGAAGAGTGCTCCATTATAGTTCTGGTTTTCAAACTGGAGGCTTGTGGGCCAGTAGTCTGAGGAAGGAAATCTGAGAACAAGCTAGGCTAAGGATTCTGGGTGAGGACAAGGCAGGAACAATCTACAGACCTGAATCGAGATCTCGTGCTTATGATGTCAGGGCGAGGATCAGAAGATTGCTCAGGTTGGTGTTTCTGTCCCTGATGGCCCTTCATGAAGGGGCAGGGGGGCCACGAGGCCGTGGGGGTTTTCCCACGATGTTAGTTGTGAGAAGCTCCAAACTGCAAAGATTCTTCTGCAGGACAATTGAGACCTGTTTGTTGGCTCCAGGGCAACGATTCTGAGCAGGGTTCTAAGGATGGATGGCTGGGTAGCCCACCTCGCATTCCAATTGTGTCCTAGCAACAAGACAGGTTAGATCTGCTGGATCTGGGGGAGCAACCCAGCAGGCTGAGTTGAAATGGACTCTCCTGTGGATGGGTCCTAATGTCTTTTTGTGTCTAAGGAGACCTTGGAATGTAGCGGTGGCACTGGTGTCCTGAAGGGTTTGTCCAAACAGAGGCTTTGACACAGCTCCAACGTGCAAGTTTCCCATATGTAGATGAGATGTTTTCTGATGGGTGAGTCAAGAAACAGCCATACACTGGTATTGAAATCCAGGCCTCTGAGGAGAGATGACTGGATACCACAGCAATGGATCCGTTTAGTGCCTAGGGGCCTGTTCGTTCCTTTTTACCTCTGGGGACATCAGTCTATGCGTCTGAGTGCAGGTAGGTGCTCAGATGAGCTCAGATTGCCTCTGTTTGTCCTGGGAAGCCACCACTATTGGGATGGCCTCAGGCAGTTTGGAGGTTTATCCTATTAGAAGGGTTGTGGCCATTGGAATGGGCACATACAATTCCCTTGGAGAGGGCAAGTACAGTCCTCAGGTTTGGCTCCAGGGGCCTGAGCCTGTAGGGTGTGTAGGCCAGAGCTGTTTGGACAGTTGTCTGAAAACACAAACGCGGCTTATGTTTCGGGTCATAGGTATGGCAGGACTGATCTACAGACCATGAGGAGAACTCTTCAGGATATGAAAAAAGGGCGAGTGTGAGGCTCGTGCTCAAGTTTTTGTCTCTGGATATCGTGTCACTCATGGTCGTGAAATTTCCGGGTGACTTCATGGGAAATGGACGAGTCTTACTCTCTGGGGTTTTGCCCCATCCCAAGATTTTTGGGTCATTCTGGGAATGGAAGAAGTCCGTTTTGTTGTTGTTGTTGATTTGCTTTGTTTTGTTTTTTAACCTCAGGTGTCTCACCAAATGAGGTATTCCAGAGTAGAGCCCTGGGGAGGGCCGACCGGACAACCAGAAATCTGGTTAAAAATTGTGGCCTAGGGACATGTCAAGCCCATTATGACATCTAATGGTCGAGCCACTGAGAGGACTTACTAGAGCACAGGACTCACGCTGAGGGTCACAATGCGTGTTTATGCCCTCTTCGCACTCAAGAATTGGCGGGGCCTCCGGGTGAATGCTGGTTTCTCCTACACTGAACGTTGGACAACATGCCAACCACAAGGTTTCTTGCCATGGGTAAGGACGAGTTCTGATTTCTGCATCACAGGCACCCCTGGGCAGTGGATGGAGATAAGGTCTAGATTCTGAAGCCTGAAAAACCGCAGTTGGGAAGAGATGATGACCTACTGCCATGGCGGTTCTGATGTGCTCAGTGTGCGGTCAGCTGTCTGGGTGTTGGTCAGGAGGTCCGAGCTCAGGTTGTGTCAGACAGTGCATTAGTGCCCAGGTTAGACTATATACTTTGGGTACAGTCGAATGCCATGTAGATTTATCCTCATATAAGGTGCCTGGGCAGCTCATTAGGCCAAATTTTTTTTCTAGAGGGCAGGCAGAGTGCTGCATTGTGGGTCTGGAATTGCGAAACTTCCGGGCTTCGGGGCCTGGAGTGTGAGGACGGAAGTCTGAGAACACAAGCTAGACTTGGGTTTCAGGGCCAGGGCACGGCAGGTACACCTGTAGATCTGAACCTATATCTCATGCATCTGAAGTCAGGGCGAGGATCAGACATTGGCTCAGGTTGGAGTTTCTGTGCATGACGGCCCCTTCATGAAGGGAGCGGAATCTCGAGGCCATGGAGGTTTTTCCACGTTGGGAGTTGTGGGATGCCCCCTTCAAAGATTCCTTCTGCGGGACAATTGAGACTTGTTGGGCAGCTCCAGGACATCCCATATGGAATGACTCCAGGGCACCGTTCGAGGATGGATGCCTGGGAAGCCCGCCTCGCATTCCAATTGTCTCCTAGCAACAAGACAGTTTAGATCTGATGGCTCTGCGGGAGAAACCGGGGTGGCTGACTTGAAATGGACTTTCCTGAGGATGGGTCCTAATGTGTGTTTGTGTCCATGAGAGCCTTAAAATGGGGCGGTGGCACCGGGACCCTGAAGTATTCTCCTAAGCTTTTGACATAGCTCGATGCACAACGTTCCTTGTGGAGACGAGATTTGTTTTGATGGGTGCCACAGGAAAACCTCTATGCTGGTATTGGAATCCAGGCTTTTGAGGAGACATGCCTGTAATCCAAAGCAATGTATCCGATTATGGCCTAGGGTCCTGTCTGGTACAATCTTCTTCTCAGGGGACATCCATTTATGGTATGAGTGGAGGTAGATGCTCAGCTAGCATCAGACCGCCCTTGTTTGTCCCGGGCGACCTGCACTATTAGGATGGCCTCAGGGATTTGTAGGGTTCTCCAAATTTTACTGTTTTGGACAATGGCATCGGCAGAATTCCCATGGATTGGGTAGGCACAGTCCTAATGTGTGACTCCAGGGGCCCCAGCCTGGAGGGTGTGTGGCCCAGGACTTTGAGGACAGAAGTCTGAAAACACAAACTCAGCTTAGGTTTGGGGACGTAGGTATGGCAGGCCTGATCTATAAACCATGAGAAGAACTCTTCCGGATATGAAGAAAGAGCGAGTCTGAGGCGCTTGCTCAGACTTTTGTCTCTGGATTTTGTATCAGAGATGGCCGTGGAATGTCGGGGAGGCCTCATGGGCCATGGACGAATCTTCCTCTCTGTGGATTTGGCCCGATCCCAATTGTTTTTCGTCAATCTGTGGAATGGGAGGACTCCTTTCAGGTTTGTTACCTCAGGTGTCCCGCCAAAAGAGGAATTCCAAAGAAGAGCCCTGGGGAAAAGTGAAGGGAGAACCCGAACTATGGGTAAAATTTGGGGCCTAGGGGCATGGCAAGCCCAATATGCTATCTCTTCATCCAGCCACTGAGAGGCCTTATTGAGGACTGGGATCAGGGTGAGGGTCACAATGTGTGGTTTTGACCAATGTGGCCCGCAAACATGAGCGGGGCCTCATGGGCCACACTGGTTTCAACTACACTGAACGTTGGACAACATGCCAACCACATGGTTTCTTGCCACGGGGAAGGAGTTGTGTTTTCTGCATCACTTTCAAGCCTGGGCAGTGATTGGAGATAAGGTCTAGGTTCTGAAACTTGACAACCGAGGTTGGGAAGAGATGACGACCTAAGACCATGGCGGGTCCGATGTGCTCAGTGAGCGGCCAGCTTTCTGTGTGGGGCCAGGTAATCCAGGCTCAGGCTGTGTCAAAAAGGGCAATAGTGCCCAGGTCAGCCTATATATTTGGGGTACAGTAGAATGGCGTGCAGGTTGATCCTCTGTTGGAGTTTCTGGGTAGCCCCTGAGGGCAATATTTTTCTTCCTGATGGCAGGAAGAGTGCTGCATTATAGTTCTGGTTTTCAAACTGGAGGCTTGTGGGCCAGTAGTCTGAGGAAGGAAATCTGAGAACAAGCTAGGCTTAGGTTTCTGGGTGAGGACAAGGCAGGAACAATCTACAGACCTGAATTGAGATCTCGTGCTTATGATGTCAGGGCGAGGATCAGAAGATCGCTCAGGTTGGTGTTTCTGTCCCTGATGGCTCTTCATGAAGAGGCGGGGGGGTCATGAGTCCGTGGGGGTTTTCCCACGATGTTAGTTGTGAGAAGCTCCAAACTGCAAAGATTCTTCTGCAGGACAATTGAGACCTGTTTGTTGGCTCCAGGGCAACGATTCCGAGCAGGGTTCTAAGGATGGATGGCTGGGTAGCCCACCTCGCATTCCAATTGTGTCCTAGCAACAAGACAGATTAGATCTGCTGGATCTGGGGGAGCAACCCAGGAGGCTGAGTTGAAATGGACTCTCCTGTGGATGGATCCTAATATGTTTTTGTGTCTATGCAGATCTTGGAATGAAGCGGTGACACTGGGACCCTGAAGGGTTTTTCCAAACAGAGGCTTTGACACAGCTCCACCGTGCAAGTTTCCCATATGTAGATGAGATTTGTTCTGAGGATGAGTCAGGAAACAGCCATATGCTGGTATTGAAATCCAGGCCTCTGAGGAGAGATGACTGGATAGCACAACAATGAATCCAATAGTGCCTAGGGGCCTGTTCGTACCTTTTTACCTCTGGGGACATCAGCCTATGCATCTGAGTGCATGTAGGTGTCAGATGGGCTCAGATTGTTCCTGTTTCTCCTGGAGAGCCACCACTATTGGGATGGCCTCAGGGAGTTTGGAGGTTTATCTTATTAGTAGGTTGTGGCCATTGGAATGGGCACATACAATTCCCTTGGAGAGGGCAAGTACAGTCCTCAGGTTTGGCTCCAGGGGCCTGAGCCTGTAGGGTGTGTAGGCCAGAGCTGTTTGGACAGTTGTCTGAAAACACAAACGCGGCTTATGTTTCGGGTAATAGGTATGGCAGGATTGATCTACAGACCATGAGGAGAACTCTTCGGGATATGAAAAAAGGGCGAGTGTCAGGCTCTTGCTCAAGTTTTTGTCTCTGGATATCGTGTCACTCATGGTCATGAAATTTCCGGTTGACTTCATGGGAAATGGACGAGTCTTACTCTCTGGGGGTTTGTCCCCATCACAAGATTTTGGGGTCATTCTGTGGGATGGAAGAAGTCCGTTTTGTTGTTGTTGTGATTTGCCTTGTTTTGTTTTTTAAAAATCCCACCAAATGAGGGATTCCAGAGTAGAGCCCTGGGGGGGGGGGGCGACTGTACAACCAGAAATCTGGTTACAAATTTGGGCCTAGGGACATGTAAAGCCCATTATGACATCTAATGGTCGAGTGACTGAGAGGACTTACTAGAGGACAGGACTCACACATGAGGGTCACAATGCGAGTTTATGACCACTTCGCAAAAAGAATGGGCGGGGCCTCATGGTGAATCCTGGTTTCTCCTACACTGAACGTTGGACAACCTGCCAACGATAAGATTTCTTGCCATGGGTAAGGAAGAGTTCTGATTTCTGCATCACAGTCACTCTTGGGCAGTGATTGGAGATAAGGTCTAGATTCTGAAGCCTGAAAACGGAGGTAGGGAAGAGATGATAACCTAAGGCCATGGCGGGTCTGATGTGCTCAGTGTGCGGTCAACTGTCTGGGTGTTGGTCAGGAGGTCCGGGCTCAGGTTGTGTCAGACAGTGCATTAGTGCCACTGTAGACTATATAATTTGGGTAAAGTCGAGTGCCATGTAGATTTATCCTCATATAAGGTGCCTGGGCAGCTCATTAGGCCAAATTTTTTTTCTAGAGGGCAGGCAGAGTGCTTCATTGTCGGTCCGGAATTGCCAAACTTGAGGGCTTCGTGTCCAGGAGTGTGAGGACGGAAGTCTGAGAACACAAGCTAGACTTGTGTATCAGGGCGAGGACACGGCAGGGACCACTGTAGATCTGAACCAATATCTCATGCATCTGAAGTCAGGGCGAGGATCAGACGTTGGCTCACATTGGAGTTTATGTGCATGACGGCCCCTTCATGAAGGGAGCGGAATCTCGAGGCCATGGAGGTTTTCCCACGTTGGGTGTTGTGGGATGCCCCCTTCAAGGATACCTTCTGCGGGACAATTGAGACCTGTTGGGCAGCTTCAGGACATCCCATATGGAATGACTCCAGGGCACCATTCGAGGATGGATGACTGGGAAGCAGGCCTCGCATTCCAATTTTCTCCTAGCAACAAGACAGTTTAGATCTGATGACTCTGCGTGAGCAACAGGAGTGACTGACTTGAAATGGACTTTCCTGAGGATGCGTCCTAATGTGTGTGTGTGTCCATGAGGGCCTTAAAATGGGGCGGTGGCACCGGGACCCTGAAGTATTCTCCTAAGCTTTTGACATAGCTCGATGCAAAAGTCTCCTTGTGGAGACGAGATTTGTTCTGATGGGTGCCTCAGAAAAACACCTATGCTGGTATTGGAATCCAGGCTTTTGAGGAGACATGCTTGTAAACCAAAGCAATGTATCCGATTATGGCCTAGGGTCCTGTCTGGTTCAATCTGCTTCTCAGGGGACATCCATCTATGGTATGAGTGGAGGTAGATGCTCAGCTGGTATCAGACCGCCCTTGTTTGTCCCGGGCGACCTGCACTATTGGGATGGCCTCAGGGATTTGGAGGGTTCTCCTAATTTTACGGTTTTGGACCATGGAATGGGCAGAATTCCCATGGATTGGGTAGACACAGTCCTAATGTGTGACACCTGGGGCCCCAGCCTGGAAGGTGTGTGGCCCAGGACTTTGGGGACAGAAGTGTGAAAACACAAACTCAGCTTAGCTTTGGGGAGGTAGGTATAGCAGGCCCGATCTATAAACCATGAAAAGAACTCTTCCGGATATAAAGAAAGAGCGAGTCTCAGGCACTTGCTCAGGCTTTTGTCTCTGGATTTTGTATCAGAGATGGCCGTGGAATGTCGGGGAGGCCTCATGGGCCATGGACGAATCTTCCTCTCTGTGGATTTGGCCCGATCCCAATTGTTTTTCGTCAATCTGTGGAATGGGAGGACTCCTTTCAGGTTTGTTACCTCAGGTGTCCCGCCAAAAGAGGAATTCCAAAGATGAGCCCTGGGGAAAAGTGAAGGGAGAACCCGAACTATGGGTAAAATTTGGGGCCTAGGGGCATGGCAAGCCGAATATGCTGACTCTTCATCCAGCCACTGAGAGGCCTTACCTGAGGCCTGGGATCAGGCTGAGGGACACAATGTGTGTTTGTGACCAATGTGGCCCATAAACATGGGCGGGGCCTCATGGGCCACACTGGTTTCAACTACACTGAACTTTGGAAAAACATGCCAACCACTAGGTTTCTTGCCAAGGCGAAGGAGAAGTTCTGATTCTTGTATCACGTTCACTCCTGAGCAGTGAGTGGAGATAAGGTCTAGGTTCTGAAGGTGAAAACTGAGGTTGTGTAGAGTTGATGGCCTAAATCCATTGTGGGTGTGATATGCTCTGTTTATGGCCAGCTGTCTGGGTGTTGGACTGGAGGTCTCCCCTCAGGCTGTTTCAGACAGGGCTTTAGTGCACAGGCTAGACAGTATAATTGGGGTATGGTCGAGTGGCATGCAGGTTGTTACTCATTTGGCGTTTCTGGTTAGGCCTATAGGGCAACATTTTTCTTCTGGAGGGCAGGCAGAGTGCTGCATTGTGTCTCCAGAATTGCCAAACTGGAGGGGTGTGGCCAGGATTGTGAGGAAGGAAGTCTGAAAACACGAGTTTTGGGACCAAGAGCATGGCAGGTCCACTCTGCAGAGGCTGAATCGAGATCTCCTGCAGGTGAGGTCAGGGCGATTATCAGATGTTGCCTCAAGCTGGAGTTTGTGTCCATGACGGCCCTTACATGAAGGGGGTGGGGGCGTCATGAGGCCAGGGAGGTTTCCCTACGCTGGGAGTTGTGAGCTGCTCCAAACTTCAAAGTTTCCTTCTTCAGGATAGTCGAGTACTATTGGATGGTCCCTTGATGCCCCATACAGAAAGACTCGAGAGCAGGGGCCTAAGCATGGATGCCGAGAAACGCCAACTCACCTTCCCATTGCCTGGTGGAGACAAGGCACGCTCAATCTGCGGGCTCTTGGGTGAGCTACCCAGAAGGCTGAGTTTAAATGGACTCTCCTGAGGATGAGTCATAATGTGGGTTGGTGGCCATGGAGACCTTGGAATGTGGCAGTAGCTAAGGGACTCTGCAGGATTCTCCAAACCGAAGGGCTTGACACAACTCCAACAAGGAAGCTTCCCATGTGGAGATGAGAGGTCTTCTGTCTGGTGCCTCAGGAAAGCCCCGTATGCTTGTCTTCGAACCCAGGCCTCTGAGGAGTGATACCTGGACACCAAAGCAAGAGTTCATAATAGGGCCTAGGGGCCTGTCTGGTTCAATCTTCTGTCTCTGCGGATATCTGTCTATGTGTCTGCATGGAGGTAGTAGTTGCTCATCTTGTGTCATAATGCCTGTATTTGTCCAGTGCGGCTTGTGGTAGTGGGATGTCCTTGGGGACCTTGAGGTTTCTACTATTTTGTAGAGTTGTGGCCAATGGAATGGGCAGTTTCTTAGGAGAGAGCAGGCACAGTTCTGTGGTGTGGCTCCAGAGACCCCAGCCTGGAGTCTGTGTGGGCCATGGCTGTGCAGACAGACATCCAAAAACCCTAACTCAGCTCAGGTTTGGGGCCGAGGTTACGGCAGGCCTGATCTACAGTCCATGAGGGGAGCTCCTCTGGATATGAAAGAAGGGTGAGAGGGAGGCAGTCGCTCAGGCTTTTGTCTCTGGATGTTTTGTCCACAATGGCCGTTTAATGTAGGCGTTGCCTCATGGGTCGTAGAAGTCTCCCTCTCTGGTAGTTTGTCCAGCCCCCAAGAGTTTGAGGTCATTCTGTGGGAAGGGAAGTGTCCTGTTTTCTGCTTCATGTGTCCCACCAGTAGAGGGATTCTAGAGCATAGCAGTGGGTACTGACAACTGGAATACTCGCCCTCTGGTTAAGCCTGGGGGCCTATGGATATGACAAGCCCCATATGCAGGATCTTGGTCCAGCCACTGAGAGGCGTTACTTTAATACGGGACTCATGCTGCAGGTCACAATGTATGTCTGTGCCCTAGGCGGCCCTCAAGCACTGGCATGGCCTTTCGTTCAATGCAGGTTTTCCCACATTGCTGAAGCCTGAAAACCGAGGTTGGGAAGAGATGACGACCTACAGCCATAGCGGGTCCTATGTGTCCAGGTTAGGGCCAGCTGTCTGGGTGTCGTTTGGGATGTCTTCTCTCAGGCTGTGCCAGACAGGGCATTAGTATACAGGGTAGGCTATATAATTGCTTTACAATCGAGTGGCATGCATTAGAAAATCATTTGGGGTTTCTTATTAGCAGCATAGGGCAAAATTTTTCTTCTGGAGGGCAGGCAGAGTGCTGCATTGTGGCATCGGAATTCCCAAACTGGAGGGCTTGTGGGCCAGGAGAGTGAGGACGGAAGTCTGAGAACACAAGCTAGGCTTAGGTTTCGGGGCAAGGACATGGCAGGCACACTCTGCAGAGCTGAATTGAGGTCTCATGCGTCTGAAGTCAGGTCGAGGATCAGACTTTGGCTCAGGTTTGAGTTTCTGTCCATGTTGGTCTCTTCATGAAGGGGGGATATTATCAGCCCATGGGGGTTTTCCCACTATTGGAGTAGTGAGATGCTCCAAACCACAAGGATTCCTTCTGTGGGACAATTAAGATTTGTTGGATGGCTCCAGGACGTCTTATAAGGTATTTTTCCAGAACAGGGTTCTAAGTATGGATGCCTGGGCAGCCAGCCTCACATTCCAATTGTCTCCTAGCAACAAGAAACGTTTGATCTGCTGGCTTGGGGTAGCAACAGAGGGGGCTGAGTTGAAATGGACTTTCCTGAGGATGGTCATAATGTTGGTTTGAGTCCATGGAGACCTTGGTATGGGGCAGTGGCACCAGGGCCCTGAAGGATTCTCCTATCCAGAGGTTATGACAAAGCTCCAATGAGCAAGTTTTCCATGGGGAGACGAGATTTGTTCTTATTGGTGCCTCAGGAAACCACCATATGCTGGTATTGGAAACGAGGCCTCTGAGGAGAGATGCCTGGAAACCAAAGCAATGGATCTGATTAGGGCCTAGGGGCCTGTCCGGTTCAATATTCTTCTCTGGGGCATCTGTTGTCTGAGTGGAGGTAGTTGCTCAGCTGGTTTGTGATCACCCCTGTTTGTCCTGGGCGGCCTACACTATTGGGATGGCCTCAGTGACTTTGGAGGTTTTTCCTCATTTGCAAGGTTGTGGCCAATGGAATGGGAAGAATTCCCTTGAAAGGGAAGCACAGTCCTGAGGTGTGGCTCCAGGGACCCAAGTGTGGAGCGTGTGTGGTCCAGGGCTATTTGGACAAAAGTCTGAAAACACAAACTCCACTTAGGTTGTGGGATGAAGGTATGGCCGGCCCGATCTATAGACCGTGAGGAGAACACTTCGGGATATGAACAAAGGGCGAATGTGAGGTGCTGGCTCATGCTTTTTTTTTTTTTTTTTCTGGAATTGTGTCACCGATTGCCATGGAATGTCGGGGTGTCCTCATGGGCCACTGATGAGGCTCCCTTTCTGGGGATTTGACCCGATCCCAAGAGTTTGGGGTCATTCTGTGGGAAGGGAGGAGGCCTTTCTTGTTTTTTTGTTTATTTTTTTATTATTTTTTTTTTTTTTTTTACCTAAGGTGGACCACCAAAAGAGGGATTCAAGAGCAGAGTCCTGGCGAGGGGCGACTGGACAACCAGACCTCTGGTTAACATTGGGACCTAAGAACATGGCAAGCCCCATATGTGGGCTCTTGGTCCAGACACTGAGAGGCCTTCCTTGAGGATAGGTCTCACACTGAGTTTCACAATGTGTTTTTGTGCCCAAGGAGCCCTTCATTCAGGGCGTGGCCTAATGTACCATGCTGGTTTCTCCTACACTGAACGTTGCACAATATGGCAACCACAAGTTTTCTGGCCATGGGGAAGAAGGAGTTCTAATTTCTGCCACACTTTCACTCCTGGACTGTGATTGGATTTAAGGTCTAGGTTCTGAAGCCTGAAAACTGAGGTTGGGAAGAGATGAAGCCCTAAGGCCATGGTGTGTCTGATGTGCTCAGTGTTCGGCCAGCTGTTGAGTGTGGGTTGGGAGGTGCAGGCTCAGGCTGTGGCAGACAGGGAATTAGTGCCCAGGCTAGACTGTATCATTGGGATGCAGTCGAGTTTCGTGCAGGATGGTACTCATTTGTGGTTACTGGGTAGCCCCAGAGGGCAACGTTTTTCTTCTGGAGGGAAGACACAGTGCCACATAGTGGCTCCAGAATTCTCAAACTGGAAGGCTTGTGGGCCAGGAGTGTGAGGAAAAAATTCTGAGAACACAAGCCAGACTTAGATTTCGGGGTGAGGGGACGGCAGGCACCCTCTGCAGAGATGATTCGAGATCCCGTATGCCTGAAGACAGAGCTAGGATCAGAGGTTGGCTTACGTCGGAGTTTCTGTCCATGACGGCCCCTTCATGAAGGGGACGGTGTCATGAGGACATGGAGGTTTTCCCACGATGGGAATTGTGAGATGCTCCAAACCGCAATGATTCCTTCTGTGGGACAGTCGAGACCTGTTGGATGGCTCCAGGACATCCCATAAGGAAGTTATTCAGAGCAGGGTTCTAAGGATGGATGCCTGGGCAGCCTGCCTCCCATTCCAGGTGTCTCATAGCGCCAAGGCAAGTTCGATCTGTTGGATCTAGGGGAGCAACCGAGGCGGGTGTTTTGAAATGGGTGAGTTGAGGATGGGTCATAATGTGCATTTGTGTCCATGTAACCTTGGAATGGGGTGCTTGGTCTTATGCTGTCACCTCATCCAAACCATGGTTTTCAGATATCTGAACCTAGACATTATATCAATTCTCCACACAGCTGGGTATAGCAAGCACAAAACAGAACTCCTCCTTCCCCATGGCTGTCAAGGTTAGTCTTGGCATGGAGTCACACCTTCAGGGTGGGAGAAACCTTCATGGCCCCTGATGCCACGCCCAAACTTGAGTGCTGCTTGGGCAAAAATTCACACTGTGACCCTCAGCATGAGCCTCATGTCAAAGAAAGGCCTGTCAGGGCCTGGACCAAGAGCCCACATATGGGGCTTGCCAAGCCCCTATGCACCCCATCCTCACCACGGTTTGAATTTTCCAGTCGCCCCGCCCGTACCTGGAGCTCTGCTCTGGAATCCCTTTCTTGGAGAGACCCATGAGCCAGACAACACGACTCCACCCTTCCCACCAAATGACCCCAAACTCTTGGGAGCTGGGACAAATCCCCAGAGAGGGATACTCGTCCACAGTACCTGAGGCCACCGCTCCAATCCACGGCTATCCCGGACACAACATCCAGAGACAAAAGCCTGAAGGAACGCCTCCCACTCGCCCTTGTTTCAGAGGCCCAGGAGCTCCCTCTCGGGCTGTACATCCGGCCTGCCATACACTAGGCGCCACTCATAAGCTGAGTTTGTGTATTCAGACTTCTGTGCCCACAGCCTGGGCCCACACAACATCCAGGCTAGGGCCTCTGGACCAAACAGCGAAAGATTGTGCCTGCCCTCTCCAAGGAAAGTGTGCCCAATCCATTGACCACAACCCTACAGGTTAGGGAAAAGCTCCAAGGTCCCTGAGGCCATCAATAGTATAAGCCACCCTGGACTAAGAGGGGCTCTCTGACAGCAGCGGAGCAACTATCTCCACTTAGAGTCTCAGACAGTGTCCCCAGAGACAGAAGGTTGAAATGGACCGGCCCCCAGGCCCTAATCTGAACCTTAGCTTTGGTTTCCATGTTTCCGTTCTCAGAGGACTGTATTCGTAGACCAGCACATGGGGCTTTTCTGAGGCACCAAACCAAACCTCTCTCATCTCCACATGGGCAGCTTTCTTACTGGGATGTATCAAACACTTCAGGTAGGAGAGTTCCGCAGCGCCACTGAACAACCAGCACAAACCAAGGTCTCCATGGACCCAAACGCACATTATGACGCATCCTCAGGAGAGGCCATTTCATCTCAGCCCCCTGGGTCGCGTGTTCCAGAGGCAGCAGATCAAACATATCTTGTCGCTAATAGCCAATGGGAATGCGAGGCATGCAGTACAGGGATCCATCCTTCGAACCCTGCTCTCCAGTCCTTCCATATGGTATGTCCTGGAGCCATGTAACAGGACTCGAATGTCCCGCAGAAGGAAACCTTGTGGTTTGGTGCAACCTCCAAACTCAACGTGGGAAAACTTCCTTGGCCTCATGAGGCCCCCACTTCATGAAGGTGCCATCATGGACACATACTCCAGCCTCAGCCAACGTCTGATCCTCAGCCTGACTTCAGATGCAGGAGATTTTGATTCAGCCTCTGAAGAGTGGGCCTGCTCTGCCCTTGGCTCCTTCCTCACACTAGCTTGTGTTTTCAGACTTCCGTCCTTACACTCCTGGCCCACAAGCCCTCCCTACTGGGAATTCTGGGGCCACAATGAAGCACTGTGCCTGCCTCCCAGGAGAAAAACATTGTCTATGGCGCTGCCCAGAAACCCCAAATGAGGATCAAACTGCTTGGCCCTCGGCAACACCCCAATTGCATAGGCTACCTTAAACAGTGATGCTCTGTCGCAAATAGCCTGAGCCCAGACCTTCCAACAGACACCGACACAGCTGGCTGCACACCCAGCACTTTGGACCCGCCACTGCCTTAGGCCACCATCCATTCCCAACCTGGGTTTTCAGTCATCGGAACCTAGACCTTATCTCCAATCCCTGCACAGGGGGGAACCTGATGCACAAGTCAGAACCCCTTCTTCCCCATTGCAAGAAACCTTGCTGCTGGCAGTGAGTCAAACCTTCAGTGTAGGAGAAAACGGCATGGCCCATGAGGCCACGCCCAAGCGTGAGGGCCGCCTTGGGCACAAACACACATTGTGACCCTCAGCGTGAGTACCTTATTCAAGTAACGCCTCTCAGTGACTGGACCAAGAGCCCGCATATGTGGCTTGCCATGCCCATAGGCACCCAGGACTAACTAGATGGTGTGTATTCCAGTTGAGAGAACCCACTGCTGTGCTCTAGATTCCCTCTCCTGGGGTGTCCCCTGAGCAGAAAACAGTACTCTTCATTCCCACAGAATGAACACAAACACTTGGGAGCTTGGACAATCCCCCGAGCGGAAGGCTCTTCCTCGACCTCTGAGACAACCCCTACCCTGACCGGACACTGTAAACGCAACACCCAGAGACAAAATCCTGAGTGACTGCCTCCCACTTGCCCTACTTTGATTTCCAGAGGATCTCCCCTCACGGACTAGAGATCAGGCCTGCCATTACATTGGCCCCTAGCTGAGCCAAGTTTGCTTTTTCAGACATCTGTCCCCAGGGCCCTGGCAAACACAGCCTCTAGGCTGGGTCCTCTGGAGCCATACCACAGGACCGTGCCTGCTCTCTCCTGGGAAACTGTGTCCATTCCTTTGGCCACACACCTCCAGAATATGAGAAACCTCAAGGCCTCCGAGGACATCCCACTACTGGGAGCCTCACTGGACTCACAGGGGCTTTCGGACACAAGCTGAGCAGCTACATCCATGAATGCATGCACACAGATGTCAACAGAGATAGAAGGTTGAGCCGGACAAGCCTATAGGCCGTAGTCTCAACTCTTGCTTTGGTTTCCAGGTGTCACTACTCAGAGGCTTCGTTCGAAGAACAGGGTATGGGGCTTTCCTGAGCCACAAAACAGAACTCCTCTCGTCTCCACATGGGAAGTTTCATTGTTGGAGCCGTGTCAAACACCTCATGTTGGAGAATCCTGCAGAGTCCCTGAGCCACCTCCACATTCCAAGGTCTCCCAGGCCACCAAGCCACAGTAGGACTCATCTTCAGGAGAGTCCATTTCAACTCTCCCCTCTGGGTAGCTCACCCAGGAGCCTGCAGATTGAGCCTGCCTTGTCCTGACTAAAGAGTGGGAATATGAGGTGGCGTTCCCAGGCATCCATGCTTAGACACCTGCTCTCGAGTCTTTCCATATGGGGCCTCTTGGAACCATCCAATAGGACTCGACTGTCGTGCAGAAGGTAACCTTCAGTTTTGGAGCAGTTCACAAATCCCATCGTAAGCAAAACTTTCTGGCCTCATGAAGCCCCCACACCCTTCAGGAAGAGGCCATGCTGGACAAGAACTCTAGCCTGAGGCACGTCTCATAGTTGACATGACCTCAGTGCAGGAGATCTCGATTCAGCCTCTGCAGAGTGGGCCTGCCGTGCCCTCGGTCCCAAACCTCACGCTAGCTTGTGTTTTCCGACTTCCTTCCTCACACTCCTGGCAAACAAGCCCTCCGGACTAGGAACTCCAGAACCACAACCCAGCCCAGTGTCTGCCCAACGGAAGAAAAACGTTTCCCTGTGGGGCTCTCCAGAAAACCCAGATGAGGATCAACCTGCTCGGGCCTCGACGGTACCCGAACTGGATAGGCTACTCTGGGCACTCATGCTCTGCCTGACACAGCCTGAAGTCAGACGTCCAGACAGACAAGGAGACAGCTGGCCGCACACCCAGCACTTCGGACACGCCATGGTCTTATGCCGTCACCTCATCCTAACCTTGGTTTTCAGATATCTGAACCTAGACATTATATCAATTATCCACACAGCTGGGTATAGCAAGCACAAAACAGAACTCCTCCTTCCCCATGGCTGTCAAGCTTGCTCTTGGCATGGAGTCACACCTTCAGGGTGGGAGAAACCTTCATGGCCCCTGATGCCACGCCCAAACGTGAGTGCTGCTTGGGCAAAAATTCACACTGTGACCCTCAGCATGAGCCTCATGTCAAAGAAAGGCCTGTCAGGGCCTGGACCAAGAGCCCACATATGGGGCTTGCCAAGCCCCTATGCACCCCATCCTCACCACGGTTTGAATTTTCCAGTCGCCCCGCCCGTACCTGGAGCTCTGCTCTGGAATCCCTTTCTTGGAGAGACCCATGAGCCAGACAACACGACTCCACCCTTCCCACCAAATGACCCCAAACTCTTGGGAGCTGGGACAAATCCCCAAAGAGGGATACTCGTCCACAGTACCTGAGGCCACCGCTCCAATCCACGGCTATCCCAGACACAACATCCAGAGACAAAGCCTGAAGGAATGCCTCCCACTCGCCCTTGTTTCAGAGGCCCAGGAGCTCCCTCTCGGGCTGTACATCCGGCCTGCCATACACTAGGCGCCACTCTTAAGCTGAGTTTGTGTATTCAGACTTCTGTGCCCACAGCCTGGGCCCACACAACATCCAGGCTAGGGCCTCTGGACCAAACAGCGAAAGATTGTGCCTGCCCTTTCCAAGGAAAGTGTGCCCAATCCATTGACCACAACCCTAAAGGTTAGGGAAAAGCTCCAAAGTCCCTGAGGCCATCAATAGTATAAGCCACCCTGGACTAAGAGGGGCTCTCTGACACCAGCGGAGCAACTATCTCCACTTAGACTCTCAGACAGTGTCCCCAGAGACAGAAGGTTGAAATGGACAGGCCCCCAGGCCCTAATCTGAACCTTAGCTTTGGTTTCCATGTTTCCGTTCTCAGAGGACTGTTTTCGTAGACCAGCACATGGGGCTTTTCTGAGGCACCAAACCAAACCTCTCTCATCTCCACATGGGCAGCTTTCTTACTGGGATGTATCAAACACTTCAGGTAGGAGAGTTCCGCAGCGCCACTGAACAACCAGCACATTCCAAGGTCTCCATGGACCCAAACGCACATTATGACGCATCCTCAGGAGAGGCCATTTCATCTCAGCCCCCTGGGTCGCGTGTTGCAGAGGCAGCAGATCAAACATATCTTGTCGCTAATAGCCAATGGGAATGCGAGGCATGCAGTACAGGGATCCATCCTTCGAACCCTGCTCTCCAGTCCTTCCATATGGTATGTCCTGGAGCCATGTAACAGGACTCGAATGTCCCGCAGAAGGAAACCTTGTGGTTTGGGGCAACCTCCAATCTCAACGTGGGAAAACTTCCTTGGCCTCATGAGGCCCCCACTTCATGAAGGTGCCATCATGGACACATACTCCAGCCTCAGCCAACGTCTGATCCTCAGCCTGACTTCAGATGCAGGAGATTTTGATTCAGCCTCTGAAGAGTGGGCCTGCTCTGACCTTGGCTCCAATCCTCACACTATCTTGTGTTTTCAGACTTCCGTCCTCACACTCCTGGCCCACAAGCCCTCCCTACTGGGAATTCTGGGGCCACAATGAAGCACTGTGCCTGCCTCCCAGGAGAAAAACATTGTCTATGGCGCTGCCCAGAAACCCCAAATGAGGATCAAACTGCTTGGCCCTCGGCAACACCCCAATTGCATAGGCTACCTTAAACAGTGATGCTCTGTCGCAAATAGCCTGAGCCCAGACCTTCCAACAGACACCGACACAGCTGGCTGCACACCCAGCACTTTGGACCCGCCACTGCCTTAGGCCACCATCCATTCCCAACCTGGGTTTTCAGTCATCGGAACCTAGACCTTATCTCCAATCCCTGCACAGGGGGGAACCTGATGCACAAGTCAGAACCCCTTCTTCCCCATTGCAAGAAACCTTGCTGCTGGCAGTGAGTCAAACCTTCAGTGTAGGAGAAAACGGCATGGCCCATGAGGCCACGCCCAAGCGTGAGGGCCGCCTTGGGCACAAACACACATTGTGACCCTCAGCGTGAGTACCTTATTCAAGTAACGCCTCTCAGTGACTGGACCAAGAGCCCGCATATGTGGCTTGCCATGCCCATAGGCACCCAGGACTAACTAGATGGTGTGTATTCCAGTTGAGGGAACCCACTGCTGTGCTCTAGATTCCATCTCCTGGGGTGTCCCCTGTGGCAGAAAACAGTACTCTTCATTCCCACAGAATGAACACAAACACTTGGGAGCTTGGACAATCCCCCGAGCGGAAGGCTCTTCCTCGACCTCTGAGACAACCCCTACCCTGACCGGACACTGTAAACGCAACACCCAGAGACAAAATCCTGAGTGACTGCCTCCCACTTGCCCTACTTTGATTTCCAGAGGATCTCCCCTCACGGACTAGAGATCAGGCCTGCCATTACATTGGCCCCTAGCTGAGCCAAGTTTGCTTTTTCAGACATCTGTCCCCAGGGCCCTGGCAAACACAGCCTCTAGGCTGGGTCCTCTGGAGCCATACCACAGGACCGTGCCTGCTCTCTCCTGGGAAACTGTGTCCATTCCTTTGGCCACACACCTCCAGAATATGAGAAACCTCAAGGCCTCCGAGGACATCCCACTACTGGGAGCCTCACTGGACTCACAGGGGCTTTCGGACACAAGCTGAGCAGCTACATCCATGAATGCATGCACACAGATGTCAACAGAGATAGAAGGTTGAGCCGGACAAGCCTATAGGCCGTAGTCTCAACTCTTGCTTTGGTTTCCAGGTGTCACTACTCAGAGGCTTCGTTCGAAGAACAGGGTATGGGGCTTTCCTGAGCCACAAAACAGAACTCCTCTCGTCTCCACATGGGAAGTTTCATTGTTGGAGCCGTGTCAAACACCTCATGTTGGAGAATCCTGCAGAGTCCCTGAGCCACCTCCACATTCCAAGGTCTCCCAGGCCACCAAGCCACAGTAGGACTCATCTTCAGGAGAGTCCATTTCAACTCTCCCCTCTGGGTAGCTCACCCAGGAGCCTGCAGATTGAGCCTGCCTTGTCCTGACTAAAGAGTGGGAATATGAGGTGGCGTTCCCAGGCATCCATGCTTAGACACCTGCTCTCGAGTCTTTCCATATGGGGCCTCTTGGAACCATCCAATAGGACTCGACTGTCGTGCAGAAGGTAACCTTCAGTTTTGGAGCAGTTCACAAATCCCATCGTAAGCAAAACTTTCTGGCCTCATGAAGCCCCCACACCCTTCAGGAAGAGGCCATGCTGGACAAGAACTCTAGCCTGAGGCACGTCTCATAGTTGACATGACCTCAGTGCAGGAGATCTCGATTCAGCCTCTGCAGAGTGGGCCTGCCGTGCCCTCGGTCCCAAACCCCACGCTAGCTTGTGTTTTCCGACTTCCTTCCTCACACTCCTGGCAAACAAGCCCTCCGGACTAGGAACTCCAGAACCACAACCCAGCCCAGTGTCTGCCCAACGGAAGAAAAACGTTTCCCTGTGGGGCTCTCCAGAAAACCCAAATGAGGATCAACCTGCTCGGGCCTCGACGGTACCCGAACTGGATAGGCTCCTCTGGGCACTCATGCTCTGCCTGACACAGCCTGAAGTCAGACGTCCAGACCGACAAGGAGACAGCTGCCCGCACACCCAGCACTTCGGACACGCCATGGTCTTATGCCGTCACCTCATCCTAACCATGGTTTTCAGATATCTGAACCTAGACATTATATCAATTCTCCACACAGCTGGGTATAGCAAGCACAAAACAGAACTCCTCCTTCCCCATGGCTGGCAAGGTTGCTCTTGGCATGGAGTCACACCTTCAGGGTGGGAGAAACCTTCATGGCCCCTGATGCCACGCCCAAACTTGAGTGCTGCTTGGGCAAAAATTCACACTGTGACCCTCAGCATGAGCCTCATGTCAAAGAAAGGCCTGTCAGGGCCTGGACCAAGAGCCCACATATGGGGCTTGCCAAGCCCCTATGCACCCCATCCTCACCACGGTTTGAATTTTCCAGTCGCCCCGCCCGTACCTGGAGCTCTGCTCTGGAATCCCTTTCTTGGAGAGACCCATGAGCCAGACAACACGACTCCACCCTTCCCACCAAATGACCCCAAACTCTTGGGAGCTGGGACAAATCCCCAGAGAGGGATACTCGTCCACCGTACCTGAGGCCACCGCTCCAATCCACGGCTATCCCGGACACAACATCCAGAGACAAAAGCCAGAAGGAACGCCTCCCACTTGCCCTTGTTTCAGAGGCCCAGGAGCTCCCTCTCGGGCTGTACATCCGGCCTGCCATACACTAGGCGCCACTCATAAGCTGAGTTTGTGTATTCAGACTTCTGTGCCCACAGCCTGGGCCCACACAACATCCAGGCTAGGGCCTCTGGACCAAACAGCGAAAGATTGTGCCTGCCCTCTCCAAGGAAAGTGTGCCCAATCCATTGACCACAACCCTACAGGTTAGGGAAAAGCTCCAAGGTCCCTGAGGCCATCAATAGTATAAGCCACCCTGGACTAAGAGGGGCTCTCTGACAGCAGCGGAGCAACTATCTCCACTTAGACTCTCAGACAGTGTCCCCAGAGACAGAAGGTTGAAATGGACCGGCCCCCAGGCCCTAATCTGAACCTTAGCTTTGGTTTCCATGTTTCCGTTCTCAGAGGACTGTTTTCGTAGACCAGCACATGGGGCTTTTCTGAGGCACCAAACCAAACCTCTCTCATCTCCACATGGGCAGCTTTCTTACTGGGATGTATCAAACACTTCAGGTAGGAGAGTTCCGCAGCGCCACTGAACAACCAGCACATTCCAAGGTCTCCATGGACCCAAACGCACATTATGACGCATCCTCAGGAGAGGCCATTTCATCTCAGCCCCCTGGGTCGCGTGTTCCAGAGGCAGCAGTTCAAACATATCTTGTCGCTATTAGCCAATGGGAATGCGAGGCATGCAGTACAGGGATCCATCCTTCGAATCCTGCTCTGAAGTCCTTCCATAGGGTATGTCCTGGAGCCATGCAACAGGACGCGAATGTCCCGCAGAAGGAAACCTTGTGGTTTGGGGCAACCTCCAAACTCAGCGTGGGAAAACTTCCTTGGCCTCATGAGGCCCCCACTTCATGAAGGTGCCATCATGGACACAAACTCCAGCCTCAGCCAACGTCTGATCCTCAGCCTGACTTCAGATGCAGGAGATTTTGATTCAGCCTCTGCAGAGTGGGCCTGCTCTGACCTTGGCTCCAATCCTCACACTAGCTTGTGTTTTCAGACTTCCCTCCTCACACTCCTGGCCCACAAGCCCTCCCTACTGGGAATTCTGGGGCCACAATGAAGCACTGTGCCTGCCTCCCAGGAGAAAAACATTGTCTATGGCGCTGCCCAGAAACCCCAAATGAGGATCAAACTGCTTGGCCCTCGGCAACACCCCAATTGCATAGGTTCCTTAAACAGTGATGCTCTGTCGCAAGTAGCCTGAGCCCAGACCTTCCAACAGACACCGACACAGCTGGCTGCACACCCAGCACATTGGACCCGCCACTGCCTTAGGCCACCATCCATTCCCAACCTGGGTTTTCAGTCATCGGATCCTAGACCTTATCTCCAATCCCTGCACAGTGGGGAACCTGATGCACAAGTCAGAACCCCTCCTTCCCCATGGCAAGAAACCTTGCTGCTGGCGGTGAGTCAAACCTTCAGTGTAGGAGAAAACGGCATGGACCATGAGGCCACGCCCAAGCATGAGGGCTGCCTTGGGCACAAACACACATTGTGACCCTCAGCGTGAGTACCTTATTCAAGTAACGCCTCTCAGTGACTGGACCAGGAGCCCGCATATGTGGCTTGCCATGCCCAAAGGCACCCAGGACTAACTAGATGGTGTGTATTCCAGTTGAGGGAACCCACTGCTGTGCTCTAGAGTCCCTCTCCTGGGGGGTCCCCTGTGGCAGAAAACAGTACTCTTCATTCCCACAAAATGAACACAAACACTTGGGAGCTTGGACAATCCCCCGAGAGGAAAGCTCTTCCTCGGCCTCTGAGACAACCCCTACCCTGACCGGACACTGTAAACGCAACACCCAGAGACAAAATCCTGAGTGACTGCCTCCCACTTGCCCTACTTTGATTTCCAGAGGATCTCCCCTCACGCACGAGAGATCAGGCCTGCCATTACATTGGCCCCTAGCTGAGCCAAGTTTGCTTTTTCAGACATCTGTCCCCACAGCCCTGGCAAACAGAGCCTCTAGGCTGGGTCCTCTGGAGCCATACCACAGGACCGTGCCTGCTCTCTCCTGGGAAACTGTGTCCATTCCTTTGGCCACACACCTCCAGAATATGAGAAACCTCAAGGCCTCCGAGGACATCCCACTACTGGGAGCCTCACTGGACTCACAGGGGCATTCGGACACAAGCTGAGCAGCTACATCCATGAATGCATGCACACAGATGTCAACAGAGATAGAAGGTTGAGCCGGACAGGCCTTTAGGCCGTAGTCTCAACTCTTGCTTTGGTTTCCAGGTGTCACTCCTCAGAGGCTTTGGTTCGAAGAACAGGGTATGGGGCTTTCCTGAGGCACGGAACAGAACTCCTCTCGTCTCCACATGGGAAGTTTCCTTGTTGGAGCCGTGTCAAACACCTCATGTTGGAGAATCCTGCAGAGTCCCTGAGCCACCTCCACATTCCAAGGTCTCCCAGGCCACCAAGCCACAGTAGGACTCATCTTCAGGAGAGTCCATTTCAACTCTCCCCTCTGGGTATCTCACCCAGGAGCCCGCAGATTGAGCCTGCCTTGTCCTGACTAAAGAGTGCGAATATGATGTGGCGTTCCCAGGCATCCATGCTTAGACACCTGCTCTCGAGTCTTTCCATATGGGGCCTCTTGGAACCATCCAATTGGACTCGAATGTCGTGCAGAAGGTAACCTTCAGTTTTGGAGCAGTTCACAAATCCCATCGTAAGCAAAATTTTCTGGCCTCATGAAGCCCCCAAACCCTTCAGGAAGAGGCCATGCTGGACAAGAACTCTAGCCTGAGGCTCGTCTCATAGTTGACATGACCTCAGTGCAGGAGATCCCGATTCAGCCTCTGCAGAGTGGGCATGCCGTGACCTCGGTCCCAAACCTCACGCTAGCTTGTGTTTTCAGACTTCCTTCCTCACACTCCTGGCAAACAAGCCCTCCGGACTAGGAACTCCAGAACCAAAACCCAGCCCAGTGTCTGCCCAACGGAAGAAAAACGTTTCCCTGTGGGGCTCTCCAGAAAACCCAGATGAGGATCAACCTGCTCGGGCCTCGACGGTACCCGAACTGGATAGGCTGCTCTGGGCACTCATGCTCTGCCTGACACAGCCTGAAGCCAGACGTCCAGACAGACAAGGAGACAGCTGGCCGCACACCCAGCACTTCGGACACGCCATGGTCTTATGCCGTCACCTCATCCTAACCATGGTTTTCAGATATCTGAACCTAGACATTATATCAATTCTCCACACAGCTGGGTATAGCAAGCACAAAACAGAACTCCTCTTTTCCCATGGCTGTCAAGCTTGCTCTTGGCATGGAGTCACACCTTCAGGGTGGGAGAAACCTTCATGGCCCCTGATGCCACGCCCAAACTTGAGTGCTGCTTGGGCACAAATTCACACTGTGACCCTCAGCATGAGCCCCATGTCAAAGAAAGGCCTGTCAGGGCCTGGACCAAAAGCCCACATATGGGGCTTGCCAAGCCCCTATGCACCCAATCCTCACCACGGTTTGAATTTTCCAGTCGCCCCGCCCATACCTGGAACTCTGCTCTGGAATCCCTTTCTTGGAGAGACCCATGAGCCAGACAACACGACTCCACCCTTCCCACAAAATGACCACAAACTCTTGGGAGCTGGGACAAATCCCCAGAGAGGGATACTCGTCCACAGTACCTGAGGGCACCGTTCCAATCCACGGCTATCCCGGACACAAGATCCAGAGACAAAAGCCTGAAGGAACGCCTCCCACTCGCCCTTGTTTCAGAGGCCCAGGAGCTCCCTCTCGGGCTGTACATCCGGCCTGCCATACCCTAGGCGCCACTCATAAGCTGAGTTTGTGTATTCAGACTTCTGTGCCCACAGCCTGGACCCACACCACATCCAGGCAAGGGCCTCTGGCCCAAACAGCGAAAGATTGGGCCTGCCCTCTCCAAGGAAAGTGTGCCCAATCCATTGACCACAACCCTACAGGTTAGGGAAAAGCTCCAAGGTCCCTGAGGCCATCAATAGTTTAGGCCACCCTGGACTAAAAGGGGCTCTCTGACACCAGCGGAGCAACTATCTCCACTTAGACTCTCAGACAGTGTCCCCAGAGACAGAAGGTTGAAATGGACAAACCCCCAGGCCCTAATATGAACCTTAGCTTTGGTTTCCATGTTTCCGTTCTCAGAGGACTGTTTTCGTAGACCAGCACATGGGGCTTTTCTGAGGCACCAAACCAAACATCTCTCATCTCCACATGGGCAGCTTTCTTACTGCGATGTATCAAACACTTCAGGTAGGAGAGTTCCGCAGGGCCACTGAACAACCAGCACATTTCAAGGTCTCCATGGACCCAAACGCACATTATGACGCATCCTCAGGAGAGGCCATTTCAACTCAGCCCCATGGGTCGCGTGTTCTAGAGGCAGCAGATCAAACATATCTTGTCGCTAATAGCCAATGGGAATGCGATGCATGATGTACAGGGATCCATCCTTCGAACCCTGCTCTCCAGTCCTTCCAATGGTATGTCCTGGAGCCATGCAACAGGACTCGAATGTCCCGCTGAAGGAAACCTTGTGGTTTGGGGCAACGTCCAAACTCAGCGTGGGAAAACTTCCTTGGCCTCATGAGGCCCCCACTTCATGAAGGTGCCATCATGGACACATACTCCAGCCTCAGCCAACGTCTGATCCTCAGCCTGACTTCAGATGCAGGAGATTTTGATTCAGCCTCTGCAGAGTGGGCCTGCTCTGCCCTTGGCTCCAATCCTCACACTAGCTTGTGTTTTCAGACTTCCGTCCTCACACTCCTGGCCCACAAGCCCTCCCTACTGGGAATTCTGGGGCCACAATGAAGCACTGTGCCTGCCTCCCAGGAGAAAAACATTGTCTATGGCGCTGCCCAGAAACCCCAAATGAGGATCAAACTGCTTGGCCCTCGGCAACACCCCAATTGCATAGGCAACCTTAAACAGTGATGCTCTGTCGCAAATAGCCTGAGCCTAGACCTTCCAACAGACACCGACTTAGCTGGCTGCACACCCAGCACATTGGACCCGCCACTGCCTTAGGCCACCATCCATTCCCAACCTGGGTTTTTAGTCATCGGAACCTAGACCTTATCTCCAATCCCTGCACAGGGGGAAACCTGATGCACAAGTCAGAACCCCTCCTTCCCCATGGCAAGAAACCTTGCTGCTGGCAGTGAGTCAAACCTTCAGTGTAGGAGAAAACGGCATGGCCCATGAGGCCACGCCCAAGCGTGAGGGCCGCCTTGGGCACAAACACACATTGTGACCCTCAGCGTGAGTACCTTATTTAAGTAACGCCTCTCAGTGACTGGACCAAGAGCCAGCATATGTGGTTTGCCATGCCCATAGGCACCCAGGACTAACTAGATGGTGTGTATTCCAGTTGAGGGAACCCACTGCTGTGCTCTAGAGTACCTCTCCTGGGGGGTCCCCTGTGGCAGAAAACAGTACTCTTCATTCCCACAGAATGAACACAAACACTTGGGAGCTTGGACAATCCCCCGAGAGGAAGGCTCTTCCTTGGCCTCTGAGACAACCCCTACCCTGACCGGACACTGTAAACGCAACACCCAGAGACAAAATCCTGAGTGACTGCCTCCCACTTGCCCTACTTTGATTTCCAGAGGATCTCCCTCAAGGACTAGAGATCAGGCCTGCCATTACATTAGCCCCTAGCTGAGCCAAGTTTGCTTTTTCAGACATCTGTCCCCACAGCCCTGGCAAACACAGCCTCTAGGCTGGGTCCTCTAGAGCCATACCACAGGACCCTGCCTGCTCTCTCCTGGGAAACTGTTTCCATTCCTTTGGCCACACACCTCCAGAATATGAGAAACCTCAAGGCCTCCGAGGACATCCCACTACTGGGAGCCTCACTGGACTCACAGGGGCATTCCGACACAAGCTGAGCAGCTACATCCATGAATGCATGCACACAGATGTCAACAGAGATAGAAGGTTGAGCCGGACAGGCCTTTAGGCCGTAGTCTCAACTCTTGCTTTGGTTTCCAGGTGTCACTCCTCAGAGGCTTTGGTTCGAAGAACAGGGTATGGGGCTTTCCTGAGGCACGGAACAGAACTCCTCTCGTCTCCACATGGGAAGTTTCCTTGTTGGAGCCGTGTCAAACACCTCATGTTGGAGAATCCTGCAGGGTCCCTGAGACACCTCCACATTCCAAGGTCTCCCAGGCCACCAAGCCACAGTAGGACTCATCTTCAGGAGAGTCCATTTCAACTCTCCCCTCTGGGTAGCTCACCCAGGAGCCCGCAGATTGAGCCTGCCTTGTCCTGACTAAAGAGTGGGAATATGAGGTGGCGTTCCCAGGCATCCATGCTTAGACACCTGCTCTCGAGTCTTTCCATATGGGGCCTCTTGGAACTATCCAATAGGACTCGACTGTCGTGCAGAAGGTAACCTTCAGTTTTGGAGCAGTTCACAAATCCCATCGTAGGCAAAACTTTCTGGCCTCATGGAGCCCCCACACCCTTCAGGAGGAGGCCATGCTGGACAAGAACTCTAGCCTGAGGCACGTCTCATAGTTGACATGACCTCAGTGCAGGAGATCTCGATTCAGCCTCTGCAGAGTGGGCCTGCCGTGCCCTCGGTCCCAAACCTCATGCTAGCTTGTTTTCAGACTTCCTTCCTCACACTCCTGGCAAACAAGCCCTCCGGACTAGGATCTCCAGAACCAAAACCCAGCCCAGTGTCTGCCCAACGGAAGAAAAACGTTTCCCTGTGGGGCTCTCCAGAAAACCCAGATGAGGATCAACCTGCTCGGGCCTCGACGGTACCCGAACTGGATAGGCTGCTCTGGGCACTCATGCTCTGCCTGTCACAGCCTGAAGCCAGACGTCCAGACAGACAAGGAGACAGCTGGCCGCACACCCAGCACTTCGGACACGACATGGTCTTATGCCGTCACCTCATCCTAACCTTGGTTTTCAGATATCTGAACCTAGACATTATATCAATTCTCCACACAGCTGGGTATAGCAAGCACAAAACAGAACTCCTCCTTCCCCATGGCTGTCAAGCTTGCTCTTGGCATGGAGTCACACCTTCAGGGTGGGAGAAACCCTCATGGCCCCGGATGCCACGCCCAAACTTGAGTGCTGCTTGGGCACAAATTCACACTGTGACCCTCAGCATGAGCCCCATGTCAAAGAAAGGCCTGTCAGGGCCTGGACCAAGAGCCCACATATGGGGCTTGCCAAGCCCCTATGCACCCAATCCTCACCACGGTTTGAATTTTCCAGTCGCCCCGCCCGTACCTGGAGCTCTGCTCTGGAATCCCTTTCTTGGAGAGACCCATGAGCCAGACAACACGACTCCACCCTTCCCACAAAATGACCCCAATCTCTTGGGAGCTGGGACAAATCCCCAGAGAGGGATACTCGTCCACAGTACCTGAGGCCACCGCTCCAATCCACGGCTATCCCGGACACAACATCCAGAGACAAAAGCCTGAAGGAACGCCTCCCACTCGCCCTTGTTTCAGAAAACCAGGAGCTCCCTCTCGGGCTGTACATCCGCCCTGCCATACCCTAGGCGCCACTCATAAGCTGAGTTGGTGTATTCAGACTTCTGTGCCCACAGCCTGGACCCACACAACCTCCAGGCTAGGTCCTCTGGACCAAACAGCGAAAGATTGTGCCTGCCCTCTCCAAGGAAAGTGTGCCCAATCCAATGACCACAACTTTACAGGTTAGGGAAAAGCTCCAAGGTCCCTGAGGCCATCAATAGTATAGGCCACCCTGGACTAAGAGGGGATCTCTGACACCAGCGGAGCAACTATCTCCTCTTAGACTCTCAGACAGTGTCCCCAGAGACAGAAGGTTGAAATGGACAGGCCCCCAGGCCCTAATCTGAACCTTAGCTTTGGTTTCCATGTTTCCGTTCTCAGAAGACTGTTTTCGTAGACCAGCGCATGAGGTTTGGGACCGAGGGCACGGCAGGCCCACTCTGCAGAGGCTGAATCGAGATCTCCTGCACTGAGGTCATGTCAACTATTAGACGTGCCTCAGGCTAGAGTCTTTGTCCAGCATGGCCTCTTCCTGAAGGGTGTGGGAGCTCCATGAGGCCAGAAAGTTTTGCCTACGATGGGATTTGTGAACTGCTCCAAAACTGAAGGTTACCTTCTGCACGACAGTCGAGTCCTATTGGATGGTTCCAAGAGGCCCCATATGGAAAGACTCGAGAGCAGGTGTCTAAGCATGGATGCCTGGGAACGCCACCTCATATTCCCACTCTTTAGTCAGGACAAGGCAGGCTCAATCTGCGGGCTCCTGGGTGAGCTACCCAGAGGGGAGAGTTGAAATGGACTCTCCTGAAGATGAGTCCTACTGTGGCTTGGTGGCCTGGGAGACCTTGGAATGTGGAGGTGGCTCAGGGACTCTGCAGGATTCTCCAACATGAGGTGTTTGACACGGCTCCAACAAGGAAACTTCCCATGTGGAGACGAGAGGAGTTCTGTTCCGTGCCTCAGGAAAGCCCCATACCCTGTTCTTCGAACCAAAGCCTCTGAGGAGTGACACCTGGAAACCAAAGCAAGAGTTGAGACTACGGCCTAAAGGCCTGTCCGGCTCAACCTTCTATCTTTGTTGACATCTGTGTGCATGCATTCATGGATGTAGCTGCTCAGCTTGTGTCCGAATGCCCCTGTGAGTCCAGTGAGGCTCCCAGTAGTGGGATGTCCTCGGAGGCCTTGAGGTTTCTCATATTCTGGAGGTGTGTGGCCAAAGGAATGGACACAGTTTCCCAGGAGAGAGGAGGCACGGTCCTGTGGTATGGCTCCAGAGGACCCAGCCTAGAGGCTCTGTTTGCCAGGGCTGTGGGGACAGATGTCTGAAAAAGCAAACTTGGCTCAGCTAGGGGCCAAGGTAATGGCAGGCCTGATCTCTAGTCCGTGAGGGGAGATCCTCTGGAAATCAAAGTAGGGCAAGTGGGAGGCAGTCACTCAGGATTTTGTCTCTGGGTGTTGCGTTTACAGTGTCCGGTCAGGGTAGGGGTTGTCTCAGAGGCCGAGGAAGTGCCTTCCTCTCGGGGGATTGTCCAAGCTCCCAAGTGTTTGTGTTCATTCTGTGGGAATGAAGAGTACTGTTTTCTGCCACAGGGGACCCCCCAGGAGAGGGACTCTAGAGCACAGCAGTGGGTTCCCTCAACTGGAATATACACCATCTAGTTAGTCCTGGGTGCCTATGGGCATGGCAAACCACATATGCGGGCTCTTGATCCAGTCACTGAGAGGCGTTACTTGAAAAAGGTACTCACGCTGAGGGTCACAATGTGTGTTTGTGCCCAAGGCGGCCCTCACGCTTGGGCGTGGCCTCATGGGCCATGCCCTTTTCTCCTACACTGAAGGTTTGACTCACTGCCAGCAGCAAGGTTTCTTGCCAGGGGGAAGGAGGGGTTCTGACTTGTGCATCAGGTTCCCCCCTGTGCAGGGATTGGAGATAAGGTCTAGGTTCCGATGACTGAAAACCCAGGTTGGGAATGGATGGTGGCCTAAGGCAGTGGCGGGTCCAATGTGCTGGGTGTGCAGCCAGCTATGTCGGTGTCTGTTGGAAGGTCTGGGCTCAGGCTATTTGCGACAGAGCATCACTGTTTAAGGTAGCCTATGCAATTGGGGTGTTGCCGAGGGCCAAGCAGTTTGATCCTCATTTGGGGTTTCTGGGCAGCGCCATAGACAATGTTTTTCTCCTGGGAGGCAGGCACAGTGCTTCATTGTGGCCCCAGAATTCCCAGTAGGGAGGGTTTGTGGGCCAGGAGTGTGAGGACGGAAGTCTGAAAACACAAGCTAGTGTGAGGATTGGAGCCAAGGGCAGAGCAGGCCCACTCTGCAGAGGCTGAATCAAAATCTCCTGCATCTGAAGTCAGGCTGAGGATCAGACGTTGGCTGAGGCTGGAGTATGTGTCCATGATGGCACCTCCAAGAAGTGGGGGCCTCATGAGGCCAAGGAAGTTTTCCCACGCTGAGTTTGGAGGTTGCCCCAAACCACAAGGTTTCCTTCTGCGGGACATTCGAGTCCTGTTGCATGGCTCCAGGACATACCATATGGAAGGACTGGAGAGCAGGGTTCGAAGGATGGATCCCTGTACAGCATGCCTCGCATTCCCATTGGCTATTAGTGACAAGATATGTTTGATCTGCTGCCTCTGGAACACGCGACCCAGGGGGCTGAGATGAAATGGCCTCTCCTGAGGATGCGTCATAATGTGCGTTTGGGTCCATGGAGACCTTGGAATGTGCTGGTTGTTCAGTGGCCCTGTGGAACTCTCATACCTGAAGTGTTTGATACATCCCAGTAAGAAAGCTGCCCATGTGGAGATGAGAGATGTTTGGTTTGGTGCCTCAGAAAAGCCCCATGTGCTGGTCTACGAAAACAGTCCTCTGAGAACGGAAACATGGAAACCAAAGCTAAGGTTCAGATTAGGGCCTGGGGGCCTGTCCATTTCAACCTTCTGTCTCTGGGGACACTGTCTGAGAGTCTAAGTGGAGATAGTTGCTCCGCTGGTGTCAGAGAGCCCCTCTTAGTCCAGGGTGGCCTATACTATTGATGGCCTCAGGGACCTTGGAGCTTTTCCCTAACCTGTAGGGTTGTGGTCAATGGATTGGGCACACTTTCCTTGGAGAGGGCAGGCACAATCTTTCGCTGTTTGGTCCAGAGGCCCTAGCCTGGATGTTGTGTGGGTCCAGGCTGTGGGCACAGAAGTCGGAATACACAAACTCAGCTTATGAGTGGCGCCTAGGGTATGGCAGGCCGGATGTACAGCCCGAGAGGGAGCTCCTGGTTTTCTGAAACAAGGGCGAGTGGGAGGCGTTCCTTCAGGCTTTTGTCTCTGGATGTTGTGTCCGGGATAGCCGTGGATTGGAGCGGTGGCCTCAGGTACTGTGGACGAGTATCCCTCTCTGGGGATTTGTCCCAGCTCCCAAGAGTTTGGGGTCATTATGTGGGAAGGGTGGAGTCGTGTTGTCTGGCTCATGGGTCTCTCCAAGAAAGGGATTCCAGAGCAGAGCTCCAGGTACGGGCGGGGCGACTGGAAAATTCAAACCGTGGTGAGGATTGGGTGCATAGGGGCTTGGCAAGCCCCATATGTGGGCTCTTGGTCCAGGCCCTGACAGGCCTTTCTTTGACATGGGGCTCATGCTGAGGGTCACAGTGTGAATTTGTGCCCAAGCAGCACTCAAGTTTGGGCGTGGCATCAGGGGCCATGAAGGTTTCTCCCACCCTGAAGGTGTGACTCCATGCCAAGAGCAAGCTTGACAGCCATGGGGAAGGAGGAGTTCTGTTTTGTGCTTGCTATACCCAGCTGTGTGGAGAATTGATCTAATGTCTAGGTTCAGATATCTGAAAACCAAGGTTAGGATGAGGTGACGGCATAAGACCATGGCGTGTCGAAGTGCTGGGTGTGCGGCCAGCTGTCTCCTTGTCTGTCTGGACGTCTGGCTTCAGGCTGTGTCAGGCAGAGCATGAGTGCCCAGAGAAGCCTATCCAGTTTGGGTACCGTCGAGGCCCGAGAAGGTTGATCCTCATCTGGGTTTTCTGGAGAGCCCCACAGGGAAACGTTTTTCTTCCGTTGGGCAGACACTGGGCTGGGTTTTGGTTCCAGAGTTCCTAGTCCGGAGGGCTTGTTTGCAAGGAGTGTGAGGAAGGAAGTCGGAAAACACAAGCTAGCGTGAGGTTTGGGACCGAGGGCACGGCAGGCCCACTCTGCAGAGGCTGAATCGAGATCTCCTGCACTGAGGTCATGTCAACTATGAGACGTGCCTCACGCTAGAGTTTTTGTCCAGCATGGCCTCTTCCTGAAGGGTGTGGGGGCTCCATGAGGCCAGAAAGTTTTGCCTACGATGGGATTTGTGAACTGCTCCAAAACTGAAGGTTACCTTCTGCACGACAGTCGAGTCCTATTGGATGGTTCCAAGAGGCCCCATATGGAAAGACTCGAGAGCAGGTGTCTAAGCATGGATGCCTGGGAACGCCACCTCATATTCCCACTCTTTAGTCAGGACAAGGCAGGCTCAATCTGCGGGCTCCTGGGTGAGCTACCCAGAGGGGAGAGTTGAAATGGACTCTCCTGAAGATGAGTCCTACTGTGGCTTGGTGGCCTGGGAGACCCTGAATGTGGAGGTGGCTCAGGGACTCTGCAGGATTCTCCAACATGAGGTGTTTGACACGGCTCCAACAAGGAAACTTCCCATGTGGAGACGAGAGGAGTTCTGTTCCGTGCCTCAGGAAAGCCCCATACCCTGTTCTTCGAACCAAAGCCTCTGAGGAGTGACACCTGGAAACCAAAGCAAGAGTTGAGACTACGGCCTAAAGGCCTGTCCGGCTCAACCTTCTATCTCTGTTGACATCTGTGTGCATGCATTCATGGATGTAGCTGCTCAGCTTGTGTCCGAATGCCCCTGTGAGTCCAGTGAGGCTCCCAGTAGTGGGATGTCCTCGGAGGCCTTGAGGTTTCTCATATTCTGGAGGTGTGTGGCCAAAGGAATGGACACAGTTTCCCAGGAGAGAGCAGGCACGGTCCTGTGGTATGGCTCCAGAGGACCCAGCCTAGAGGCTGTGTTTGCCAGGGCTGTGGGGACAGATGTCTGAAAAAGCAAACTTGGCTCAGCTAGGGGCCAATGTAATGGCAGGCCTGATCTCTAGTCCGTGAGGGGAGATCCTCTGGAAATCAAAGTAGGGCAAGTGGGAGGCAGTCACTCAGGATTTTGTCTCTGGGTGTTGCGTTTACAGTGTCCGGTCAGGGTAGGGGTTGTCTCAGAGGCCGAGGAAGAGCCTTCCTCTCGGGGGATTGTCCAAGCTCCCAAGTGTTTGTGTTCATTCTGTGGGAATGAAGAGTACTGTTTTCTGCCACAGGGGACCCCCCAGGAGAGGGACTCTAGAGCACAGCAGTGGGTTCCCTCAACTGGAATACACACCATCTAGTTAGTCCTGGGTGCCTATGGGCATGGCAAGCCACATATGCGGGCTCTTGGTCCAGTCACTGAGAGGCGTTACTTGAATAAGGTACTCACGCTGAGGGTCACAATGTGTGTTTGTGCCCAAGGCGGCCCTCACGCTTGGGCGTGGCCTCATGGGCCATGCCGTTTTCTCCTTCAATGAAGGTTTGACTCACTGCCAGCAGCAAGGTTTCTTGCCAGGGGGAAGGAGGGGTTCTGACTTGTGCATCAGGTTCCCCCCAGTGCAGGGATTGGAGATAAGGTCTAGGTTCCGATGACTGAAAACCCAGGTTGGGAATGGATGGTGGCCTAAGGCAGTCGCGGGTCCAATGTGCTGGGTGTGCAGCCAGCTATGTCGGTGTCTGTTGGAAGGTCTGGGCTCAGGGTATTTGCGACAGAGCATCACTGTTTAAGGTAGCCTATGCAATTGGGGCGTTGCCGAGGGCCAAGCAGTTTGATCCTCATTTGGGGTTTCTGGGCAGCGCCATAGACAATGTTTTTCTCCTGGGAGGCAGGCACAGTGCTTCATTGTGGCCCCAGATTCCCAGTAGGGAGGGTTTGTGGGCCAGGAGTGTGAGGACGGAAGTCTGAAAACACAAGCTAGTGTGAGGATTGGAGCCAAGGGCAGAGCAGGCCCACTCTGCAGAGGCTGAATCAAAATCACCTGCATCTGAAGTCAGGCTGAGGATCAGACGTTGGCTGAGGCTGGAGTATGTGTCCATGATGGCACCCTCATGAAGTGGGGGCCTCATGAGGCCAAGGAAGTTTTCCCACGCTGAGTTTGGAGGTTGCCTCAAACCACAAGGTTTCCTTCTGCGGGACATTCGAGTCCTGTTGCATGGCTCCAGGACATACCATATGGAAGGACTGGAGAGCAGGGTTCGAAGGATGGATCCCTGTACAGCATGCCTCGCATTCCCAATGGCTATTAGTGACAAGATATGTTTGATCTGCTGCCTCTGGAACACGCGACCCAGGGGGCTGAGATGAAATGGCCTCACCTGAGGATGCGTCATAATGTGCGTTTGGGTCCATGGAGACCTTGGAATGTGCTGGTTGTTCAGTGGCCCTGCGGAACTCTCATACCTGAAGTGTTTGATACATCCCAGTAAGAAAGCTGCCCATGTGGAGATGAGAGATGTTTGGTTTGGTGCCTCAGAAAAGCCCCATGTGCTGGTCTACGAAAACAGTCCTCTGAGAACGGAAACATGGAAACCAAAGCTAAGGTTCAGATTAGGGCCTGGGGGCCTGTCCATTTCAACCTTCTGTCTCTGGGGACACTGTCTGAGAGTCTAAGTGGAGATAGTTGCACCGCTGGTGTCAGAGAGCCCCTCTTAGACCAGGGTGGCCTATACTATTGATGGCCTCAGGGACCTTGGAGCTTTTCCCTAACCTGTAGGGTTGTGGTCAATGGATTGGGCACACTTTCCTTGGAGAGGGCAGGCACAATCTTTCGCAGTTTGGTCCAGAGGCCCTAGCCTGGATGTTGTGTGGGTCCAGGCTGTGGGTACAGAAGTCGGAATACACAAACTCAGCTTATGAGTGGCGCCTAGGGTATGGCAGGCCGGATGTACAGCCCGAGAGGGAGCTCCTGGGCCTCTGAAACAAGGGCGAGTGGGAGGCGTTCCTTCAGGCTTTTGTCTCTGGATGTTGTGTCCGGGATAGCCGTGGATTGGAGCGGTGGCCTCAGGTACTGTGGACGAGTATCCCTCTCTGGGGATTTGTCCCAGCTCCCAAGAGTTTGGGGTCATTTTGTGGGAAGGGTGGAGTCGTGTTGTCTGGCTCATGGGTCTCTCCAAGAAAGGGATTCCAGAGCAGAGCTCCAGGTACGGGCGGGGCGACTGGAAAATTCAAACCGTGGTGAGGATTGGGTGCATAGGGGCTTGGCAAGCCCCATATGTGGGCTCTTGGTCCAGGCCCTGACAGGCCTTTCTTTGACATGGGGCTCATGCTGAGGGTCACAGTGTGAATTTGTGCCCAAGCAGCACTCAAGTTTGGGCGTGGCATCAGGGGCCATGAAGGTTTCTCCCACCCTGAAGGTGTGACTCCATGCCAAGAGCAAGCTTGACAGCCATGGGGAAGGAGGAGTTCTGTTTTGTGCTTGCTATACCCAGCTGTGTGGAGAATTGATCTAATGTCTGGGTTCAGATTTCTGAAAACCAAGGTTAGGATGAGGTGACGGCATAAGACCATGGCGTGTCCGAAGTGCTGGGTGTGCGGCCAGCTGTCTCCTTGTCTGTCTGTACGTCTGGCTTCAGGCTCTGTCATGCAGAGCATGAGTGCCCAGAGCAGCCTATCCAGTTTGGTTACCGTCGAGGCCCGAGAAGGTTGATCCTCATCTGGGTTTTCTGGAGAGCCCCACAGGTAAACGTTTTTCTTCCATTGGGCAGACACTGGGCTGGGTTTTGGTTCCGGAGTTCCTAGTCTGGAGGGCTTGTTTGCAAGGAGTGTGAGGAAGGAAGTCGGAAAACACAAGCTAGCGTGAGGTTTGGGACCGAGGGCACAGCAGGCCCACTCTGCAGAGGCTGAATCGAGATCTCCTGCACTGAGGTCATGTCAACTAAAGACGTGCCTCACGCTAGAGTTTTTGTCCAGCATGGCCTCTTCCTGAAGGGTGTGGGGGCTCCATGAGGCCAGAAAGTTTTGCCTACGATGGGATTTGTGAACTGCTCCAAAACTGAAGGTTACCTTCTGCACGACAGTCGAGTCCTATTGGATGGTTCCAAGAGGCCCCATATGGAAAGACTCGAGAGCAGGTGTCTAAGCATGGATGCCTGGGAACGCCACCTCATATTCCCACTCTTTAGTCAGGACAAGGCAGGCTCAATCTGCGGGCTCCTGGGTGAGCTACCCAGAGGGGAGAGTTGAAATGGACTCTCCTGAAGATGAGTCCTACTGTGGCTTGGTGTCCTGGGAGACCTTGGAATGAGGAGGTGGCTCAGGGTCTCTGCAGGATTCTCCAACATGAGGTGTTTGACAGGGCTCCAACAAGGAAACTTCCCATGTGGAGACGAGAGGAGTTCTGTTCCGTGCCTCAGGAAAGCCCCATACCCTGTTCTTCGAACCAAAGCCTCTGAGGAGTGACACCTGGAAACCAAAGCAAGAGTTGAGACTACGGCCTAAAGGCCTGTCCGGCTCAACCTTCTATCTCTGTTGACATCTGTGTGCATGCATTCATGGATGTAGCTGCTCAGCTTGTGTCCGAATGCCCCTGTGAGTCCAGTGAGGCTCCCAGTAGTGGGATGTCCTCGGAGGCCTTGAGGTTTCTCATATTCTGGAGGTGTGTGGCCAAAGGAATGGACACAGTTTCCCAGGAGAGAGCAGGCACGGTCCTGTGGTATGGCTCCAGAGGACCCAGCCTAGAGGCTGTGTTTGCCAGGGCTGTGGGGACAGATGTCTGAAAAAGCAAACTTGGCTCAGCTAGGGGCCAATGTAATGGCAGGCCTGATCTCTAGTCCGTGAGGGGAGATCCTCTGGAAATCAAAGTAGGGCAAGTGGGAGGCAGTCACTCAGGATTTAGTCTCTGGGTGTTGCGTTTACAGTGTCCGGTCAGGGTAGGGGTTGTCTCAGAGGCCGAGGAAGAGCCTTCCTCTCGGGGGATTGTCCAAGCTCCCAAGTGTTTGTGTTCATTCTGTGGGAATGAAGAGTACTGTTTTCTGCCACAGGGGACCCCCCAGGAAAGGGACTCTAGAGCACAGCAGTGGGTTCCCTCAACTGGAATACACACCATCTAGTTAGTCCTGGGTGCCTATGGGCATGGCAAGCCACATATGCGGGCTCTTGGTCCAGTCACTGAGAGGCGTTACTTGAATAAGGTACTCACGCTGAGGGTCACAATGTGTGTTTGTGCCCAAGGCGGCCCTCACGCTTGGGCGTGGCCTCATGGGCCATGCCGTTTTCTCCTACACTGAAGGTTTGACTCACTGCCAGCAGCAAGGTTTCTTGCCAGGGGGAAGGAGGGGTTCTGACTTGTGCATCAGGTTCCCCCCTGTGCAGGGATTGGAGATAAGATCTAGGTTCCGATGACTGAAAACCCAGGTTGGGAATGGATGGTGGCCTAAGGCAGTGGCGGGTCCAATGTGCTGGGTGTGCAGCCAGCTGTGTCGGTGTCTGTTGGAAGGTCTGGGCTCAGGCTATTTGCGACAGAGCATCACTGTTTAAGGTAGCCTATGCAATTGGGGTGTTGCCGAGGGCCAAGCAGTTTGATCCTCATTTGGGGTTTCTGGGCAGCGCCATAGACAATGTTTTTCTCCTGGGAGGCAGGCACAGTGCTTCATTGTGGCCCCAGAATTCCCAGTAGGGAGGGTTTGTGGGCCAGGAGTGTGAGGACGGAAGTCTGAAAACACAAGCTAGTGTGAGGATTGGAGCCAAGGGCAGAGCAGGCCCACTCTGCAGAGGCTGAATCAAAATCTCCTGCATCTGAAGTCAGGCTGAGGATCAGACGTTGGCTGAGGCTGGAGTATGTGTCCATGATGACCTTCATGAAGTGGGGGCCTCATGAGGCCAAGGAAGTTTTCCCACGCTGAGTTTGGAGGTTGCCCCAAACCACAAGGTTTCCTTCTGCGGGACATTCGAGTCCTGTTGCATGGCTCCAGGACATACCATATGGAAGGACTGGAGAGCAGGGTTCGAAGGATGGATCCCTGTACAGCATGCCTCGCATTCCCATTGGCTATTAGTGACAAGATATGTTTGATCTGCTGCCTCTGGAACACGCGACCCAGGGGGCTGAGATGAAATGGCCTCACCTGAGGATGCGTCATAATGTGCGTTTGGGTCCATGGAGACCTTGGAATGTGCTGGTTGTTCAGTGGCCCTGCGGAACTCTCCTCCCTGAAGTGTTTGATACATCCCAGTAAGAAAGCTGCCCATGGGGTGATGAGAGAGGTTTGTTTTGGTCCCTCAGAAAAGCCCCATGTGCTGGTCTACGAAAACAGTCCTCTGAGAACGGAAACAAGGAAACCAAATCTAAGGTTCAGATTAGGGCCTGGGGGCCTGTCCATTTCAACCTTCTGTCTCTGGGGACACTGTCTGAGAGTCTAAGTGGAGATAGTTGCTCCGCTGGTGTCAGAGAGCCCCTCTTAGTCCAGGGGGGCCTACACTATTGATGGCCTCAGGGGCCTTGGAGCTTTTCCCTAACCTGTAGGGTTGTCGTCAATGGATTGGGCACACTTTCCTTGGAGAGGGCAGGCACAATCTTTCGCTGTGGCCCTAGAGGCCCTAACCTGGAGGTGTGTGGGTCCAGGATGTGGGCACAGAAGTCTGAATACACAAACTCAGCTTATGAGTGGCGCCTAGGGTATGGCAGGCCGGAGGTACAGCCCGAGAGGGAGCTCTTGGGCCTCTGAAACAAGAGCGAGTGGGAGGCGTTCCAACAGGCTTTTGTCTCTGGATGTTGTGTCCGGGATAGCCGTGGATTTGAGGGGTGGCCTCAGGGACAGTGGACGAGTATCCCTCTCTGGGGATTTGTCCCAGCTCCCAAGATTGGGGTCATTTTGTGGGAAGGGTGGAGTCGTGTTGTCTGGCTCATGGGTCTCTCCAAGAAAGGGATTCCAGAGCAGAGCCACAGGTACGGGCGGGGCGACTGGAAAATTCAAAACGTGGTGAGGATTGGGTGCATAGGGGCTTGGCAAGCCCCATATGCGCGCTCTTTGTCCAAGCCCTGAGAGGCCTTTCTTTGACATGGGGCTCATGCTGCGGGTCACAGTGTGAATTTGTTCCCAATCAGCACTCACGTTTTGCGTGGCATCAGGGGCCATGAAGGTTTCTCCCACCCTGAAGGTGTTACTCCATGCCAAGAGCAAGCTTTACAGCCATGGGGAAGCAGGACTTCTGATTTGTGCTTGCGATACCCAGCTGTGTGGAGAATTGATATGATGTCTAGGTTCAGATATCTGTAAACCAAGGTTAGGAAGAGGTGAAGGCATAAGACCATGGCGTGTCCGAAGTGCTGGGTGTGCGGCCAGCTATCTCCTTGTCTGTCTGGACGTCTGGCTTCAGGCTGTGTCAGACAGAGCATGAGTGCCCAGAGCAGCCTATCCAGTTCGGCTACCGTCTAGGCCCGAGCAGGTTGATCCTCATCTGGGTTTTCTGGAGAGCCCCACAGGGAAACGTTTTTCTTCCGTTGGGCAGACACTGGGCTGGGTTTTGGTTCTGGAGTTCCTAGTCCGGAGGGCTTGTTTTCCAGGAGTGTGAGGAAGGAAGTCGGAAAACACAAGCTAGCATGAGGTTTGGGACCGAGGGCACGGTAGGCCCACTCTGCAGAGGCTGAATCGAGATCTCCTGCACTGAGGTCATGTCAACTATGAGACGTGCCTCACGCTAGAGTTTTTGTCCAGCATGTCCTCTTCCTGAAGGGTGTGGGGGCTTCATGAAGCCAGGGAGGTTTGCCTACGATGGGATTTGTGAACTACTCCAAACCTCAAGATTTCCTTCTTCTCGACAGTCGAGTCCTATTGGATGGTTCCAGGAGGCCCCATACGGAAAGACTCGAGAGCAGGTGTCAAAGCATGGATGCCTGGGAACGCCACCTCATATTCCCACTGTTTAGTCAGGACAAGTCAGGCTCAATCTGCAGGCTCCTGGGTGAGCTATCTAGAGGGGAGAGTTGAAAGGGACTCTCCTGAAGATGAGTTCTACTGTGGCTTGGTGGCCTGGGAGACCTTGGAATGTGGAGGTGGCTCGGGGACTCTGCAGTGTTTTCCAAACTGAGGCGTTTGACACAGCTCCAACAAGGAAGCTTCCCATGTGGAGACGAGAGGAGTTCTGTTCCGTGCCTCAGGAAAGCCCCATATCCTGTTCTTTGAACCAAAGCCTCTGAGGAGTAACACCTGGAACCCAAAGCAAGAGTTGAGATTAGGGCCTAAGGGCCTGTCCGGCTCAACCTTCTATCTCTGTTGACATCTGTGTGCATGCCTTCGTGGATGTAGCTGCTCAGCTTGTGTCCGAATGCCCCTGTGTGTCCAGGGAGGCTCCCAGTAGTGGGATGACCTCGGGGGCCTTGAGGTTTCTCATATTCTGGAGGTGTGTGGCCAAAGGAATGGACACAGTTTCCCAGGAGAGAGCAGGCACAGTCCTGTGGTATGGCTCCAGAGGACCCAGCCTAGAGGCTGTGTTTGCCAGGGCTCTGGGGACTGATGTCTGAAAGAGAAAACTTGGCTAAGGTAGGGGCCAAGGTAATGGCAGGCCTGATCTCCAGTCCGTGAGGGGAGATCTTCTGGATATAAAAGGAGGGCAAGTGGGAGGCAGTCGCTCAGGTTTTAGTCTCTGGGTGTTGCGTTCACAGTGTCCGGTCAGGGTAGGGGTTGCCTCAGGGTCCGAGGAAGAGCCTTCCTCTCGGGGGATTGTCCAAGCTTCCAAGTGTTTGGGTTCATTCTGTGGTAAGTGAAGAGTACTGTTTTCTGCCACAAAGGACCTCCCAGGAGAGGGACTCTAGAGCACAGCAGTGGGTTCCCTCAACTGGAATACACACCATCTAGTTAGTCCTGGGTGATTATGTGCATGGCAAGGACTAAATGCAGGATATTCGTCCCGAACCTGACAGGCCTTTCTTTGTCATGGGGCTCATGCTAGGGTCACAGTGTGAATTTGTGCCCAAGCAGCACTCATGTTTGGGCGTGGCATCAGGGGCCATGAAGGGTTCCCCACGTGAAGGTGTGACTCCATGCGAAGAACAAGCATTACAGCCATGTGGAAAGCAGAGTTCTGATTGTGATTCCGATACTCAAACTCAGCTTTCTTTGGGGACATCGGTATGGCAGGCCCAATCTACAAACCATGAGAAGAACTCATGAAGATTTGAATATAGAGTGAGTCTGAGGCGCTTGCTCAGGCATTTGTCTCTGGAATTTGTATCAGCGATGTCCGTGGAATGTCGGGGATGCCTCATGGGCCATGGACGAATCGTCCTCTCTGAGGATTTGGCCCGATTCCCAATTGCTTTTCGTCAATCTGTGGGATGGGAGGTCTCCTTTCAGGTTTGTTACCTCAGGTGTCCCACCAAAAGAGGAATTCCAAAGCAAAGCCGTGGGGAAGACTGAAGGGACAACCCGAACTATGGTTAAAAATTGGGGCCTACGGGCATGGCAAGCACAATATGCTATCTCTTCATCCAGCCACTGAGTGGCCTTACTTGAGGACTGGGCTCAGCCTGAGGGTCACAATGTGTGTTTGTGAACAATGTGGCCCGCAAGCATGGGTGGGGCCTCATGGGCCACACTGGTTTCAATGACACTGAACCGTGGACAACATGCCAAACACAAGGAATCTTGCCATGGGGAAGGAGTTCTGATTTCTGCATCATCTTCAACCCTGGGCAGTGATTGGAGATATTGGTCTAGGTTCTGAAACCTGAAAACTGAGGTTGGGAAGAGATGACGACCTAAGGCCATGGCGGCTCGATGTGCTCAGTGTGCGGACAGCTGTCTGGGAGGAGCCAGGGGGTCCAGGATCAGGCTGTGTCAGAAAGGGCATTAGTGCCCTGGTCAGCCTATGTATTTGGGGTACAGCCAAGGTCGGTGCAGGTTGATCCTCATTTGGGATGACTGGGTAGCCCCAGAGGACAAAGTTTTTCTTCTGGAGGGCCGGCAGAGTGCTGCATTGTAGTTCTGGATTGCCAAACTGGAGGGCTTGTGGGCCAGTAGTCTGACGACAAAAGTCTGAGAAAACAAGCTAGGCTTAGGTTTCTGGGTGAGGCCATGGCAGACACAATCTACAGACCTGAATCGAGATCTCGTGCATCTGAAGTCAGGGCGAGGATCAGACGATCGCTCAGGTAGGAGTTTCTGTCCCTGATGGCCTCTTCATAAATGGGGGGTCATCACGAGGCCATGGGGCTTTCCAACGATGGGAGTTGTGAGAAGCTCCAAACTGCAGAGAGTCTTCTGCAGGACAATTGAGACCTGTTGTTTGGCTCCAGGCCAATGATTCTGAGCATGGTTCTAAGGATGGATGGCTGGGTAGCCCACCTCGCATTCCAATTGTCTCCTAGCAACAAGACAGGTTAGATCTCCTGGATCTGTGGGGAGCAACCGAGGATGCTGAGTTGAAATGGACACCCCTGGGGATGGGTCCTAACGTGCTTTTGTGTCTATGGAGACCTTGGAATGAAGCGGTGGCACTGGGGCCCTAAAGGGTTCTCCTAAACAGAGGCTTTGACACAGCTCCAACGTGCAAGTTTCCCATGTGTAGATGAGATGTTTTCTGATGGGTGAGTCACGAAACAGCTATATGCTGCTTTTGAAATCCAGGCCTCTGAGGAGAGATGCCTGGACACCAAAGCAATGGATCTGATTAGTGCCTAGGGGCCTGTTCTTTTCTTTTTACCTCTGGGGACATCTGCTATGGGTCTGAGTGCAGGTAGGTGCTCAGTTGGGCTCAGATTGCCCCTGTTTTTCCTGGGAAGCCACCACTATTGAGATGGATCAGGGACTTTGGAGGTTTATCCTATTAGAAGGGTTGTGGCCATTGGAATGGGCACACACAATTCCCTTGGAGAGGGCAAGTACAGTCCTCAGTATTGTGTCCGGGTCCTGAGCCTGTAGGTTGTGTAGGCCAGGGCTGTTTGGTCAGTTCTCTGAAAACACAAACTCGGCTTATGTTTCGGGTCATAGGTATGGCAGGACTGATCTACAGACCATGAGGAGAACACTTCGGGATTTGAAAGAAGGGCTAGTGTGAGGCTCCTGCTCAAGTTTTTGTCTCTGGATTCATGTCACTCATGGTCGTGGAATTTCTGGGTGACTTCATGGGAAATGGACGAGTCTTACTTTTTGGTGGTTTGGCCCCGTCCAAAGAGTTTGGGGTCATTCTTTGGGCTGGAAGAAGTCTGTTTTTTTTTTGTTGTTGTTGTTTTTTAACTTTTTTAACCTCCGGTGTCCCACCAAATGAGGGATTCCAGAGTAGAGCCCTGGGGAGGGGCGACTGGACAATCAGAAATCTGGTTAAAAATTGGGGCCTAGGGACATGTCAAGCCCATTATGACATCTAATGGTACAGCCACTGAGAGGACTTACTAGACTACAGAACTCAAGCTGAGGGTCACAATGTTTGTGTATGCCCTCGTCGCACTCAAGAATGGGCGGGGCCTCAGGGTGAATGCTGGTTTCTTCTACTCTGAACGTTGGACAACGTGCCAACCACAAGGGTTCTTGCCATGGGTAAAGAGGAGTTCTGATTTCTACATCACACTCACCCCTGGGCAGTGATTGGAGATAAGGTCTCGGTTCTGAAGCCTGAAAACTGAGGTAAGGAAGAGATGATGACCTAAGGCCATGGCGGGTTTTTTGTGCTCATTGTGCGGTCAGCTTTCTGGGTGTTGGTCAGGAGGTCCGGGCTCAGGTTGTGTTCGACAGTGCATTAGTGCCCAGGTTAGACTATATAATTTGGGTAAAGTTGAGTGCTGTGTAGGTTTACCCTCATTTAAGGTGCTTGGGCAGCTCATGAGGCAATAATTTTTTTTTCTAGAGGGCAGGCAGTGTGCCTCATTGTGGGTCCGGAATTGCCAAACTTGAGGGCTTCGGAACCAGGAGTATGAGGACGGAAGTCTGAGAAGACAAGCTAGACTTGGGTTTCAGGGCGAGGGCACGGCATGTACCCCCTGCAGATCTGAAAAAATATCTCATGCATCTGAAGTCAGGGCGAGGATCAGACGTTGGCTCAGGTTGGAGTTTCTGAGCATGACGGCCGCTTCATGAAGGGAGCGGAATCTCGAGGCCATTGAGGTTTTCCCACGTTGGGAGTTGTGGGATGCCCCCTTCAAGGATTCCTTCTGCGGGACAATTAAGACTTATTAGACAGCTCCAGGACATCCCATATGGAATGACTCCAGACCACCGTTCGCGGATGGATGCCTGGGAAGCCCGCCTCGCATTCCAATTGTCTCCTAGCAACAAGACAGTTTAGATCTGATAGCTCTGCGGGAGCAACCGGGGTGGCTGAGTTGAAATGGACTTTCCTGAGGATGGGTCCTAATGTGATTTTTGTCCATGAGGGCCTTGGAATTGGGCGGTGGCACCGGGACACTGAAGTACTCTCCTAAGCTTTGTACATGGCTCCCATGCACAGGTTTCCTTGTGGAGAAGAGATGAGTTCTGATGGGTGCCTCAGGAAAACCCCTATGCTCGTATTGGTATCAGGCTTTTGAGGACACATGCCTGTAACCCAAAGCAATGGATCCTATTATGGCCTAGGGTCCTGTCTGGTTCAATCTTCTTCTCTGGGGACAACCATCTCTGTTATGAGTATAGGTCGATTATCAGCTGGTGTCTGACAGCCCTTGTTTGTTCTGGGCGACCTACACTATTGGGATGGCCTCAGGGACTTTGGAGGTTTCTCCTAATTTGTACGATTTTGGACCATGGAATGGGCAGAATTCCCATGGATTGGTAGGAACAGTCCGAATGTGTGGCTCCAGGGGCCCAGCCTGGAGGGTGGGTGGCCCAAGACTTTGAGGACAGAAGTCTGAAAACACAAACTCAGCTTAGGTTTGGGGACGTAGGTATGGCAGGCCCGATCTACAAACCATGAGAAGAACTCTACAGGATATGAAGAAAGTGCGAGTCTGAGGCGCTTGCTCAGGCTTTTGTCTCTGGATTTTGTATCAGCGATGGCCGTGGAATGTCGGGGAGGCCTCATGGGCCACGGACGAATCTTCCTCTCTGAGGATTTGGCCCGATTCCCAATTGCTTTTCGTCAATCTTTGGGATGGGAGGACTCATTTCAGTTTTGTTACCTCAGGTGTCCCACCAAAAGAGGAATTCCAAAGCCAAGCCGTGGGGAAGACTGAAGGGACAACCCGAACTATGGTTAAAAATTGGGGCCTAGGGGCATGGCAAGACCAATATGCTATCTCTTCATCCAGCCACTTAGTGGCCTTACTTGAGGACTGGGATCAGCCTGAGCGTCACAATGTGTGTTTGTGACCAATGTGGCCCACGAGCATGGGCGGGGCCTCATGGGCCACACTGGTTTCAACTACAATGAACGTTGGACAACATGCCAACCACAAGGTTTCTTGCCATGGGGAAGGAGTTCTGATTTCTGCATCACCATCAACCCTGGGCAGTGATTGGATATAAGGTCTAGGTTCTGAAACCTGAAAATTGATGTTGGGAAGAGATGACGACCTAAGGCCATGGCGGCTCGATGTGCTTAGTTTGCGGCCAGCTGTCTGCGAGGGTTCAGGGGGTCCAGGCTCAGGCTGTACCAGAAAGGGCATTTGAACCCTGGTCAGCCTGTGTATTTGGGGTACAGCCAAGGTCGGTGCAGGTTGATACTCATTTGGGGTTACTGGGTAGCCCCAGAGGACCATGTTTTTCTTCTGGAGGGCCGACAGAGTGCTGTGTTGTAGTTCTGGATTGCCAAACTGGAGGGCTTGTGGGCCAGTAGTCTGACGACAAAAGTCTGAGAACACAAGCTAGGCTTAGGTTTCTGGGTGAGGCCATGGCACGCACAATCTACAGACCTGAATCGAGATCTCGTGCATCTGAAGTCAGGGCGAGGATCAGACGATCGCTCAGGTTGGAGTTTCTGACCCTGATGGCCCCTTCATGAATGGGGCGGGCATCACGAGGCCATGGGTGTTTTCCCACGATGAGAGTTGTGAGAAGCTCCAAACTGCAGAGAGTCTTCTGCAGGACAATTGAGACCAGTTGTTTGGCTCCAGGCCAATGATTCTGAGCAGGGTTCTAAGGATGGATGGCTGGGTAGCCCACCTCGCATTCCAATTGTCTCCTAGCAACAAGACAGGTTAGATCTCCTGGATCTGTGGGGAGCAACCGAGGATGCTGAGTTGAAATGGACACCCCTGGGGATGGGTCCTAACGTGCTTTTGTGTCTATGGAGACCTTGGAATGAAGCGGTGGCACTGGGGCCCTAAAGGGTTCTCCTAAACAGAGGCTTTGACACAGCTCCAACGTGCAAGTTTCCCATGTGTAGATGAGATGTTTTCTGATGGGTGAGTCACGAAACAGCTATATGCTGCTTTTGAAATCCAGGCCTCAGAGGAGAGATGCCTGGAAACAAAAGCAATGGATCTGATTAGTGCCTAGGGGCCTGTTCTTTCCTTTTTACCTCTGGGGACATCTGTCTATGGGTCTGAGTGCAGGTAGGTGCTCAGTTGGGCTCAGATTGCCCCTGTTTTTCCTGGGAAGCCACCACTATTGAGATGGATCAGGGACTTTGGAGGTTTATCCTATTAGAAGGGTTGTGGCCATTGGAATGGGCACACACAATTCCCTTGGAGAGGGCAAGTACAGTCCTCAGGTTTGGCTCCAGGGGCCTGAGCCTGTAGGTTGTGTAGGCCAGGGCTGTTTGGACAGTTGTCTGAAAACCCAAACTCGGCTTATGTTTCGGGTCATGGATATGGCAGGACTGATCTACCGACCATGAGGATAACTCTTCGGGATTTGAAAGAAGGGCGAGTGTGAGGCTCCTGCTCAAGTTTTTGTCTCTGGATATCGTGTCACTCATGGTCGTAGAATTTCTGGGTGACTTCATAGGAAATGGACGAGTCTTACTCTCTGGTGGTTTGACCCCGTCCAAAGAGTTTGGGGTCATTCTGTGGGCTGGAAGAAGTCCGTTTTTTTTTATTGTTGATTTTTTTCTTTTTTAACCTCAGGTGTCCCACCAAATGAGGGATTCCAGAGTAGAGCCCTGGGGAGGGGCGACTGGACCATCAGAAATCTGGTTAAAAATTGGGGCCTAGGGACATGTCAAGCCCATTATGACATCTAATGGTCCAGCCACTGAGAGGACTTACTATAGGACAGGACTCATGATTAGGGTCACAGTGCGTGTGTATGCCCTCGTCGCACTCAAGAATGGGCGGGGCCTCAGGGTGAATGCTGGTTTCTCCTACACTGAACGTTGGACAACGTGCCAACCACAAGGGTTCTTGCCATGGGTAAAAAGGAGTTCTGATTTCTGCATCACACTCACCCGTGGGCAGTGATTGGAGATAAGGTCTCAGTCTGAAGCCTGAAAACTGAGGTAGGGAAGACATGATGACCTAAGGCCATGGCGGGTTTTATGTGCTCAGTGTGCTGTCAGCTTTCTGGGTGTTGGTCAGGAGGTCCGGGCTCAGGTTGTGTTCGACAGTGCATTAGTGCCCAGGTTAGACTTTATAATTTGGGTAAAGTCGAGTGCTGTGTAGGTTTACCCTCATTTAAGGTGCCTGGGCAGCTCATGAGGCAATAATTTTTTTTCTACAGGTCAGGCAGAGTGCTGCATTGTGGGTCCGGAATTGCCAAACTTGAGGGCTTCGGGGCCAGGAGTGTGAGGACGGAAGTCTGAGAAGACAAGCTAGACTTGGGTTTCAGGGCGAGGGCACGGCACGTACCTCCTGCAGATCTGAACCAATATCTCATGCATCTGAAGTCAGGGCGAGGATCAGACGTTGGCTCAGGTTGGAGTTTCTGAGCATGACGGCCGCTTCATGAAGGCAGTGGAATCTCAAGGCCATTGAGGTTTTCCCGCGTTGGGAGTTGTGGGATGCCCCCTTCAAGGATTCCTTCTGCGGGACAATTGAGACCTGTTGGACAGCTCCAGGACATCCCATATGGAATGACTCCAGAGCACCGTTCGCGGATGGATGCCTGGGAAGCCCGCCTTGCATTCCAATTGTCTCCTAGCAACAAGAGAGTTTAGATCTGATGGCTCTTTGGGAGCAACCAGGGTGGCTGTGTTGAAATGGACTTTCCTGAGGATGGGTCCTAATGTGTTTTTGTGTCCATTAGGGACTTGGAATGGGGCGGTGGCACCGGGATCCTGAAGTACTCTCCTAAGCTTTGGACCCGGCTCCCATGCACAGATTTCCTTGTGGAGATGAGATGAGTTCTGATGGGTGCCTCAGGAAAACACATATGCTCGTATTGGAATCAGGCTTTTGAGGACACATGCCTGTAACCCAAAGCAATGGATCCTATTATGGCCTAGGGTCCTGTCTGGTTCAATCTTCTTCTCTGGGGACATCCATCTATGCTATGAGTGGAGGTCAATTATCAGCTGGTGTCAGACAGCCCTTGTTTGTTTCGGGCGACCTACACTATTGGGATGGCCTCAGGGACTTTAGAGGTTTCTCCTAATTTGTACGATTTTGGACCATGGAATGGGCAGAATTCCCATGGATTGGTAGGCACAGTCCGAATGTGTGGCTACAGGGGCCCAGGCTGGAGGGTGTGTGGCCCAAGACTTTGGGGACAAGAGTCTGAAAACACAAACACAGCTTAGGTTTGGGGACGTAGGTATGTCAGGCCCGATCGACAAACCATGAGAAGAACTCTTCAGGATATGAAGAAAGTGCGAGTCTGAGGCGCTTGCTCAGGCTTTTGTCTCTGGATTTTGTATCAGCGATGGCCGTGGAATGTCGGCGGGCCTCATGGGCCATGGACGAATCTTCCTATCTGAGGATTTGGCCCGATTCCCAATTGCTTTTCGTCAATCTGTGGTATGTAAGGACTCATTTCAGTTTTGTTACCTCATGTGTCCCACCAAAAGAGGAATTCCAAAGCCAAGCCGTGGGGAAGACTGAAGGGACAACCCGAACTATGGTTAAAAATTGGGGCCTAGGGGCATGGCAAGCCCAATATGCTATCTCTTCATCCAGCCACTGAGTGGCCTTACTTGAGGACTGGGCTCAGCCTGAGGGTCACAATGTGTGTTTGTGACCAATATGGACCACGAGCATGGGCGGGGCCTCATGGGCCACACTGGATTCAACTACACTGAACGTTGGACAACATGCCAACCACAAGGTTTCTTGCCATGGGGAAGGAGTTCTGATTTCTGCATCACCTTCAACCCTGGGCAGTGATTGGAGATAAGGTCTAGGTTCTGAAATCTGAAAATTGATGTTGGGAAGAGATGACGACCTAAGGCCATGGCGGCTCGATGTGCTCAGTTTACGGCCAGCTGTCTGGGAGGGGCCAGGGGGTCCAGGCTCAGGCTGTACCAGAAAGGGCATTAGAGCCCTGGTCAGCCTGTGTATTTGGGGTACAGCCAAGGTCGGTGCAGGTTAATCCTCATTTGGGGTTACTGGGTAGCCCCAGAGGACAATGTTTTTCTTCGGGAGGGCCGGCAGAGTGCTGTGTTGTAGTTCTGGATTGCCAAACTGGAGGGCTTGTGGGCCAGTAGTCTGACGACAAAAGTCTGAGAACACAAGCTAGGCTTAGGTTTCTGGGTGAGGCCATGGCACGCACAATCTACAGACCTGAATCGAGATCTCGTGCATCTGAAGTCAGGGCGAGGATCAGACGATTGCTCAGGTTGGAGTTTCTGACCCTGATGGCCCCTTCATGAATGGGGCGGGCATCACGAGGCCATGGGTGTTTTCCCACGATGAGAGTTGTGAGAAGCTCCAAACTGCAGAGAGTCTTCTGCAGGACAATTGAGACCAGTTGTTTGGTTCCAGGCCAATGATTCTGAGCAGGGTTCTAAGGATGGATGGCTGGGTAGCGCACCTCGCATTCCAATTGTCTCCTAGCAACAAGACAGGTTAGATCTCCTGGATCTGTGGGGAGCAACCGAGGACGCTGAGTTGAAATGGACACCCCTGGGGATGGGTCCTAACGTGCTTTTGTGTCTATGGAGACCTTGGAATGAAGCGGTGGCACTGGGGCCCTAAAGGGTTCTCCTAAACAGAGGCTTTGACACAGCTCCAACGTGCAAGTTTCCCATGTGTAGATGAGATGTTTTCTGATGGGTGAGTCAAGAAACAGCTATATGCTGCTTTTGAAATCCAGGCCTCTGAGGAGAGATGCCTGGAAACAAAAGCAATGGATCTGATTAGTGCCTAGGGGCCTGTTCTTTCCTTTTTACCTCTGGGGACATCTGTCTATGGGTCTGAGTGCAGGTAGGTGCTCAGTTGGGCACAGATTGCCCCTGTTTTTCCTGGGAAGCCACCACTATTGAGATGGATCAGGGACTTTGGAGGTTTATCCTATTAGAAGGGTTGTGGCCATTGGAATGGGCACACACAATTCCCTTGGAGAGGGCAAGTACAGTCCTCAGGTTTGGCTCCAGGGACCTGAGCCTGTAGGTTGTGTATGCCAGGGCTGTTTGGACAGTTGTCTGAAAACCCAAACTCGGCTTATGTTCGGGTCATGGGTATGGCAGGACTGATCTACAGACAATGAGGATAACTCTTCGGGATTTGAAAGAAGGGCGAGTGTGAGGCTCCTGCTCAAGTTTTTGTCTCTGGATATCGTGTCACTCATGGTCGTAGAATTTCTGGGTGACTTCATAGGAAATGGACGAGTCTTACTCTCTGGTGGTTTGGCCCCGTCCAAAGAGTTTGGGGTCATTCTGTGGGCTGGAAGAAGTCCGTTTTTTTTTTATTGTTGATTTTTTCTTTTTTAACCTCAGGTGTCCCACCAAATGAGGGATTCCAGAGTAGAGCCCTGGGGAGGGGCGACTGGACCATCAGAAATCTGGTTAAAAATTGGGGCCTAGGGACATGTCAAGCCCATTATGACATCTAATGGTCCAGCCACTGAGAGGACTTACTATAGGACAGGACTCATGATTAGGGTCACAGTGCGTGTGTATGCCCTCGTCGCACTCAAGAAGGGGTGGGGCCTCAGGGTGAATGCTGCTTTCTCCTACACTGAACGTTGGACAACGTGCCAACCACAGGGTTCATGCCATGGGTAAGGAGGAGTTCTGATTTCTGCATCACACTCACCCGTGGGCAGTGATTGGAGATAAGGTCTCGGTCTGAAGCCTGAAAACTGAGGTAGGGAAGACATGATGACCTAAGGCCATGGCGGGTTTTATGTGCTCAGTGTGCTGTCAGCTTTCTGGGTGTTGGTCAGGAGGTCCGGGCTCAGGTTGTGTTCGACAGTGCATTAGTGCCCAGGTTAGACTTTATAATTTGGGTAAAGTCGAGTGCTGTGTAGGTTTACCCTCATTTAAGGTGCCTGGGCAGCTCATGAGGCAATAATTTTTTTTCTAGAGGGCAGGCAGAGTGCTGCATTGTGGGTCCGGAATTGCCAAACTTGAGGGCTTCGGGGCCAGGAGTGTGAGGACGGAAGTCTGAGAAGACAAGCTAGACTTGGGTTTCAGGGCGAGGGCATGGCAGGTACCCCCTGCAGATCTGAAACAATATCTCATGCATCTGAAGTCAGGGCGAGGATCAGACGTTGGCTCAGGTTGGAGTTTCTGAACATGACGGCCGCTTCATGAAGGGAGCGGAATCTCGAGGCCATTGAGGTTTTCCCACGTTGGGAGTTGTGGGATACCCCTTCAAAGATGCCTTCTGCGGGACAATTGAGACCTGTTGGACAGCTCCAGGACATCCCATATGGAATGACTCCAGAGCACTGTTCGCGGATGGATGCCTGGGAAGCCCGCCTCGCATTCCAATTGTCTCCTAGCAACAAGACAGTTTAGATTAGATGACTCTGCGGGAGCAACCAGGGTGGCTGATTGAAATGGACTTTCGTGAGGATGGGTCCTAATGTGTTTTTGTGTCCATTAGGGCCTTGGAATGGGGCGGTGGCACCGGGATCCTGAAGTACTCTCCTAAGCTTTGGACATGGCTCCCATGCACAGATTTCCTTGTGGAGATGAGATGAGTACTGATGGGTGCCTCAGGAAAACACATATGCTCGTATTGGAATCAGGCTTTTGAGGACACATGCCTGTAACCCAAAGCAATGGATCCTATTGTGGCCTAGGGTCCTGTCTGGTTCAATCTTCTTCTCTGGGGACATCCATCTATGGTATGAGTGGAGGTCGATTATCAGCTGGCGTTAGACAGCCCTTGTTTGTTCCGGGCGACCTACACTATTGGGATGGCCTCAAGGACATTGGAGGTTTCTCCTAATTTGTCTGATTTTGGACCATGGAATGGGCAGAATTCCCATGGATTGGTAGGCACAGTCCTAATGTGTGCCTCCAGGGGCCCAGCCTGGATGGTGTGGGGCCCAAGACTTTGAGGACAGAAGTCTGAAAACACAAACTCAGCTTAGGTTTGGGGACGTAGGTATGTCAGGCCCGATCGACAAACCATGAGAAGAACTCTTCAGGATATGAAGAAAGTGCGAGTCTGAGGCGCTTGCTCAGGCTTTTGTCTCTGGATTTTTTATAAGTGATGGCCGTGGAATGTTGGGGAGGCCTCATGGGCCAAGGACGAATCTTCCTCTCTGAGGATTTGGCCCGATTCCCAATTACTATTCGTCAATCTGTGGGATGGGAGGACTCATTTCAGTTTTGTTACCTCAGGTGACCCACCAAAAGAGGAATTCCAAAGCCAAGCCGTGGGGAAGACTGAAGGGACAACCCGAACTATAGTTAAAAATTGGGGCCTAGGGGCATGGCAAGCCCAATATGCTATCTCTTCATCCAGTCAGTGAGTGGCCTTACTTGAGGACTGGTCTCAGCCTGAGCGTCACAATGTGTGTTTGTGACCAATGTGGCCCATGAGCATGGGCGGGGCCTCTTGGGACACACTGGTTTCAACTACACTGAACGTTGGACAACATGCCAACCACAAGGTTTCTTGCCATGGGGAAGGAGTTCTGATTTCTGCATCACCTTCAACCCTGGGCAGTGATTGGAGATATGGCCTAGGTTCTGAAACCTTAAACCGAGGTTGGGAAGAGATGACGACCTAAGGCCATGGCGGCTCGATGTGCTCAGTGTGCGGCCAGCTGTCTGGGAGAGTCCAGGGGTCCAGGCTCAGGCTGTGTCAGAAAGGGCATTAATGCCCTGGTCAGCCTATGTATTTGGGGTACACCAAGGTCGGTGCAGGTTGATCCTCATTTGGGGTTACTGGGTAGCCCCAGAGGACAATATTTTTCTTCTGGAGGGCCGGCAGAGTGCTGCATTGTAGTTCTGGATTGCCAAACTGGAGGGCTTGTGGGCCAGTAGTCTGACAACAAAAGTCTGAGAACACAAGCTAGGCTTCGGTTTCTGGGTGAGGCCATGGCAGGCACAATCTACAGACCTGAATCGAGTTCTCGTGCATTTGAAGTCAGGGCGAGGATCAGACGATCGCTCAGGTTGGAGTTTCTGACCCTGATGGCCCCTTCATGAATGGGGGGGGGCATCACGAGGCTATGGGTGTTTTCCCACGATGGGAGTTGTGAGAAGCTCCAAACTGCAGAGAGTCTTCTGCAGGACAATTGAGACCTGTTGTTTGGCTCCAGGCCAATGATTCTGAGCAGGGTTCTAAGGATGGATGGCTGGGTAGCCCACCTCGCATTCCAATTGTCTCCCAGCAACAAGACAGGTTAGATCTCCTGGATCTGTGGGGAGCAACCGAGGACGCTGAGTTGAAATGGACACCCCTGGGGATGGGTCCAAACCTGCTTTTGTGTCTATGGAGACATTGGAATGAAGCGGTGGCACTGGGGCCCTAAAGGGTTCTCCTAAACAGAGGCTTTGACACAGCTCCAACGTGCAAGTTTCCCATGTGTAGATGAGATGTTTTCTGATGGGTGAGTCAAGAAACAGCTATATGCTGCTTTTGAAATCCAGGCCTCTGAGGAGAGATGCCTGGAAACCAAAGCAATGGATCTGATTAGTGCCTAGGGGCCTGTTCTTTCCTTTTTACCTATGGGGACATCTGTCTATGGGTCTGAGTGCAGGTAGGTGCTCAGTTGGGCTCAGATTGCCCCTGTTTTTCCTGGGAAGCCACCACTATTGAGATGGATCAGGGACTTTGGAGGTTTATCCTATTAGAAGGGTTGTGGCCATTGGAATGGGCACACACAATTCCCTTGGAGAGGGCCAGTACAGTCCTCAGGTTTGGCTCCGAGGGCCTGAGCCTGTAGGTTGTGTAGGCCAGGGCTGTTTGGACAGTTGTCAGAAAACACAAACTCGGCTTATGTTTCAGGTCATAGGTATGGCAGGACTGATCTACAGACCATGAGGAGAACTCTTCGGGATTTGAAAGAAGGGCTAGTGTGAGGCTCCTGCTCAAGTTTTTGTCTCTGGATATCGTGTCACTCATGTTCGTGGAATTTCTGGGTGACTTCTTGGGAAATGGACGAGTCTTACTCTCTGGTGGTTTGGCCCCGTCCAAAGAGTTTTGGGTCATTCTGTGGGCTGGAAGAAGTCCGTTTTTTTTTGTTGTTGTTGTTGTTTTCTTTTTTAACCTCAGGTGTCCCACCAAATGAGGGATTCCCTAGTAGAGCCCTGGGGAGGGGCGACTGGACAATCAGAAATCTGGTTAAAAATTGGGGCCTAGGGACATGTCAAGCCCATTATGACATATAATGGTCCAGCCACTGAGAGGACTTACTAGAGGACAGTACTCATGCTGAGGGTCACAATGCGTGTGTATGCCCTCGTCGCACTCAAGGATGGGCGGGGCCTCAGGATGAATGCTGGTTTCTCCTACACTGAACGTTGGACAACGTGCCAACCACAAGGGTTCTTGCCATGGGTAAGGAGGAGTTCTGATTTCTGCATCACACTCAACCCTGGGCAGTGATTGGAGATAAGGTCTCGGTTCTGAAGCCTGAAAACTGAGGTAGGGAAGAGATCATGACCTAAGGCCATGGCGGGTTTTATGTGCTCAGTGTGCGGTCAGCTTTCTGGGTGTTGGTCAGGAGGTCCGGGCTCAGGTTGTGTTCGACAGTGCATTAGTGCCCAGGTTAGACTATATAATTTGGGTAAAGTCGAGTGCTGTGTAGGTTTACCCTCATTTAAGGTGCCTGGGCAGCTCATGAGGCAATAATTTTTTTTCTAGAGGGCAGGCAGAGTGCTGCATTGTGGTCCGGAATTGCCAAACTTGAGGGCTTCGGGGCCAGAGTGTGAGGACGGAAGTCTGAGAAGACAAGCTAGACTTGGGTTTCAGGGCGAGGGCACGGCAGGTACCCCCTGCAGATCTGAACCAATATCTCATGCATCTGAAGTCAGGGCGAGGATCAGACGTTGGCTCAGGTTGGAGTTTCTGAGCATGACGGCCGCTTCATGAAGGGAGCGGAATCTCGAGGCCATTGAGGTTTTCCCACGTTGGGAGTTGTGGGATGCCCCCTTCAAGGATTCCTTCTGCGGGACAATTGAGACCTGTTGGACAGCTCCAGGACATCCCATATGGAATGACTCCAGAGCCCCGTTCGCGGATGGATGCCTGGGAAGCCCGCCTCGCATTCCAATTGTCTCCTAGCAACAAGACAGTTTAGATCTGATGGCTCTGCCGGAGCAACTGGGTGGCTGAGTTGAAATGGACTTTCCTGAGGATGGGTCCTAATGTGTTTTTGTGTCCATGAGAGCCTTGGAATGGGGCGGTGGCACCGGGACTCTGAAGTACTCTCATAAGCTTTGGACATGGCTCCCATGCACAGGTTTCCTTGTGGAGATGAGATGAGTTCTAATGGGTGCCTCAGGAAAACACCTATGCTCGTATTGGAATCAGGCTTTTGAGGACACATGCCTGTAACCCAAAGCAATGGATCCTATTATGGCCTAGGGTCCTGTCTGGTTCAATCTTCTTCTCTGGAGACATCCATCTATGGTATGAGTGGAGGTCGATTATCAGCTGGTGTCAATCAGCCCTTGTTTGTTCCTGGCGACCTACACTATTGGGATGGCCTCAGGGAATTTGGAGGTTTCTCCTAATTTGTACGATTTTGGACCATGGAATGGGCAGAATTCCATAGGATAGGTAGGCAGTCCTAATGTGTGGCTCCAGGGGCCCAGGCTGGAGGGTGTGTGGCCCAAGACTTTGGGGACAGAAGTCTGAAAACACAAACTCAGCTTAGGTTTGGGGACGTAGGTATGGCAGGGCCGATCGACAAACCATGAGAAGAACTCTTCAGGATATGAAGAAAGTGCGAGTCTGAGGCGCTTGCTCAGGCTTTTGTCTCTGGATTTTGTATCAGCGATGGCCGTGGAATGTCGGGGAGGCCTCATGGGCCATGGACGAATCTTCCTCTCTGAGGATTTGGCCTGATTCCCAAATGCTTTTCGAAATCTGTGGGATGGGAGGACTCATTTCAGTTTTGTTACCTCAGGTGTCCGACCAAAAGAGGAATTCCAAAGCCAAGCCGTGGGGAAGACTGAAGGGACAACCCGAACTATGGTTAAAAATTGGGGCCTAGGGGCATGGCAAGCCCAATATGCTATCTCTTCATCCAGTCACTGAGTGGCCTTACTTGAGGACTGGGCTCAGCCTGAGCGTCACAATGTGTGTTTGTGACCAATGTGGCCCGTGAGCATGGGCGGGGCCTCATGGGCCACACTGGTTTCAACTACACTGAACGTTGGACAACATGCCAACAACAAGGTTTCTTGCCATGGGGAAGGAGTTCTGATTTCTGCATCACCTTCAACCCTGGGCAGTGATTGGATATAAGGTCTAGGTTCTGAAACCTGAAAACCGAGGTTGGGAAGAGATGAAGACCTAAGGCCATGGCGGCTTGATGTGCTCAGTGTGCGGCCAGCTGTCTGGGAGGGGCCAGGGGCTCCAGGCTACGGCTGTGTCAGAAAGGGCATTAGTGCCCTGGTCAGACTATGTTTTTGGGGTACAGCCAAGGTCGGTGCAGGTTGATCCTAATTTGGGGTTACTGGGTAGCCCCAGAAGACAATGTTTTTCTTCGGGAGGGCCGGCAGAGTGCTGCATTGTAGTTCTGGATTGCCAAACTGGAGGGCTTGTGAGCCAGTAGTCTGACGACAAAAGTCTGAGAACACAAGATAGGCTTAGGTTTCTGGGTGAGGCCATGGCACGCACAATCTACAGACCTGAATCGAGGTCTCGTGCATCTGAAGTCAGGGCGAGGATCAGACGATCACTCAAGTTGGAGTTTCTGACCCTGATGGCCCCTTCATGAATGGGCGGGGCATCAAGAGGCCATGGGTGTTTTCCCACGATGGGAGTTGTGAGAAGCTCCAAACTGCAGAGAGTCTTCTGCAGGACAATTGGGACCTGTTGTTTGGCTCCAGGCCAATGATTCTGAGCAGGGTTCTAAGTACGGATGGCTGGGTAGCCCACCTCGCATTCCAATTGTCTCCTAGCAACAAGACAGGTTAGATCTCCTGGATCTGTGGGGAGCAACCGAGGCCGCTGAGTTGAAATGGACACCCCTGGGGATGGGTCCTAACGTGCTTTTGTGTCTATGGAGACCTTGGAATGAAGCGGTGGCACTGGGGCCCTAAAGGGTTCTCCTAAACAGAGGCTTTGACACAGCTCCAACGTGCAAGTTTCCCATGTGTACATGAGATGTTTTCTGATGGGTGAGTCAAGAAACAGCTATATGCTGCTTTTGAAATCCAGGCCTCTGAGGAGAGATGCCTGGAAACCAAAGCAATGGATCTGATTAGTGCCTAGGGGCCTGTTCTTTCCTTTTTACCTCTGGGGACATCTGTCTATGGGTCTGAGTGCAGGTAGGTGCTCAGTTCGGCTCAGATTGCCCATGTTTTTCCTGGGAAGCCACCACTATTGAGATGGATCAGGGACTTTGGAGGTTTATCCTATTAGAAGGGTTGTGGCCATTGGAATGGGCACACACAATTCCCTTGGAAAGGGCAAGTACAGTCCTCAGGTTGGCTCCAGGGGCCTGAGCCTGTAGGTTGTGTAGGCCAGGGCTGTTTGGACAGTTGTCTGAAAACACAAACTCGGCTTATGTTTCGGGTCATAGGTATGGCAGGACTGATCTACAGACCATGAGGAGAACTCTTCGGGATTTGAAAGAAGGGCGAGTGTGAGGCTCCTGCTCAAGTTTTTGTCTCTGGATACCGTGTCACTCATGGACGTGGAATTTCTGGGTGACTTCATGGGAAATGGACGAGTCTTACTCTCTGGTGGTTTGGCCCCGTCCAAAGAGTTTGGGGTCATTCTGTGGGCTGGAAGAAGTCCGTTTTTTTTTTTTTGTTGTTGTTGTTGTTTTTTTCTTTTTTAACCTCACGTGTCCCACCAAATGAGGGTTTCCAGAGTAGAGCCCTGGGGAGGGGCGACTGGACAATCAGAAATCTGGTTAAAAATTGGGGCCTAGGGACATGTCAAGCCCATAATTAAATCTAATGGTCCAGCCACTGAGAGGACTTACTAGAGGACAGAATTCGTGCCTAGGGTCACAATGCGTGTGTATGTCCTTGTCGCACTCAAGAATGGGCGGGGCCTCAGGGTGAATGCTGGTTTCTCCTACACTGAACATTGGACAGCGTGCCAACCACAAGTGTTCTTGCCATGGGTAAGGAGGAGTTCTGATTTCTGCATCACACTCATCCTGGGCAGTGATTAGAGATAAGGTCTCGGTTCTGAAGCCTGAAAACTGAGGTAGGGAAGAGATGATGACCTAAGGCCATGGCGGGTTTTATGTGCTCAGTGTGCGGTCAGCTTTCTGGGTGTTGGTCAGGAGGTCCGGGCTCAGGTTGTGTTCGACAGTGCATTAGTGCCCAGGTTAGACTATATAATTTAAGTAAAGTCGAGTGCTGTGTAGGTTTACCCTCATTTAAGGTGCCTGGGCAGCTCATGAGGCAATAATTTTTTTTCTAGAGGGCAGGCAGAGTGCTGCATTGTGGGTCCGGAATTGCCAAACTTGAGGGCTTCGGGGCCAGGAGTGTGAGGATGGAAGTCTGAGAAGACAAGCTAGACTTGGGTTTCAGGGCGAGGGCACGGCAGGTACCCTCTGCAGATCTGAACCAATATCTCATGCATCTGAAGTCAGGGCGAGGATCAGACGTTGGCTCAGGTTGGAGTTTCTGAGCATGACGGCCGCTTCATGAAGGGAGCGGAATCTCGAGGCCATTGAGGTTTTCCCACGTTGGGAGTTGTGGGATGCCCCCTTCAAGGATTCCTTCTGCGGGACAATTGAGACCTGTTGGACAGCTCCAGGATATCCCATATGGAATAACTCCAGAGCACCATTCGAGGATGGATGCCTGGGAAGCCCGCCTCGCATTCCAATTGTCTCCTAGCAACAAGAGAGTTTAGATCTGATGGCTCTTTGGGAGCAACCGGGGTGGCTGTGTTGAAATGGACTTTCCTGAGGATGGGTCCTAATGTGTTTTTGTGTCCATGAGGGCCTTGGAATGGGGCGGTGGCACCAGGACCCTGAAATACTCTCCTATGCTTTGGACATGGCTCCCATGCACAGATTTCCTTGTGGAGACGAGATGAATTCTGATGGGTGCCTCAGGAAAACACCTATGCTCGTATTGGAATCAGAATTTTGAGGACACATGCCTGTGACCCAAAGCAATGGATCCTATTATGGCCTAGGGCCCTGTCTGGTTCAATCTTCTTCTCTGGGGACATCCATCTATGGTATGAGTGGAGGTCGATTATCAGCTGGTGTCTGACAGCCCTTGTTTGTTCCGGGCGACCTACACTATTGGGATGGCCTATGGGACTTTGGAGGTTTCTCCTAATTTGTACGATTTTGGACCATGGAATGGGCAGAATTCCCATGGATTGGTAGGCACAGTCCTAATGAGTGGCTCCAGGGTCCGAGCCTGGAGGGTGTGGGGCCCAAGACTTTGAAGACAGAAGTCTGAAAACACAAACTCAGCTTAGGTTTGGGGACGTAGGTATGGCAGGCCCGATCTACAAACCATGAGAAGAACTCTTCAGGATATGAAGGAAGTGCGAGTCTGAGGCGCTTGCTCAGGCTTTTGTCTCTGGATTTTGTATCAGCGATGGCCGTGGAATGTCGGGGACGCCTCATGGGCCATGGACGAATCTTCCTCTCTGAGGATTTGGCCCGATTCCCAATTGCTTTTCGTCAATCTGTGGGATGGGAGGACTCATTTCAGTTTTGTTACCTCAGGTGTCCGACCAAAAGAGGAATTCCAAAGCCAAGCCGTGGGGAAGACTGAAGGGACAACCCGAACTATGGTTAAAAATTGGGGCCTAGGGGCATGGCAAGCCCAATATGCTATCTCTTCATCCAGCAACTGAGTGGCCTTACTTGAGGACTGGGCTCAGCCTGAGCGTCACAATGTGTGTTTGTGACCAATGTGGCCCGCGAGCATGGGCGGGGCCTCATGGGCCACACTGGATTCAACTACACTGAACGTTGGACAACATGCCAACCACAAGGTTTCCTGCCATGGGGAAGGATTTCTGATTTTTGCATCACCTTCAACCCTGGGCAGTGATTGGAGATAAGGTCTAGGTTCTGAAACCTGAAAACCGAGGTTGGGAAGAGATGAAGACCTAAGGCCATGGCGGCTCGATGTGCTCAGTGTGCGGCCAGTTGTCTGGGAGGGGCCAGGGGGTCCAGGCTCAGGCTGTACCAGAAAGGGCATAAGAGCCCTGGTCAGCCTATGTATTTGGGGTACAGCCAAGGTCGGTGCAGGTTGATCCTCATTTGGGATTACTTGGTAGCCCCAGAGGACAATGTTTTCTTCTGCAGAGCCGGCAGAGTGCTGCATTGTAGTTCTGGATTTCCAAACTGGAGGGCTTGTGGGCCAGTAGTCTGACGACAAAAGTCTGAGAACACAAGCTAGGCTTAGGTTTCTGGGTGAGGCCATGGCACGCACAATCTACAGACCTGAATCGAGATCTCGTGCATCTGAAGTCAGGGCGAGGATCAGACGATCGCTCAGGTTGGGGTTTCTGACCCTGATGGCCCCGTCATGAATGGGGGGTCATCACGAGGCCATGGGTGTTTTCCCACGATGGGAGTTGTGAGAAGCTCCAAACTGCAGAGAGTCTTCCTCAGGACAATTGAGACCAGTTGTTTGGCTCCTGGCCAATGATTCTGAGCAGGGTTCTAAGTATGGATGCCTGGGTAGTCCACATCGCATTACAATTGTCTCCTAGCAACATGACAGGTTAGATCTCCTGGATCTGTGGGGAGCAACCGAGGACGCTGAGTTGAAATGGACACCCCTGGGGATGGGTCCTAACGTGCTTTTGTGTCTATGGAGACCTTGGAATGAAGCGGTGGCACTGGGGCCCTAAAGGGTTCTCCTAAACAGAGGCTTTGACACAGCTCCAACGTGCAAGTTTCCATGTGTAGATGAGATGTTTTCTGATGGGTGAGTCAAGAAACAGCTATATGCTGCTTTTGAAATCCAGGCCTCTGAGGAGAGATGCCTGGAAACCAAAGCAATGGATCTGATTAGTGCCTAGGGGCCTGTTCTTTCCTTTTTACCTCTGGGGACATCTGTCTATGGGTCTGAGTGCAGGTAGGTGCTCAGTTCGGCTCAGATTGCCCAATTTTTTCCTGGGAAGCCACCACTATTGAGATGGATCAGGGACTTTGGAGGTTTATCCTATTAGAAGGGTTGTGGCCATTGGAATGGGCACACACAATTCCCTTGGAGAGGGCAAGTACAGGCCTTCAGGTTTGGCTCCAGGGGCCTGAGCCTGTAGGTTGTGTAGGCCAGGGCTGTTTGGACAGTTGTCTGAAAACACAAACTCGGCTTATGTTTCGGGTCATAGGTATGGCATGACTGACCTACAGACCATGAGGAGAACACTTCGGGATTTGAAAGAAGGGCGAGTGTGAGGCTCAAGCTCAAGTTTTTGTCTCTGGATATCGTGTCACTCATGGTCGTGGAATTTCTGTCTGACTTCATGGGAAATGGACGAGTCTTACTCTCTGGTGGTTTGGCCCCGTCCAAAGAGTTTGGGGTCATTCTGTGGGCTGGAAGAAGTCCGTTTTTCTTTTTATTCTTGTTTTTTTCTTTTTTAACCTCAGGTGTCCCACCAAATGAGGGATTCCAGAGTAGAGCCCTGGGTTGGGGCGACTGGACTATCAGAAATCTGGTTAAAAATTGGGGCCTAGGGACATGTCAAGCCCATTATGACATCTAATGGTCCAGCCACTGAGAGGACTTACTAGAGGACAGGACTCATGATGAGGGTCACAATGCGTGTGTATGCCCTCTTCGCACTCAAGAATGGGCGGGGCCTCAGGGTGAATGCTGGTTTCTCCTACACTGAACGTTGGACAACGTGCCAACCACAAGGGTTCTTGCCATGGGTAAGGAGGAGTTCTGATTTCTGCATCACACTCACCCCTGGGCAGTGATTCGGATAAGGTCTCGGTTCTGAAGCCTGAAAACTGAGGTAGGGAAGAGATGATGACCTAAGGCCATGGCGGGTTTTATGTGCTCAGTGTGCGGTCAGCTTTCTGGGTGTTGGTCAGGAGGTCCGGGCTCAGGTTGTGTTCGACAGTGCATTAGTGCCCAGGTTAGACTATATAATTTGGGTAAAGTCGAGTGCTGTGTAGGTTTACCCTCATTTAAGTTGCCTGGGCAGCTCATGAGGCAATCATTTTTTTTCTAGAGGGCAGGCAGAGTGCTGCATTGTGGTCCGGAATTGCCAAACTTGAGGGCTTCGGGGCCAGGAGTGTGAGGACGGAAGTCTGAGAAGACAAGCTAGACTTGGGTTTCAGGGCGAGGGCACGGCAGGTACCCCCTGCAGATCTGAACCAATATCTCATGCATCTGAAGTCAGGGCGAGGATCAGACGTTGGCTCAGGTTGGAGTTTCTGAGCATGACGGCCGCTTCATGAAGGGAGCGGAATCTCGAGGCCATTGAGGTTTTCCCACGTTGGGAGTTGTGGGATGCCCCCTTCAAGGATTCCTTCTGCGGGACAATTGAGACCTGTTGGACAGCTCCAGGACATCCCATATGGAATGACTCCAGAGCCCCGTTCGCGGATGGATGCCTGGGAAGCCCGCCTCGCATTCCAATTGTCTCCTAGCAAAAAGACAGTTTAGATCTGATGGCTCTGCCGGAGCAACCGGGGTGGCTGAGTTGAAATGGACTTTCCTGAGGATGGGTCCTAATGTGTTTTTGTGTCCATGAGAGCCTTGGAATGGGGCGGTGGCACCGGGACCCTGAAGTACTCTCCTAAGCTTTGGACATGGCTCCCATGCACAGGTTTCCTTGTGGAGATGAGATGAGTTCTAATGGGTGCCTCAGGAAAACACCTATGCTCGTATTGGAATCAGGCTTTTGAGGACACATGCCTGTAACCCAAAGCAATGGATCCTATTATGGCCTAGGGTCCTGTCTGGTTCAATCTTCTTCTCTGGAGACATCCATCTATGGTATGAGTGGAGGTCGATTATCAGCTGGTGTCAATCAGCCCTTGTTTGTTCCTGGCGACCTACACTATTGGGATGGCCTCAGGGACTTAGGAGGTTTCTCCTAATTTGTACGATTTGGGACCATGGAATGGGCAGAATTCCATAGGATAGGTAGGCACAGTCCTAATGTGTGGCTCCAGGGGCCCAGGCTGGAGGGTGTGTGGCCCAAGACTTTGGGGACAGAAGTCTGAAAACACAAACTCAGCTTAGGTTTGGGGACGTAGGTATGGCAGGCCCGATCGACAAACCATGAGAAGAACTCTTCAGGATATGAAGAAAGTGCGAGTCTGAGGCGCTTGCTCAGGCTTTTGTCTCTGGATTTTGTATCAGCGATGGCCGTGGAATGTCGGGGAGGCCTCATGGGCCATGGACGAATCTTCCTCTCTGAGGATTTGGCCCGATTCCCAAATGCTTTTCGTCAATCTGTGGGATGGGAGGTCTCATTTCAGTTTTGTTACCTCAGGTGTCCCACCAAAAGAGGAATTCCAAAGCCAAGCCGTGGGGAAGACTGAAGGGACAACCCGAACTATGGTTAAAAATTGGGGCCTAGGGGCATGGCAAGCCCAATATGCTATCTCTTCATCCAGTCACTGAGTGGCCTTTCTTGAGGACTGGGCTCAGCCTGAGCGTCACAATGTGTGTTTGTGACCAATGTGGCCCGTGAGCATGGGCGGGGCCTCATGGGCCACACTGGTTTCAACTACACTGAACGTTGGACAACATGCCAACAACAAGGTTTCTTGCCATGGGGAAGGAGTTCTGATTTCTGCATCACCTTCAACCCTGGGCAGTGATTGGATATAAGGTCTAGGTTCTGAAACCTGAAAACCGAGGTTGGGAAGAGATGAAGACCTAAGGCCATGGCGGCTTGATGTGCTCAGTGTGCGGCCAGCTGTCTGGGAGGGGCCAGGGGCTCCAGGCTCAGGCTGTGTCAGAAAGGGCATTAGTGCCCTGGTCAGCCTATGTATTTGGGGTACAGCCAAGGTCGGTGCAGGTTGATCCTAATTTGGGGTTACTGGGTAGCCCCAGAAGACAATGTTTTTCTTCGGGAGGGCCGGCAGAGTGCTGCATTGTAGTTCTGGATTGCCAAACTGGAGGGCTTGTGGGCCAGTAGTCTGACGACAAAAGTCTGAGAACACAAGATAGGCTTAGGTTTCTGGGTGAGGCCATGGCACGCACAATCTACAGACCTGAATCGAGGTCTCATGCATCTGAAGTCAGGGCGAGGATCAGACGATCACTCAAGTTGGAGTTTCTGACCCTGATGGCCCCTTCATGAATGGGCGGGGCATCAAGAGGCCATGGGTGTTTTCCCACGATGGGAGTTGTGAGAAGCTCCAAACTGCAGAGAGTCTTCTGCAGGACAATTGGGACCTGTTGTTTGGCTCCAGGCCAATGATTCTGAGCAGGGTTCTAAGTACGGATGGCTGGGTAGCCCACCTCGCATTCCAATTTTCTCCTAGCAACAAGACAGGTTAGATCTCCTGGATCTGTGGGGAGCAACCGAGGCCGCTGAGTTGAAATGGACACCCCTGGGGATGGGTCCTAACGTGCTTTTGTGTCTATGGAGACCTTGGAATGAAGCGGTGGCACTGGGGCCCTAAAGGGTTCTCCTAAACAGAGGCTTTGACACAGCTCCAACGTGCAAGTTTCCCATGTGTACATGAGATGTTTTCTGATGGGTGAGTCAAGAAACAGCTATATGCTGCTTTTGAAATCCAGGCCTCTGAGGAGAGATGCCTGGAAACCAAAGCAATGGATCTGATTAGTGCCTAGGGGCCTGTTCTTTCCTTTTTACCTCTGGGGACATCTGTCTATGGGTCTGAGTGCAGGTAGGTGCTCAGTTCGGCTCAGATTGCCCATGTTTTTCCTGGGAAGCCACCACTATTGAGATGGATCAGGGACTTTGGAGGTTTATCCTATTAGAAGGGTTGTGGCCATTGGAATGGGCACACACAATTCCCTTGGAAAGGGCAAGTACAGTCCTCAGGTTGGCTCCAGGGGCCTGAGCCTGTAGGTTGTGTAGGCCAGGGCTGTTTGGACAGTTGTCTGAAAACACAAACTCGGCTTATGTTTCGGGTCATAGGTATGGCAGGACTGATCTACAGACCATGAGGAGAACTCTTCGGGATTTGAAAGAAGGGCGAGTGTGAGGCTCCTGCTCAAGTTTTTGTCTCTGGATACCGTGTCACTCATGGACGTGGAATTTCTGGGTGACTTCATGGGAAATGGACGAGTCTTACTCTCTGGTGGTTTGGCCCCGTCCAAAGAGTTTGGGGTCATTCTGTGGGCTGGAAGAAGTCCGTTTTTTTTTTTTTGTTGTTGTTGTTGTTTTTTTCTTTTTTAACCTCACGTGTCCCACCAAATGAGGGTTTCCAGAGTAGAGCCCTGGGGAGGGGCGACTGGACAATCAGAAATCTGGTTAAAAATTGGGGCCTAGGGACATGTCAAGCCCATAATTAAATCTAATGGTCCAGCCACTGAGAGGACTTACTAGAGGACAGAATTCGTGCCTAGGGTCACAATGCGTGTGTATGTCCTTGTCGCACTCAAGAATGGGCGGGGCCTCAGGGTGAATGCTGGTTTCTCCTACACTGAACATTGGACAGCGTGCCAACCACAAGTGTTCTTGCCATGGGTAAGGAGGAGTTCTGATTTCTGCATCACACTCATCCTGGGCAGTGATTAGAGATAAGGTCTCGGTTCTGAAGCCTGAAAACTGAGGTAGGGAAGAGATGATGACCTAAGGCCATGGCGGGTTTTATGTGCTCAGTGTGCGGTCAGCTTTCTGGGTGTTGGTCAGGAGGTCCGGGCTCAGGTTGTGTTCGACAGTGCATTAGTGCCCAGGTTAGACTATATAATTTAAGTAAAGTCGAGTGCTGTGTAGGTTTACCCTCATTTAAGGTGCCTGGGCAGCTCATGAGGCAATAATTTTTTTTCTAGAGGGCAGGCAGAGTGCTGCATTGTGGGTCCGGAATTGCCAAACTTGAGGGCTTCGGGGCCAGGAGTGTGAGGATGGAAGTCTGAGAAGACAAGCTAGACTTGGGTTTCAGGGCGAGGGCACGGCAGGTACCCTCTGCAGATCTGAACCAATATCTCATGCATCTGAAGTCAGGGCGAGGATCAGACGTTGGCTCAGGTTGGAGTTTCTGAGCATGACGGCCGCTTCATGAAGGGAGCGGAATCTCGAGGCCATTGAGGTTTTCCCACGTTGGGAGTTGTGGGATGCCCCCTTCAAGGATTCCTTCTGCGGGACAATTGAGACCTGTTGGACAGCTCCAGGATATCCCATATGGAATAACTCCAGAGCACCATTCGAGGATGGATGCCTGGGAAGCCCGCCTCGCATTCCAATTGTCTCCTAGCAACAAGAGAGTTTAGATCTGATGGCTCTTTGGGAGCAACCGGGGTGGCTGTGTTGAAATGGACTTTCCTGAGGATGGGTCCTAATGTGTTTTTGTGTCCATGAGGGCCTTGGAATGGGGCGGTGGCACCAGGACCCTGAAATACTCTCCTATGCTTTGGACATGGCTCCCATGCACAGATTTCCTTGTGGAGACGAGATGAATTCTGATGGGTGCCTCAGGAAAACACCTATGCTCGTATTGGAATCAGAATTTTGAGGACACATGCCTGTGACCCAAAGCAATGGATCCTATTATGGCCTAGGGCCCTGTCTGGTTCAATCTTCTTCTCTGGGGACATCCATCTATGGTATGAGTGGAGGTCGATTATCAGCTGGTGTCTGACAGCCCTTGTTTGTTCCGGGCGACCTACACTATTGGGATGGCCTATGGGACTTTGGAGGTTTCTCCTAATTTGTACGATTTTGGACCATGGAATGGGCAGAATTCCCATGGATTGGTAGGCACAGTCCTAATGAGTGGCTCCAGGGTCCGAGCCTGGAGGGTGTGGGGCCCAAGACTTTGAAGACAGAAGTCTGAAAACACAAACTCAGCTTAGGTTTGGGGACGTAGGTATGGCAGGCCCGATCTACAAACCATGAGAAGAACTCTTCAGGATATGAAGGAAGTGCGAGTCTGAGGCGCTTGCTCAGGCTTTTGTCTCTGGATTTTGTATCAGCGATGGCCGTGGAATGTCGGGGACGCCTCATGGGCCATGGACGAATCTTCCTCTCTGAGGATTTGGCCCGATTCCCAATTGCTTTTCGTCAATCTGTGGGATGGGAGGACTCATTTCAGTTTTGTTACCTCAGGTGTCCGACCAAAAGAGGAATTCCAAAGCCAAGCCGTGGGGAAGACTGAAGGGACAACCCGAACTATGGTTAAAAATTGGGGCCTAGGGGCATGGCAAGCCCAATATGCTATCTCTTCATCCAGCAACTGAGTGGCCTTACTTGAGGACTGGGCTCAGCCTGAGCGTCACAATGTGTGTTTGTGACCAATGTGGCCCGCGAGCATGGGCGGGGCCTCATGGGCCACACTGGATTCAACTACACTGAACGTTGGACAACATGCCAACCACAAGGTTTCCTGCCATGGGGAAGGATTTCTGATTTTTGCATCACCTTCAACCCTGGGCAGTGATTGGAGATAAGGTCTAGGTTCTGAAACCTGAAAACCGAGGTTGGGAAGAGATGAAGACCTAAGGCCATGGCGGCTCGATGTGCTCAGTGTGCGGCCAGTTGTCTGGGAGGGGCCAGGGGGTCCAGGCTCAGGCTGTACCAGAAAGGGCATAAGAGCCCTGGTCAGCCTATGTATTTGGGGTACAGCCAAGGTCGGTGCAGGTTGATCCTCATTTGGGATTACTTGGTAGCCCCAGAGGACAATGTTTTCTTCTGCAGAGCCGGCAGAGTGCTGCATTGTAGTTCTGGATTTCCAAACTGGAGGGCTTGTGGGCCAGTAGTCTGACGACAAAAGTCTGAGAACACAAGCTAGGCTTAGGTTTCTGGGTGAGGCCATGGCACGCACAATCTACAGACCTGAATCGAGATCTCGTGCATCTGAAGTCAGGGCGAGGATCAGACGATCGCTCAGGTTGGGGTTTCTGACCCTGATGGCCCCGTCATGAATGGGGGGTCATCACGAGGCCATGGGTGTTTTCCCACGATGGGAGTTGTGAGAAGCTCCAAACTGCAGAGAGTCTTCCTCAGGACAATTGAGACCAGTTGTTTGGCTCCTGGCCAATGATTCTGAGCAGGGTTCTAAGTATGGATGCCTGGGTAGTCCACATCGCATTACAATTGTCTCCTAGCAACATGACAGGTTAGATCTCCTGGATCTGTGGGGAGCAACCGAGGACGCTGAGTTGAAATGGACACCCCTGGGGATGGGTCCTAACGTGCTTTTGTGTCTATGGAGACCTTGGAATGAAGCGGTGGCACTGGGGCCCTAAAGGGTTCTCCTAAACAGAGGCTTTGACACAGCTCCAACGTGCAAGTTTCCATGTGTAGATGAGATGTTTTCTGATGGGTGAGTCAAGAAACAGCTATATGCTGCTTTTGAAATCCAGGCCTCTGAGGAGAGATGCCTGGAAACCAAAGCAATGGATCTGATTAGTGCCTAGGGGCCTGTTCTTTCCTTTTTACCTCTGGGGACATCTGTCTATGGGTCTGAGTGCAGGTAGGTGCTCAGTTCGGCTCAGATTGCCCAATTTTTTCCTGGGAAGCCACCACTATTGAGATGGATCAGGGACTTTGGAGGTTTATCCTATTAGAAGGGTTGTGGCCATTGGAATGGGCACACACAATTCCCTTGGAGAGGGCAAGTACAGGCCTTCAGGTTTGGCTCCAGGGGCCTGAGCCTGTAGGTTGTGTAGGCCAGGGCTGTTTGGACAGTTGTCTGAAAACACAAACTCGGCTTATGTTTCGGGTCATAGGTATGGCATGACTGACCTACAGACCATGAGGAGAACACTTCGGGATTTGAAAGAAGGGCGAGTGTGAGGCTCAAGCTCAAGTTTTTGTCTCTGGATATCGTGTCACTCATGGTCGTGGAATTTCTGTCTGACTTCATGGGAAATGGACGAGTCTTACTCTCTGGTGGTTTGGCCCCGTCCAAAGAGTTTGGGGTCATTCTGTGGGCTGGAAGAAGTCCGTTTTTCTTTTTATTCTTGTTTTTTTCTTTTTTAACCTCAGGTGTCCCACCAAATGAGGGATTCCAGAGTAGAGCCCTGGGTTGGGGCGACTGGACTATCAGAAATCTGGTTAAAAATTGGGGCCTAGGGACATGTCAAGCCCATTATGACATCTAATGGTCCAGCCACTGAGAGGACTTACTAGAGGACAGGACTCATGATGAGGGTCACAATGCGTGTGTATGCCCTCTTCGCACTCAAGAATGGGCGGGGCCTCAGGGTGAATGCTGGTTTCTCCTACACTGAACGTTGGACAACGTGCCAACCACAAGGGTTCTTGCCATGGGTAAGGAGGAGTTCTGATTTCTGCATCACACTCACCCCTGGGCAGTGATTCGGATAAGGTCTCGGTTCTGAAGCCTGAAAACTGAGGTAGGGAAGAGATGATGACCTAAGGCCATGGCGGGTTTTATGTGCTCAGTGTGCGGTCAGCTTTCTGGGTGTTGGTCAGGAGGTCCGGGCTCAGGTTGTGTTCGACAGTGCATTAGTGCCCAGGTTAGACTATATAATTTGGGTAAAGTCGAGTGCTGTGTAGGTTTACCCTCATTTAAGTTGCCTGGGCAGCTCATGAGGCAATCATTTTTTTTCTAGAGGGCAGGCAGAGTGCTGCATTGTGGTCCGGAATTGCCAAACTTGAGGGCTTCGGGGCCAGGAGTGTGAGGACGGAAGTCTGAGAAGACAAGCTAGACTTGGGTTTCAGGGCGAGGGCACGGCAGGTACCCCCTGCAGATCTGAACCAATATCTCATGCATCTGAAGTCAGGGCGAGGATCAGACGTTGGCTCAGGTTGGAGTTTCTGAGCATGACGGCCGCTTCATGAAGGGAGCGGAATCTCGAGGCCATTGAGGTTTTCCCACGTTGGGAGTTGTGGGATGCCCCCTTCAAGGATTCCTTCTGCGGGACAATTGAGACCTGTTGGACAGCTCCAGGACATCCCATATGGAATGACTCCAGAGCCCCGTTCGCGGATGGATGCCTGGGAAGCCCGCCTCGCATTCCAATTGTCTCCTAGCAAAAAGACAGTTTAGATCTGATGGCTCTGCCGGAGCAACCGGGGTGGCTGAGTTGAAATGGACTTTCCTGAGGATGGGTCCTAATGTGTTTTTGTGTCCATGAGAGCCTTGGAATGGGGCGGTGGCACCGGGACCCTGAAGTACTCTCCTAAGCTTTGGACATGGCTCCCATGCACAGGTTTCCTTGTGGAGATGAGATGAGTTCTAATGGGTGCCTCAGGAAAACACCTATGCTCGTATTGGAATCAGGCTTTTGAGGACACATGCCTGTAACCCAAAGCAATGGATCCTATTATGGCCTAGGGTCCTGTCTGGTTCAATCTTCTTCTCTGGAGACATCCATCTATGGTATGAGTGGAGGTCGATTATCAGCTGGTGTCAATCAGCCCTTGTTTGTTCCTGGCGACCTACACTATTGGGATGGCCTCAGGGACTTAGGAGGTTTCTCCTAATTTGTACGATTTGGGACCATGGAATGGGCAGAATTCCATAGGATAGGTAGGCACAGTCCTAATGTGTGGCTCCAGGGGCCCAGGCTGGAGGGTGTGTGGCCCAAGACTTTGGGGACAGAAGTCTGAAAACACAAACTCAGCTTAGGTTTGGGGACGTAGGTATGGCAGGCCCGATCGACAAACCATGAGAAGAACTCTTCAGGATATGAAGAAAGTGCGAGTCTGAGGCGCTTGCTCAGGCTTTTGTCTCTGGATTTTGTATCAGCGATGGCCGTGGAATGTCGGGGAGGCCTCATGGGCCATGGACGAATCTTCCTCTCTGAGGATTTGGCCCGATTCCCAAATGCTTTTCGTCAATCTGTGGGATGGGAGGTCTCATTTCAGTTTTGTTACCTCAGGTGTCCCACCAAAAGAGGAATTCCAAAGCCAAGCCGTGGGGAAGACTGAAGGGACAACCCGAACTATGGTTAAAAATTGGGGCCTAGGGGCATGGCAAGCCCAATATGCTATCTCTTCATCCAGTCACTGAGTGGCCTTTCTTGAGGACTGGGCTCAGCCTGAGCGTCACAATGTGTGTTTGTGACCAATGTGGCCCGTGAGCATGGGCGGGGCCTCATGGGCCACACTGGTTTCAACTACACTGAACGTTGGACAACATGCCAACAACAAGGTTTCTTGCCATGGGGAAGGAGTTCTGATTTCTGCATCACCTTCAACCCTGGGCAGTGATTGGATATAAGGTCTAGGTTCTGAAACCTGAAAACCGAGGTTGGGAAGAGATGAAGACCTAAGGCCATGGCGGCTTGATGTGCTCAGTGTGCGGCCAGCTGTCTGGGAGGGGCCAGGGGCTCCAGGCTCAGGCTGTGTCAGAAAGGGCATTAGTGCCCTGGTCAGCCTATGTATTTGGGGTACAGCCAAGGTCGGTGCAGGTTGATCCTAATTTGGGGTTACTGGGTAGCCCCAGAAGACAATGTTTTTCTTCGGGAGGGCCGGCAGAGTGCTGCATTGTAGTTCTGGATTGCCAAACTGGAGGGCTTGTGGGCCAGTAGTCTGACGACAAAAGTCTGAGAACACAAGATAGGCTTAGGTTTCTGGGTGAGGCCATGGCACGCACAATCTACAGACCTGAATCGAGGTCTCATGCATCTGAAGTCAGGGCGAGGATCAGACGATCACTCAAGTTGGAGTTTCTGACCCTGATGGCCCCTTCATGAATGGGCGGGGCATCAAGAGGCCATGGGTGTTTTCCCACGATGGGAGTTGTGAGAAGCTCCAAACTGCAGAGAGTCTTCTGCAGGACAATTGGGACCTGTTGTTTGGCTCCAGGCCAATGATTCTGAGCAGGGTTCTAAGTACGGATGGCTGGGTAGCCCACCTCGCATTCCAATTTTCTCCTAGCAACAAGACAGGTTAGATCTCCTGGATCTGTGGGGAGCAACCGAGGCCGCTGAGTTGAAATGGACACCCCTGGGGATGGGTCCTAACGTGCTTTTGTGTCTATGGAGACCTTGGAATGAAGCGGTGGCACTGGGGCCCTAAAGGGTTCTCCTAAACAGAGGCTTTGACACAGCTCCAACGTGCAAGTTTCCCATGTGTACATGAGATGTTTTCTGATGGGTGAGTCAAGAAACAGCTATATGCTGCTTTTGAAATCCAGGCCTCTGAGGAGAGATGCCTGGAAACCAAAGCAATGGATCTGATTAGTGCCTAGGGGCCTGTTCTTTCCTTTTTACCTCTGGGGACATCTGTCTATGGGTCTGAGTGCAGGTAGGTGCTCAGTTCGGCTCAGATTGCCCATGTTTTTCCTGGGAAGCCACCACTATTGAGATGGATCAGGGACTTTGGAGGTTTATCCTATTAGAAGGGTTGTGGCCATTGGAATGGGCACACACAATTCCCTTGGAAAGGGCAAGTACAGTCCTCAGGTTGGCTCCAGGGGCCTGAGCCTGTAGGTTGTGTAGGCCAGGGCTGTTTGGACAGTTGTCTGAAAACACAAACTCGGCTTATGTTTCGGGTCATAGGTATGGCAGGACTGATCTACAGACCATGAGGAGAACTCTTCGGGATTTGAAAGAAGGGCGAGTGTGAGGCTCCTGCTCAAGTTTTTGTCTCTGGATACCGTGTCACTCATGGACGTGGAATTTCTGGGTGACTTCATGGGAAATGGACGAGTCTTACTCTCTGGTGGTTTGGCCCCGTCCAAAGAGTTTGGGGTCATTCTGTGGGCTGGAAGAAGTCCGTTTTTTTTTTTTTGTTGTTGTTGTTGTTTTTTTCTTTTTTAACCTCACGTGTCCCACCAAATGAGGGTTTCCAGAGTAGAGCCCTGGGGAGGGGCGACTGGACAATCAGAAATCTGGTTAAAAATTGGGGCCTAGGGACATGTCAAGCCCATTATGACATCTAATGGTCCAGCCACTGAGAGGACTTACTAGAGGACAGGACTCATGATGAGGGTCACAATGCGTGTGTATGCCCTCTTCGCACTCAAGAATGGGCGGGGCCTCAGGGTGAATGCTGGTTTCTCCTACACTGAACGTTGGACAACGTGCCAACCACAAGGGTTCTTGCCATGGGTAAGGAGGAGTTCTGATTTCTGCATCACACTCACCCCTGGGCAGTGATTCGGATAAGGTCTCGGTTCTGAAGCCTGAAAACTGAGGTAGGGAAGAGATGATGACCTAAGGCCATGGCGGGTTTTATGTGCTCAGTGTGCGGTCAGCTTTCTGGGTGTTGGTCAGGAGGTCCGGGCTCAGGTTGTGTTCGACAGTGCATTAGTGCCCAGGTTAGACTATATAATTTGGGTAAAGTCGAGTGCTGTGTAGGTTTACCCTCATTTAAGGTGCCTGGTCAGCTCATGAGGCAATCATTTTTTTTCTAGAGGGCAGGCAGAGTGCTGCATTGTGGGTCCGGAATTGCCAAACTTGAGGGCTTCGGGGCCAGGAGTGTGAGGACGGAAGTCTGAGAAGACCAGCTAGACTTGGGTTTCAGGGCGAGGGCACGACAGGTACCCCCTGCAGATCTGAACCAATATCTCATGCATCTGAAGTCAGGGCGAGGATCAGACGTTGGCTCAGGTTGGAGTTTCTGAGCATGACGGCCGCTTCATGAAGGGAGCGGAATCTCGAGGCCATTGAGGTTTTCCCACGTTGGGAGTTGTGGGATGCCCCCTTCAAGGATTCCTTCTGCGGGACAATTGAGACCTGTTGGACAGCTCCAGGACATCCCATATGGAATGACTCCAGAGCCCCGTTCGCGGATGGATGCCTGGGAAGCCCGCCTCCATTCCAATTGTCTCCTAGCTACAAGACAGTTTAGATCTCATGGCTCTGCGGGAGCAACCGGGGTGGCTGAGTTGAAATGGACTTTCCTGAGGATGGGTCCTAATGTGTTTTTGTGTCCATGAGGGCCTTGGAATGGGGCGGTGGCACCGGGACCCTGAAGTACTCTCCTAAGCTTTGGACATGGCTCCCATGCACAGGTTTCCTTGTGGAGACGAGATGAGTTCTGATGGGTGCCTCAGGAAAACACCTATGCTCGTATTGGAATCAGAATTTTGAGGACACATGCCTGTGACCCAAAGAAATGGATCCTGTTATGGCCTAGGGTCCTGTCTGGTTCATTCTTCTTCTCTGGGGACATCCATCTATGGTATGAGTGGAGGTCGATTATCAGCTGAAGTCAGACAGCCCTTGTTCGTTCCGGGCGACCTACACTATTGGGATGGCCTCAGGGACTTTGGAGGTTTCTCCTAATTTGTACGATTTTGGACCATGAAATGGGCAGAATTCCCATGGATTGTTAGGCACAGTCCTAATGTGTGGCTCCAGGGGCCCAGCCTGGAGGGTGTGTGGCCCAAGAATTTGAGGACAGAAGTCTGAAGACACAAACTCAGCATAGGTTTGGGGACGTAGGTATGGCAGGCCCGATCTACAAACCATGAGAAGAACTCTTCAGGATATGAAGAAAGTGCGAGTCTGAGGCGCTTGCTCAGGCTTCTGTCTCTGGATTTTGTATCAGCGATGGCCGTGGAATGTCGGGGACGCCTCATGGGTTATGGACGAATCTTCCTCTCTGAGGATTTGGCCCGATTCCCAATTGCTTTTCGTCAATCTGTGGGATGGGAGGACTCATTTCAGTTTTGTTACGTCAGGTGTCCCACCAAAAGAGGAATTCCAAAGCCAAGCCGTGGGGAAGACTGAAGGGACAACCCGAACTATGGTTAAAAATTGGGGCCTAGGGGCATGGCAAGCCCAATATGCTATCTCTTCATCCAGCCACTGAGTGGCCTTACTTGAGGACTGGGCTCAGCCTGAGCGTCACAAAGTATGTTTGTGACCAATGTGGCCCGCGAGCATGGGCGGGGCCTCATGGGCCACACTGGTTTCAACTACACTGAACGTTGGACAACATGACAACCACAAGGTTTCTTGCCATGGGGAAGGGGTTCTGATTTCTGCATCACCTTCAACCCTGGGCAGTGATTGGAGATAAGGTCTAGGTTCTGAAACCTAAAAACTGATGTTGGGAAGAAATGACGACCTAAGGCCATGGCGGCTCGATGTGCTCAGTGTGCGGCCAGCTGTCTGAGAGGGGCCAGGGGGTCCAGGCTCAGGCAGTGTCAGAAAGGTCATTAGTGCCCTGGTCAGCCTATGTATTTGGGGTACAGCCAAGGTCGGTGCAGGTTGATCCTAATTTGGGGTTACTGGGTAGCCCCAGAAGACAATGTTTTTCTTCTGGAGGGCCGGCAGAGTGTTGCATTGTAGTTCTGGATTGCCAAACTGGAGGGCTTGTGGGCCAGTAGTCTGACGACAAAAGTCTGAGAACACAAGCTAAGCTTAGATTTCTGGGTGAGGCCATGGCACGCACAATCTACAGACCTGAATCGAGGTCTCGTGCATCTGAAGTCAGCGCGAGGATCAGACGATCGCTCAGGTTGGAGTTTCTGTCCCTGATGGCTCCTTCATGAATGGGGGAGGGCATCACGAGGCCATGGGTGTTTTCCCACGATGGGAGTTGTGAGAAGCTCCAAACTGCAGAGAGTCTTCTGCAGGACAATTGAGACCTGTTGTTTGGCTCAGTCCAATGATTCTGAGCAAGGTTCTAAGTACGGATGGCTGGGTAGCCCACCTCGCATTCCAATTGTCTCCTAGCAACATGACAGGTTAGATCTCCTGGATCTGTGGGGAGCAACCGAGGCCGCTGAGTTGAAATGGACACCCCTGGGGATGGGTACTAACGTGCTTTTGTGTCTATGGAGACCTTGGAAAGAAGCGGTGGCACTGGGGCCCTAAAGGGTTCTCCTAAACAGAGGCTTTGACACAGCTCCAACGTGCAAGTTTCCCATGTGTAGATGAGATGTTTTCTGATGGGTGAGTCAAGAAACAGCTATATGCTGCTTTTGAAATCCAGGCCTCTGAGGAGAGATGCCTGGAAACCAAAGCAATGGATCTGATTAGTGCCTAGGGGACTGTTCTTTCCTTTTTACCTCTGGGGACATCTGTCTATGGGTCTGAGTGCAGGTAGGTGCTCAGTTGGGCTCAGATTGCCCCTGTTTTTCCTGGGAAGCCACCACTATTGAGATGGATCAGGGACTTTGGAGGTTTATCCTATTAGAAGGGTTGAGGCCATTGGAATGGGCACACACAATTCCCTTGGAGAGGGCAAGTACAGTCCTCAGGTTTGGCTCCAGGGGCCTGAGCCTGTAGGTTGTGTAGGCCAGGGCAGTTTGGACAGTTGTCTGAAAACACAAACTCGGCTTATGTTTCGGGTCATAGGTATGGCAGGACTGATCTACAGACCATGAGGAGAACTCTTCGGGATTTGAAGGAAGGGCGAGTGTGAGGCTCCTGCTCAAGTTTTTGTTTCTGGATATCGTGTCACTCATGGGCGTGGAATTTCTGGGTGACTTCATGGGAAATGGACGAGTCTTACTCTCTGGTGGTTTGGCCCCGTCCAAAGAGTTTGGGGTCATTCTGTGGGCTGGAAGAAGTCCGTTTTTTTTTTGGTTGTTGTTGTTGTTTTTTTCTTTTTTAACCTCAGGTGTCCCACCAAATGAGGGATTCCAGAGTAGAGCCCTGGGGAGGGGCGACTGGACAATCAGAAATCTGGTTAAAAATTGGGGCCTCGGGACATGTCAAGCCCATTATGACACCTAATGGTCCAGCAACTGAGAGGACTTACTAGAGGACAGGACTCATGCTGAGGGTCACAATGCGTGTGTATGCCCTCGTCGCACTCAAGAATGGGCGGGGCCTCAGGGTGAATTCTGGTTTCTCCTACACTGAACGTTGGACAACGTGCCAACCACAGGGTTCTTGCCATGGGTAAGGTGGAGTTATGATTTCTGCATCACACTCAACCTTGGGCAGTGATTGGAGATAAGGTCTCGGTTCTGAAGCCTGAAAACTGAGGTAGGGAAGAGATGATGACCTAAGGCCATGGCGGGTTTTATGTGCTCAGTGTGCGGTCAGCTTTCTGGGTGTTGGTCAGGAGGTCCGGGCTCAGGTTGTGTTCGACAGTGCATTAGTGCCCAGGTTAGACTATATAATTTGGGTAAAGTCGAGTGCTGTGTAGGTTTACCCTCATTTAAGGCGCCTGGGCGGCTCATGAGGCAATAATTTTTTTTCTAGAGGGCAGGCAGAGTGCTGCATTGTGGGACAGGAATTGCCAAACTTGAGGGCTTCGGGGCCAGGAGTGTGAGGACGGAAGTCTGAGAAGACAAGCTAGACTTGGGTTTCAGGGCGAGGGCACGGCAGGTACCCCCTGCAAATCTGAACCAATATCTCATGCATCTGAAGTCAGGGCGAAGATCAGACGTTGGCTCAGGTTGGAGTTTCTGAGCATGACGGCCGCTTCATGAAGGGAGCAGAAACTCGAGGCCATTGAGGTTTTCCCACGTTGGGAGTTGTGGGATGCCCCCTTCATGGATTCCTTCTGCGGGACAATTGAGACCTGTTGGACAGCTCCAGGGCATCCCATATGGAATGACTCCAGAGCACCGTTCGCGGATGGATGCCCGGGAAGCCCGCCTCGCATTCCAATTGTCTCCTAGCAACAAGACAGTTTAGATCTGATGGCTCTGCGGGAGCAACCGGGGTGGCTAGTTGAAATGGACTTTCCTGAGGATGGGTCCTAATGTGTTTTTGTGTCCATGAGGGCCTTGGAATGGGGCGGTGGCACCGGGACCCTGGAGTACTCTCCTAAGCTTTGGACATGGCTCCCATGCACAGGTTTCCTTGTGGAGACGAGATGAGTTCTGATGGGTGCCTCAGGAAAACCCCTATGCTCGTATTGGAATCAGGCTTTTGAGGACACATGCCCGTAACCCAAAGCAATGGATCCTATTATGGCCTAGGGTCCTGTCTGGTTCAATCTACTTCTCTGGGGACATCCATCTATGGTATGAGTGGAGGTCGATTATCAGCTTGTGTCAGACAGCCCATGTTTGTTGGGGGCGACCTACACTATTGGGATGGCCTCAGGGACTTTGGAGATTTCTCCTAATTTGTACGATTTTGGACCATGGAATGGGCAGAATTCCCATGGATTGGTAGGCACAGTCCTAATGTGTGGCTCCAGGGGCCCAGGCTGGAGGGTGTGTGGCCCAAGACTTTGAGGACAGAAGTCTGAAAACACAAACTCAGCTTAGGTTTGGGGACGTAGGTATGGCAGGCCCGATCTACAAACCATGAGAAGAACTCTTCAGGATATGAAGAATGTGTGAGTCTGAGGCTCTTGCTCAGGCTTTTGTCTCTGGATTTTGTATCAGCGATGGCCGTGGAATGTCGGGGACGCCTCATGGACCATAGACGAATCTTCCTCTCTGAGGATTTGGCCCGATTCCCAATTGCTTTTCGTCAATCTGTGGGATGGTAGGACTCATTTCAGTTTTGTTACCTCAGGTGTACCACCAAAAGAGGAATTCCAAAGCCAAGCCGTGGGGAAGACTGAAGGGACAACCCGAACTATGGTTAAAAATTGGGGCCTAGGGGCATGGCAAGCCCAATATGATATCTCTTCATCCAGCCACTGAGTGGCCTTACTTGAGGACTGGGCTCAGCCTGAGCGTCACAATGTGTGTTTGTGACCAATGTGGCCCGCGAGCATGGGCGGGGCCTCATGGGCCACACTGGTTTCAACTACACTGAACATTGGACAACATGCCAACCACAAGGTTTCTTGCCATGGGGAAGGAGTTCTGATTTCTGCATCACCTTCAACCCTGGGCAGTGATTGGATATAAGGTCTAGGTTCTGAAACCTGAAAACTGATGTTGGGAAGAGATGACGACCTAAGGCCATGGCGGCTCGATTTGCTCAGTTTGCGGCCAGCTGTGTGGGAGCGGCCAGGGAGTCCAGGCTCAGGCTGTGTCAGAAAGGGCATTAGTACCCTGGTCAGCCTATGTATTTGGGGTACAGACAAGTTCGGTGCAGGTTGATCCTCATTTGGGATTACTGGGTAGCACCAGAGGACAATGTTTTTCTTCTGGAGGGCCGGCAGAGTGCTGCATTGTAGTTCTGGATTGCCAAACTGGAGGGCTTGTGGGCCAGTAGTCTGATGACAAAAGTCTGAGAACACAAGCTAGGCTTAGGTTTCTGGGTGAGGCCATGGCACGCACAATCTACAGACCTGAATCGAGATCTCGTGCATCTGAAGTCAGGGCGAGGATCAGACGATCGCTCAGGTTGGAGTTTCTGTCCCTGATGGCCCCTTCATGAATGGGCGGGGGCATCACAAGGCCATGGGGGTTTTTCCACGATGGGAGTTGTGAGAAGCTCCAAACTGCAGAGAGTCTTCTTCTGGACATTTGAGACCTGTTGTTTGGCTCCAGGCCAATGATTCTGAGCAGGGTTCTAAGGATGGATGGCTGGGTAGCCCACCTCGCATTCCAATTGTCTCCTAGCAACAAGACAGGTTAGATCTCCTGGATCTGTGGGGAGCAACCGAGGACGCTGAGTTGAAATGGACACCCCTGGGGATGGGTCCTAACGTGCTTTTGTGTCTATGGAGCCCTTGGAATGAAGCGGTGGCACTGGGGCCCTAAAGGGTTCTCCTAAACAGAGGCTTTGACACAGCTCCAACGTGCAAGTTTCCCATGTGTAGATGAGATGTTTTCTGATGGGTGAGTCAAGAAACAGCTATATGCTGCTTTTGAAATCCAGGCCTCTGAGGAGAGATGCCTGGAAACCAAAGCAATGGATCTGATTAGTGCCTAGGGGCCTGTTCTTTCCTTTTTACCTCTGGGGACATCTGTCTATGGGTCTGAGTGCAGGTAGGTGCTCAGTTGGGCTCAGATTGCCCTTGTTGTTCCTGGGAAGCCACCACTATTGAGATGGATCAGGGACTTTGGAGGTTTATCCTATTAGAAGGGTTGTGGCCATTGGAATGGGCACACACAATTCCCTTGGAGAGGGCAAGTACAGTCCTCAGATTTGGCTCCAGGGGCCTGAGCCTGTAGGTTGTGTAGGCCAGGGCTGTTTGGACAGTTGTCTGAAAACACAAACTCGGCTTATGTTTCGGGTCATAGGTATGGCATGACTGACCTACAGACCATGAGGAGAACACTTCGGGATTTGAAAGAAGGGCGAGTGTGAGGCTCAAGCTCAAGTTTTTGTCTCTGGATATCGTGTCACTCATGGTCGTGGAATTTCTGTGTGACTTCATGGGAAATGGATGAGTCTTACTCTCTGGTGGTTTGGCCCCGTCCAAAGAGTTTGGGGTCATTCTGTGGGCTGGAAGAAGTCCGTTTTTCTTTTTATTCTTGTTTTTTTCTTTTTTAACCTCAGGTGTCCCACCAAATGAGGGATTCCAGAGTAGAGCCCTGGGTTGGGGCGACTGGACTATCAGAAATCTGGTTAAAAATTGGGGCCTAGGGACATGTCAAGCCCATTATGACATCTAATGGTCCAGCCACTGAGAGGACTTACTAGAGGACAGGACTCATGCTGAGGGTCACAATGCGTGTGTATGCCCTCGTCGCACTCAAGAATGGGCGGGGCCTCAGGGTGAATTCTGGTTTCTCCTACACTGAACGTTGGACAACGTGCCAACCACAAGGGTTCTTGCCATGGGTAAGGAGGAGTTCTGATTTCTGCATCACACTCACCCCTGGGCAGTGATTGGAATAAGGTCTCGGTTCTGAAGCCTGAAAACTGAGGTAGGAAGAGATGATGACCTAAGGCCATGGCGGGTTTTATGTGCTCAGTGTGCGGTCAGCTTTCTGGGTGTTGGTCAGGAGGTCCGGGCTCAGGTTGTGTTCGACAGTGCATTAGTGCCCAGGTTAGACTATATAATTTGGGTAAAGTCGAGTGCTGTGTAGGTTTACCCTCATTTAAGGTGCCTGGGCAGCTCATGAGGCAATAATTTTTTTTTTCTAGAGTGCAGGCAGAGTGCTGCAATGTGGCTCCGGAATTGCCAAACTTGAGGGCTTCGGGGCCAGGAGTGTGAGGACAGAAGTCTGAGAAGACAAGCTAGACTTGGGTTTCAGGGCGAGGGCACGGCAGGTACCCCCTGCAGATCTGAACCAATATATCATGCATCTGAAGTCAGGGCGAGGATCAGACGTTGGCTCAGGTTGGAGTTTCTGAGCATGACGGCCGCTTCATGAAGGGAGCGGAATCTCGAGGCCATTGATGTTTTCCCACGTTGGGAGTTGTGGGATGCCCCCTTCAAGGATTCCTTCTGCGTGACAATTGAGACCTGTTGGACAGCTCCAGGACATCCCATATGGAATGACTCCAGAGCACCGTTCGCGGATGGATGCCTGGGAAGCCCGCCTCGCATTCCAATTGTCTCCTAGCTACAAGACAGTTTAGATCTCATGGCTCTGCGGGAGCAACCGGGGTGGCTGTTGAAATGGACTTTCCTGAGGATGGGTCCTAATGTGTTTTTGTGTCCATGAGGGCCTTGGAATGGGGCGGTGGCACCGGGACCCTGAAGTACTCTCCTAAGCTTTGGACATGGCTCCCATGCACAGGTTTCCTTGTGGAGATGAGATGAGTTCTGATGGGTGCCTCAGGAAAACACCTATGCTCGTATTGGAATCAGAATTTTGAGGACACATGCCTGTGACCCAAAGCAATGGATCCTATTATGGCCTAGGGTCCTGTCTGGTTCAATCTTCTTCTCTGGGGAAATCCATCTATGGTATGAGTGGAGGTCGATTATCAGCTGAAGTCAGACATCCCTTGTTTGTTCCGGGCGACCTACACTATTGGGATGGCCAAAGGGACTTTGGAGGTTTCTCCTAATTTGTACGATTTTGGACCATGGAATGGGCAGAATTCCCATGGATTGTTAGGCACAATCCTAATGTGTGGCTCCAGGGGCCCAGCCTGGAGGGTGTGTGGCCCAAGAATTTGAGGACAGAAGTCTGAAGACACAAACTCAGCATAGGTTTGGGGACGTAGGTATGGCAGGCCCGATCTACAAACCATGAGAAGAACTCTTCAGGATATGAAGAAAGTGCGAGTCTGAGGCGCTTGCTCAGGCTTTTGTCTCTGGATTTTGTATCAGCGATGGCCGTGGAATGTCGGGGACGCCTCATGGGCCATGGACGAATCTTCCTCTCTGAGGATTTGGCCTGATTCCCAATTGCTTTTCGTCAATCTGTGGGATGGGAGGACTCATTTCAGTTTTGTTACGTCAGGTGTCCCACCAAAAGAGGAATTCCAAAGCAAAGCCGTGGGGAAGACTGAAGGGACAACCCGAACTATGGTTAAAAATTGGGGCCTAGGGGCATGGCAAGCCCAATATGCTATCTCTTCATCCAGCCACTGAGTGGCCTTACTTGAGGACTGGGCTCAGCCTGAGCGTCACAATGTATGTTTGTGACCAATGTGGCCCGCGAGCATGGGCGGGGCCTCATGGGCCACACTGGTTTCAACTACACTGAATGTTGGACAACATGCCAACCACAAGTTTTCTTGCCATGGGGAAGGGGTTCTGATTTCTGCATCACCTTCAACCCTGGGCAGTGATTGGAGATAATGTCTAGGTTCTGAAACCTGAAAACTGATGTTGGGAAGAAATGACGACCTAAGGCCATGGCGGCTCTATGTGCTCAGTGTGCGGCCAGCTGTCTGGGAGGGGCCAGGGGGTCCAGGATCAGGCAGTGTCAGAAAGGGCATTAGTGCCCTGGTCAGCCTATGTATTTGGGGTACAGCCAAGGTCGGTGCAGGTTGATCCTCATTTGGGGTTACTGGGTAGCCCCAGAAGACAATGTTTTTCTTCTGGAGGGCCGGCAGAGTGCTGCATTGTAGTTCTGGATTGCCAAACTGGAGGGCTTGTGGGCCAGTAGTCTGACGACAAAAGTCTGAGAACACAAGCTAAGCTTAGGTTTCTGGGTGAGGCCATGGCACGCACAATCTACAGACCTGAATCGAGGTCTCGTGCATCTGAAGTCAGCGTGAGGATCAGACGATCGCTCAGGTTGGAGTTTCTGTCCCTGATGGCTCCTTCATGAATGGGGGGGGGGCATCACGAGGCCATGGGTGTTTTCCCACGATGGGAGTTGTGAGAAGCTCCAAACTGCAGAGAGTCTTCTGCAGGACAATTGAGACCTGTTGTTTGGCTCCAGGCCAATGATTCTGAGCAGGGTTCTAAGTACGGATGGCTGGGTAGCCCACCTCACATTCCAATTGTCTCCTAGCAACATGACAAGTAAGATCTCCTGGATCTGTGCGGAGCAATCGAGGATGCTGAGTTGAAATGGACACCCCTGGGGATGGGTCCTAACGTGCTTTTGTGTCTATGGAGACCTTGGAATGAAGCGGTGGCACTGGGGCCCTAAAGGGTTCTCCTAAACAGAGGCTTTGACACAGCTCCAACGTGCAATTTTCCCATGTGTAGATGAGATGTTTTCTGATGGGTGAGTCAAGAAACAGCTATATGCTGCTTTTGAAATCCAGGCCTCTGAGGAGAGATGCCTGGAAACCAAAGCAATGGATCTGATTAGTGCCTAGGGGCCTGTTCTTTCCTTTTTACCTCTGGGGACATCTGTCTATGGGTCTGAGTGCAGGTAGGTGCTCAGTTGGGCTCAGATTGCCCCTGTTTTTCCTGGGAAGCCACCACTATTGAGATGGATCAGGGACTTTGGAGGTTTATCCTATTAGAAGGGTTGTGGCCATTGGAATGGGCACACACAATTCCCTTGGAGAGGGCAAGTACAGTCCTCAGGTTTGGCTCCAGGGGCCTGAGCCTGTAGGTTGTGTAGGCCAGGGCTGTTTGGACAGTTGTCTGAAAACACAAACTCGGCTTATGTTTCGGGTCATAGGTATGGCAGGACTGATCTACAGACCATGAGGAGAACTCTTCGGGATTTGAAGGAAGGGCGAGTGTGAGGCTCCTGCTCAAGTTTTTGTTTCTGGATATCGTGTCACTCATGGTCGTGGAATTTCTGTGTGACTTCATGGGAAATGGATGAGTCTTACTCTCTGGTGGTTTGGCCCCGTCCAAAGAGTTTGGGGTCATTCTGTGGGCTGGAAGAAGTCCGTTTTTTTTTGGTTGTTGTTGTTGTTTTTTTCTTTTTTATCCTCAGGTGTCCCACCAAAAGAGGGATTCCAGAGTAGAGCCCTGGGGAGGGGCGACTGGACAATCAGAAATCTGGTTAAAAATTGGGGCCTCGGGACATGTCAAGCCCATTATGACACCTAATGGTCCAGCAACTGAGAGGACTTACTAGAGGACAGGACTCATGCTGAGGGTCACAATGCGTGTGTATGCCCTCGTCGCACTCAAGAATGGGCGGGGCCTCAGGGTGAATTCTGGTTTCTCCTACACTGAACATTGGACAACGTGCCAACCACAGGGTTCTTGCCATGGGTAAGGAGGATTTATGATTTCTGCATCACACTCAACCTTGGGCAGTGATTGGAGATAAGGTCTCGGTTCTGAAGCCTGAAAACTGAGGTAGGGAAGAGATGATGACCTAAGGCCATGGCGGGTTTTATGTGCTCAGTGTGCGGTCAGCTTTCTGGGTGTTGGTCAGGAGGTCCGGGCTCAGGTTGTGTTCGACAGTGCATTAGTGCCCAGGTTAGACTATATAATTTGGGTAAAGTCGAGTGCTGTGTAGGTTTACCCTCATTTAAGGTGCCTGGGCAGCTCATGAGGCAATCATTTTTTTTCTAGAGGGCAGGCAGAGTGCTGCATTGTGGGACCGGAATTGCCAAACTTGAGGGCTTCGGGGCCAGGAGTGTGAGGACAGAAGTCTGAGAAGACAAGCTAGACTTGGGTTTCAGGGCGAGGGCACGGCAGGTACCCCCTGCAAATCTGAACCAATATCTCATGCATCTGAAGTCAGGGCGAAGATCAGACGTTGGCTCAGGTTGGAGTTTCTGAGCATGACGGCCGCTTCATGAAGGGAGCGGCAACTCGAGGCCATTGAGGTTTTCCCACGTTGGGAGTTGTGGGATGCCCCCTTCATGGATTCCTTCTGCGGGACAATTGAGACCTGTTGGACAGCTCCAGGGCATCCCATATGGAATGACTCCAGAGCACCGTTCGCGGATGGATGCCCGGGAAGCCCGCCTCGCATTCCAATTGTCTCCTAGCAACAAGACAGTTTAGATCTGATGGCTCTGCGGGAGCAACCGGGGTGGCTGAGTTGAAATGGACTTTCCTGAGCATGGGTCCTAATGTGTTTTTGTGTCCATGAGGGCCTTGGAATCGGGCGGTGGCACCGGGACCCTGAAGTACTCTCCTAAGCTTTGGACATGGCTCAATGCACAGGTTTCCTTGTGGAGACGAGATGAGTTCTGATGGGTGCCTCAGGAAAACCCCTATGCTCGTATTGGAATCAGGCTTTTGAGGACACATGCCCGTAACCCAAAGCAATGGATCCTATTATGGCCTAGGGTCCTGTCTGGTTCAATCTTCTTCTCTGGGGACATCCATCTATGGTATGAGTGGAGGTTGATTATCAGCTTGTGTCAGACAGCCCATGTTTGTTCTGGGCGACCTACACTATTGGGATGGCCTCAGGGACTTTGGAGATTTCTCCTAATTTGTACGATTTTGGACCATGGAATGGGCAGAATTCCCATGGATTGGTAGGCACAGTCCTAATGTGTGGCTCCAGGGGCCCAGCCTGGAGGGTGTGTGGCCCAAGACTTTGAGGACAGAAGTCTGAAAACACAAACTCAGCTTAGGTTTGGGGACGTAGGTATGGCAGGCCCGATCTACAAACCATGAGAAGAACTCTTCAGGATATACAGAATGTGTGAGTCTGAGGCTCTTGCTCAGGCTTTTGTCTCTGGATTTTGTATCAGCGATGGCCGTGGAATGTCGGGGACGCCTCATGGACCATAGACGAATCTTCCTCTCTGAGGATTTGGCCCGATTCCCAATTGCTTTTCGTCAATCTGTGGGATGGTAGGACTCATTTCAGTTTTGTTACCTCAGGTGTACCACCAAAAGAGGAATTCCAAAGCCAAGCCGTGGGGAAGACTGAAGGGACAACCCGAACTATGGTTAAAAATTGGGGCCTAGGGGCATGGCAAGCCCAATATGATATCTCTTCATCCAGCCACTGAGTGGCCTTACTTGAGGACTGGGCTCAGCCTGAGCGTCACAATGTGTGTTGGTGACCAATGTGGCCTGCGAGCATGGGCGGTGCCTCATGGGCCACACTGGTTTCAACTACACTGAATATTGGACAACATGCCAACCAAAAGGTTTCTTGCCATGGGGAAGGAGTTCTGATTTCTGCATCACCTTCAACCCTGGGCAGTGATTGGATATAAGGTCTAGGTTCTGAAACCTGAAAACTGATGTTGGGAAGAGATGACGACCTAAGGCCATGGCGGCTCGATTTGCTCAGTGTGCGGCCAGCTGTCTGGGAGGGGCCAGGGAGTCCAGGTTCAGGCTGTGTCAGAAAGGGCATTAGTACCCTGGTCAGCCTATGTATTTGGGGTACAGCCAAGGTCGGTGCAGGTTGATCCTCATTTGGGATTACTGGGTAGCACCAGAGGACAATGTTTTTCTTCTAGAGGGCCGGCAGAGTGCTGCATTGTAGTTCTGGATTGCCAAACTGGAGGGCTTGTGGGCCAGTAGTCTGACGACAAAAGTCTGAGAACACAAGCTAGGCTTAGGTTTCTGGGTGAGGCCATGGCACGCACAATCTACAGACCTGAATCGAGATCTCGTGCATCTGAAGTCAGGGCGAGGATCAGACGATCGCTCAGGTTGGAGTTTCTGTCCCTGATGGCCCCTTCATGAATGGGCGGGGGCATCACGAGGCCATGGGGGTTTTTCCACGATGGGAGTTGTGAGAAGCTCCAAACTGCAGAGAGTCTTCTGCAGGACAATTGAGACCTGTTGTTTGGCTCCAGGCCAATGATTCTGAGCAGGGTTCTAAGTACGGATGTCTGGGTAGCCCACCTCGCATACCAATTGTCTCCTAGCAACAAGACAGGTTAGATCTCCTGGATCTGTGGGGAGCAACCGAGGACGCTGAGTTGAAATGGACACCCCTGGGGATGGGTCCTAACGTGCTTTTGTGTCTATGGAGACCTTGGAATGAAGCGGTGGCACTGGGGCCCTAAAGGGTTCTCCTAAACAGAGGCTTTGACACAGCTCCAACGTGCAAGTTTCCCATGTGTAGATGAGATGTTTTCTGATGGGTGAGTCAAGAAACAGCTATATGCTGCTTTTGAAATCCAGGCCTCTGAGGAGAGATGCCTGGAAACCAAAGCAATGGATCTGTTTAGTGCCTAGGGGCCTGTTCTTTCCTTTTTACCTCTGGGGACATCTGTCTATGGGTCTGAGTGCAGGTAGGTGCTCAGTTGGGCTCAGATTGCCCCTGTTGTTCCTGGGAAGCCACCACTATTGAGATGGATCAGGGACTTTGGAGGTTTATCCTATTAGAAGGGTTGTGGCCATTGGAATGAGCACACACAATTCCCTTGGAGAGGGCAAGTACAGTCCTCAGATTTGGCTCCAGGGGCCTGAGCCTGTAGGTTTTGTAGGCCAGGGCTGTTTGGACAGGTGTCTGAAAACACAAACTCGGCTTATGTTTCGGGTCATAGGTATGGCATGACTGACCTACAGACCATGAGGAGAACACTTCGGGATTTGAAAGAAGGGCGAGTGTGAGGCTCAAGCTCAAGTTTTTGTCTCTGGATATCGTGTCACTCATGGTCGTGGAATTTCTGTGTGACTTCATGGGAAATGGACGAGTCTTACTCTCTGGTGGTTTGGCCCCGTCCAAAGAGTTTGGGGTCATTCTGCGGGCTGGAAGAAGTCCGTTTTTTTTTTTTTATTCTTGTTTTTTTCTTTTTTAACCTCAGGTGTCCCACCAAATGAGGGATTCCAGAGTAGAGCCCTGGGTTGGGGCGACTGGACTATCAGAAATCTGGTTAAAAATTGGGGCCTAGGGACATGTCAAGCCCATTATGACATCTAATGGTCCAGCCACTGAGAGGACTTACTAGAGGACAGGACTCATGATGAGGGCCACAATGCGTGTGTATGCCCTCGTCGCACTCAAGAATGGGCGGGGCCTCAGGGTGAATGCTGGTTTCTCCTACACTGAACGTTGGACAACGTGCCAACCACAAGGGTTCTTGCCATGGGTAAGGAGGAGTTCTGATTTCTGCATCACACTCACCCCTGGGCAGTGATTGGGATAAGGTCTCGGTTCTGAAGCCTGAAAACTGAGGTAGGGAAGAGATGATGACCTAAGGCCATGGCGGGTTTTATGTGCTCAGTGTGCGGTCAGCTTTCTGGGTGTTGGTCAGGAGGTCCGGGCTCAGGTTGTGTTCGACAGTGCATTAGTGCCTAGGTTAGACTATATAATTTGTGTAAAGTCGAGTGCTGTGTAGGTTTACCCTCATTTAAGGTGCCTGGAGAGCTCATGAGGCAATAAATTTTTTTCTAGAGTGCAGGCAGAGTGCTGCATTGTGGGTCCGGAATTGCCAAACTTGAGGGCTTCGGGGCCAGGAGTGTGAGGACAGAAGTCTGAGAAGACAAGCTAGACTTGGGTTTCAGGGCGAGGGCACGGCAGGTACCCCCTGCAGATCTGAACCAATATCTCATGCATCTGAAGTCAGGGCGAGGATCAGACGTTGGCTCAGGTTGGAGTTTCTGAGCATGACGGCCGCTTCATGAAGGGAGCGGAATCTCGAGGCCATTGAGGTTTTCCCACGTTGGGAGTTGTGGGATGCCCCCTTCAAGGATTCCTTCTGCGTGACAATTGAGACCTGTTGGACAGCTCCAGGACATCCCATATGGAATGACTCCAGAGCACCGTTCGCGGATGGATGCCTGGGAAGCCCGCCTCCATTCCAATTGTCTCCTAGCTACAAGACAGTTTAGATCTCATGGCTCTGCGGGAGCAACCGGGGTGGCTGAGTTGAAATGGACTTTCCTGAGGATGGGTCCTAATGTGTTTTTGTGTCCATGAGGGCCTTGGAATGGGGCGGTGGCACCGGGACCCTGAAGTACTCTCCTAAGCTTTGGACATGGCTCCCATGCACAGGTTTCCTTGTGGAGACGAGATGAGTTCTGATGGGTGCCTCAGGAAAACACCTATGCTCGTATTGGAATCAGAATTTTGAGGACACATGCCTGTGACACAAAGCAATGGATCCTATTATGGCCTAGGGTCCTGTCTGGTTCAATCTTCTTCTCTGGGGACATCCATCTATGGTATGAGTGGAGGTCGATTATCAGCTGAAGACAGACAGCCCTTGTTTGTTCCGGGCGACCTACACTATTGGGATGGCCTCAGGGACTTTGGAGATTTCTCCTAATTTGTACGATTTTGGACCATGGAATGGGCAGAATTCCCATGGATTGTTAGGCACAGTCCTAATGTGTGGCTCCAGGGGCCCAGCCTGGAGGGTGTGTGGCCCAAGAATTTGAGGACAGAAGTCTGAAGACACAAACTCAGCATAGGTTTGGGGACGTAGGTATGGCAGGCCCGATCTACAAACCATGAGAAGAACTCTTCAGGATATGAAGAAAGTGCGAGTGAGGCTCTTGCTCAGGCTTTTGTCTCTGGATTTTGTATCAGCGATGGCCGTGGAATGTCGGGGACGCCTCATGGGCCATGGACGAATCTTCCTCTCTGAGGATTTGGCCCGATTCCCAATTGCTTTTCATCAATCTGTGGGATGGGAGGACTCATTTCAGTTTTGTTACCTCAGGTGTCCCACCAAAAGAGGAATTCCAAAGCCAAGCCGTGGGGAAGACTGAAGGGACAAACCGAACTATGGTTAAAAATTGGGGCCTAGGGGCATGGCAAGCCCAATATGCTATCTCTTCATCCAGCCACTGAGTGGCCTTACTTGAGGACTGGGCTCAGCCTGAGCGTCACAATGTATGTTTGTGACCAATGTGGCCCGTGAGCATGGGCGGGGCCACATGGGCCACACTGGTTTCAACTACACTGAACGTTGGACAACATGCCAACCACAAGGTTTTTTGCCATGGGGAAGGAGTTCTGATTTCTGCATCACCTTCAACCCTGGGCAGTGATTGGAGATAAGGTCTAGGTTCTGAAACCTGAAAACTGATGTTGGGAAGAAATGACGACCTAAGGCCATGGCGGCTCGATGTGCTCAGTGTGCGGCCAGCTGTCTGGGAGGGGCCAGGGGGTCCAGGCTCAGGCAGTGTCAGAAAGGGCATTAGTGCCCTGGTCAGCCTATGTATTTGGGGTACAGCCAAGGTCGGTGCAGGTTGATCCTCATTTGGGGTTACTGGGTAGCCCCAGAGGACAATGTTTTTCTTCTGGAGGGCCGGCAGAGTGCTGCATTGTAGTTCTGGATTGCCAAACTGGAGGGCTTGTGGGCCAGTAGTCTGACGACAAAAGTCTGAGAACACAAGCTAAGCTTAGGTTTCTGGGTGAGGCCATGGCACGCACAATCTACAGACCTGAATCGAGGTCTCGTGCATCTGAAGTCAGCGCGAGGATCAGACGATCGCTCAGGTTGGAGTTTCTGTCCCTGATGGCTCCTTCATGAATGGGGGGGGCATCAGGAGGCCATGGGGGTTTTCCCACGATGGGAGTTGTGAGAAGCTCCAAACTGCAGAGAGTCTTCTGCAGGACAATTGAGACCTGTTGTTTGGCTCCAGGCCAATGATTCTGAGCAGGGTTCTAAGTACGGATGGCTGGGTAGCCCACCTCGCATACCAATTGTCTCCTAGCAACAAGACAGGTTAGATCTCCTGGATCTGTGGGGAGCAACCGAGGACGCTGAGTTGAAATGGACACCCCTGGGGATGGGTCCTAACGTGTTTTTGTGTCTATGGAGACCTTGGAATGAAGCGGTGGCACTGGGGCCCTAAAGGGTTCTCCTATACAGAGGCTTTGACACAGCTCCAACGTGCAAGTTTCCCATGTGTAGATGAGATGTTTTCTGATGGGTGAGTCAAGAAACAGCTATATGCTGCTTTTGAAATCCAGGCCTCTGAGGAGAGATGCCTGGAAACCAAAGCAATGGATCTGATTAGTGCCTAGGGGCCTGTTCTTTCCTTTTTACCTCTGGGGACATCTGTCTATGGGTCTGAGTGCAGGTAGGTGCTCAGTTGGGCTCAGATTGCCCCTGTTTTTCCTGGGAAGCCACCACTATTGAGATGGATCAGGGACTTTGGAGGTTTATCCTATTAGAAGGGTTGTGGCCATTGGAATGGGCACACACAATTCCCTTGGAGAGGGCAAGTACAGTCCTCAGGTTTGGCTCCAGGGGCCTGAGCCTGTAGGTTGTGTAGGCCAGGGCTGTTTGGACAGTTGTCTGAAAACACAAACTCGGCTTATGTTTCGGGTCATAGGTATGGCAGGACTGATCTACAGACCATGAGGAGAACTCTTCGGGATTTGAAGGAAGGGCGAGTGTGAGGCTCCTGCTCAAGTTTTTGTTTCTGGATATCGTGTCACTCATGGTCGTGGAATTTCTGTGTGACTTCATGGGAAATGGACGAGTCTTACTCTCTGGTGGTTTGGCCCCGTCCAAAGAGATTGGGGTCATTCTGTGGGCTGGAAGAAGTCCGTTTTTTTTTTGGTTGTTGTTGTTGTTTTTTTCTTTTTTAACCTCAGGTGTCCCACCAAATGAGGGATTCCAGAGTAGAGCCCTGGGTTGGGGCGACTGGACAATCAGAAATCTGGTTAAAAATTGGGGCCTCGGGACATGTCAAGCCCATTATGACACCTAATGGTCCAGCAACTGAGAGGACTTACTAGAGGACAGGATTCATGCTGAGGGTCACAATGCGTGTGTATGCCCTCGTCGCACTCAAGAATGTGCGGGGCCTCAGGGTGAATGCTGGTTTCTCCTACACTGAACGTTGGACAACGTGCCAACCACAGGGTTCTTGCCATGGGTAAGGAGGAGTTATGATTTCTGCATCACACTCAACCTTGGGCAGTGATTGGAGATAAGGTCTCGGTTCTGAAGCCTGAAAACTGAGGTAGGGAAGAGATGATGACCTAAGGCCATGGCGGGTTTTATGTGCTCAGTGTGCGGTCAGCTTTCTGGGTGTTGGTCAGGAGGTCCGGGCTCAGGTTGTGTTCGACAGTGCATTAGTGCCCAGGTTAGACTATATAATTTAAGTAAAGTCGAGTGCTGTGTAGGTTTACCCTCATTTAAGGTGCCTGGGCAGCTCATGAGGCAATCATTTTTTTTCTAGAGGGCAGGCAGAGTGCTGCATTGTGGGACCGGAATTGCCAAACTTGAGGGCTTCGGGGCCAGGAGTGTTAGGACCGAAGTCTGAGAAGACAAGCTAGACTTGGGTTTCAGGGCGAGGGCACGGCAGGTACCCCCTGCAAATTTGAACCAATATCTCATGCATCTGAAGTCAGGGCGAGGATCAGACGTTGGCTCAGGTTGGAGTTTCTGAGCATGACGGCCGCTTCATGAAGGGAGCGGAAACTCGAGGCCATTGAGGTTTTCCCACGTTGGGAGTTGTGGGATGCCCCCTTCATGGATTCCTTCTGCGGGACAATTGAGACTTGTTGGACAGCTCCAGGGCATCCCATATGGAATGACTCCAGAGCACCGTTCGCGGATGGATGCCCGGGAAGCCCGCCTCGCATTCCAATTGTCTCCTAGCAACAAGACAGTTTAGATCTGATGGCTCTGCGGGAGCAACCGGGGTGGCTGAGTTGAAATGGACTTTCCTGAGCATGGGTCCTAATGTGTTTTTGTGTCCATGAGGGCCTTGGAATGGGGCGGTGGCACCGGGACCCTGAAGTACTCTCCTAAGCTTTGGACATGGCTCAATGCACAGGTTTCCTTGTGGAGACGAGATGAGTTCTGATGGGTGCCTCAGGAAAACCCCTATGCTCGTATTGGAATCAGGCTTTTGAGGACACATGCCCGTAACACAAAGCAATGGATCCTATTATGGCCTAGGGTCCTGTCTGGTTCAATCTTCTTCTCTGGGGACATCCATCTATGGTATGAGTGGAGGTCGATTATCAGCTTGTGTCAGACAGCCCATGTTTGTTCCGGGCGACCTACACTATTGGGATGGCCTCAGGGACTTTGGAGATTTCTCCTAATTTGTACGATTTTGGACCATGGAATGGGCAGAATTCCCATGGATTGGTAGGCACAGTCCTAATGTGTGGCTCCAGGGGCCCAGCCTGGAGGGTGTGTGGCCCAAGACTTTGAGGACAGAAGTCTGAAAACACAAACTCAGCTTAGGTTTGGGGACGTAGGTATGGCAGGCCCGATCTACAAACCATGAGAAGAACTCTTCAGGATATACAGAATGTGTGAGTCTGAGGCTCTTGCTCAGGCTTTTGTCTCTGGATTTTGTATCAGCGATGGCCGTGGAATGTCGGGGACGCCTCATGGACCATAGACGAATCTTCCTCTCTGAGGATTTGGCCCGATTCCCAATTGCTTTTCGTCAATCTGTGGGATGGTAGGACTCATTTCAGTTTTGTTACCTCAGGTGTACCACCAAAAGAGGAATTCCAAAGCCAAGCCGTGGGGAAGACTGAAGGGACAACCCGAACTATGGTTAAAAATTGGGGCCTAGGGGCATGGCAAGCCCAATATGATATCTCTTCATCCAGCCACTGAGTGGCCTTACTTGAGGACTGGGCTCAGCCTGAGCGTCACAATGTGTGTTGGTGACCAATGTGGCCTGCGAGCATGGGCGGGGCCTCATGGGCCACACTGGTTTCAACTACACTGAACATTGGACAACATGCCAACCACAAGGTTTCTTGCCATGGGGAAGGAGTTCTGATTTCTGCATCACCTTCAACCCTGGGCAGTGATTGGATATAAGGTCTAGGTTCTGAAACCTGAAAACTGATGTTGGGAAGAGATGACGACCTAGGGCCATGGCGGCTCGATTTGCTCAGTGTGCGGCCACCTGTCTGGGAGGGGCCAGGGAGTCCAGGCTCAGGCTGTGTCAGAAAGGGCATTAGTACCCTGGTCAGCCTATGTATTTGGGGTACAGCCAAGGTCGGTGCAGGTTGATCCTCATTTGGGATTACTGGGTAGCACCAGAGGACAATGTTTTTCTTCTGGAGGGCCGGCAGAGTGCTGCATTGTAGTTCTGGATTGCAAAACTGGAGGGCTTGTGGGCCAGTAGTCTGACGACAAAAGTCTGAGAACACAAGCTAGGCTTGTCCACAGTACCTGAGGCCACCGCTCCAATCCACGGCTATCCCGGACACAACATCCAGAGACAAAAGCCTGAAGGAACGCCTCCCACTCGCCCTTGTTTCAGAGGCCCAGGAGATCCCTCTCGGGCTGTACATCCGGCCGGCCATACCCTAGGCGCCACTCATAAGCTGAGTTTGTGTATTCAGACGTCTGTGCCCACAGCCTGGACCCACACAACATCCAGGCTAGGGCCTCTGGACCAAACAGCGAAAGATTGTGCCTGCCCTCTCCAAGGAAAGCGTGCCCAATCCATTGACCGCAACCCTACAGGTTAGGGAAAAGCTCCAAGGTCCCTGAGGCCATCAATAGTATAGGCCACCCTGGACTAAGAGGGGCTCTCTGACACCAGCGGAGCAACTATCTCCACTTAGACTCTCAGACAGTGTCCCCAGAGACAGAAGGTTGAAATGGACAGGCCCCCAGGCCCTAATCTGAACCTTAGCTTTGGTTTCCATGTTTCCGTTCTCAGAGGACTGTTTTCGTAGACCAGCACATGGGGCTTTTCTGAGGCACCAAACCAAACATCTCTCATCTCCACATGGGCAGCTTTCTTACTGGGATGTATCAAACACTTCAGGTAGGAGGGTTCCGCAGGGCCACTGAACAACCAGCACATTCCAAGGTCTCCATGGACCCAAACGCACATTATGACGCATCCTCAGGAGAGGCCATTTCAACTCAGCCCCCTGGGTCGCGTGTTCCAGAGGCAGCAGATCAAACATATCTTGTCGCTAATAGCCAATGGGAATGCGAGGCATGCTGTACAGGGATCCATCCTTCGAACCCTGCTCTCCAGTCCTTCCATATGGTATGTCCTGGAGCCATGCAACAAGACTCGAATGTCCCGCAGAAGGAAACCTTGTGGTTTGGGGCAACCTCCAAACTCAGCGTGGGAAAACTTCCTTGGCCTCATGAGGCCCCTGCTTCATGAAGGTGCCATCATGGACACATACTCCAGCCTCAGCCAACGTCTGATCCTCAGCCTGACTTCAGATGCAGGAGATTTTGATTCAGCCTCTGCAGAGTGGGCCTGCTCTGCCCTTGGCTCCAATCCTCACACTAGCTTGTGTTTTCAGACTTCCGTCCTCACACTCCTGGCCCACAAACCCTCCCTACTGGGAATTCTGGGGCCACAATGAAGCACTGTGCCTGCCTCCCAGGAGAAAAACATTGTCTATGGCGCTGCCCAGAAACCCCAAATGAGGATCAAACTGCTTGGCCCTCGGCAACACCCCAATTGCATAGGCTACCTTAAACAGTGATGCTCTGTCGCAAATAGCCTGAGCCCAGACCTTCCAACAGACACCGACACAGCTGGCTGCACACCCAGCACATTGGACCCGCCACTGCCTTAGGCCACCATCCATTCCCAACCTGGGTTTTCAGTCATCGGAACCTAGACCTTATCTCCAATCCCTGCACAGGGGGGAACCTGATGCACAAGTCAGAACCCCTCCTTCCCCATGGCAAGAAACCTTGCTGCTGGCAGTGAGTCAAACCTTCAGTGTAGGAGAAAACGGCATGGCCCATGAGGCCACGCCCAAGCGTGAGGGCCGCCTTGGGCACAAACACACATTGTGACCCTCAGCGTGAGTACCTTATTCAAGTAACGCCTCTCAGTGACTGGACCAAGAGCCCGCATATGTGGCTTGCCATGCCCATAGGCACCCAGGACTAACTAGATGGTGTGTATTCCAGTTGAGGGAACCCACTGCTGTGCTCTAGAGTCCCTCTCCTGGGGGGTCCCCTGTGACAGAAAACAGTACTCTTCATTCCCACAGAATGAACACAAACACTTGGGAGCTTGGACAATCCCCCGAGAGGAAGGCTCTTCCTCGGCCTCTGAGACAACCCCTACTCTGACCGGACACTGTAAAGGCAACACCCAGAGACAAAATCCTGAGTGACTGCCTCCCACTTGCCCTACTTTGATTTCCAGAGGATCTCCCCTCACGGACTAGAGATCAGGCCTGCCATTACATTGGCCCTTAGCTGAGCCAAGTTTGCTTTTTCAGACATCTGTCCCCACAGCCCTGGCAAACACAGCCTCTTGGTTGGGTCCTCTGGAGCCATACCACAGGACCGTGCCTGCTCTCTCCTGGGAAACTGTGTCCATTCCTTTGGCCACACACCTCCAGAATATGAGAAACCTCAAGGCCTCCGAGGACATCCCACTACTGGGAGCCTCACTGGACTCACAGGGGCATTCGGACACAAGCTGAGCAGCTACATCCATGAATGCATGCACACAGATGTCAACAGAGATAGAAGGTTGAGCCGGACAGGCCTTTAGGCTGTAGTCTCAACTCTTGCTTTGGTTTCCAGGTGTCACTCCTCAGAGGCATTGGTTCGAAGAACAGGGTATGGGGCTTTCCTGAGGCACGGAACAGAACTCCTCTCGTCTCCACATGGGAAGTTTCCTTGTTGGAGCCGTGTCAAACACCTCATGTTGGAGAATCCTGCAGAGTCCCTGAGCCACCTCCACATTCCAAGGTCTCCCAGGCCACCAAGCCACAGTAGGACTCATCTTCAGGAGAGTCCATTTCAACTCTCCCCTCTGGGTAGCTCACCCAGGAGCCGCAGATTGAGCCTGCCTTGTCCTGACTAAAGAGTGGGAATATGAGGTGGCGTTCCCAGGCATCCATGCTTAGACACCTGCTCTCGAGTCTTTCCATATGGGGCCTCTTGGAACCATCCAATAGGACTCGACTGTCGTGCTCCTTCAGTTTTGGAGCAGTTCACAAATCCCATCGTAGCCAAAACTTTCTGGCCTCATGAAGCCCCCACACCCTTCAGGAAGAGGCCATGCTGGACAAGAACTCTAGCCTGAGGCACGTCTCATAGTTGACATGACCTCAGTGCAGGAGATCTCGATTCAGCCTCTGCAGAGTGGGCCTGCCGTGCCCTCGGTCCCAATCCTCACGCTAGCTTGTGTTTTCAGACTTCCTTCCTCACACTCCTGGCAAACAAGCCCTCCGGACTAGGAACTCCAGAACCAAAACCCAGCCCAGTGTCTGCCCAACGGAAGAAAAACGTTTCCCTGTGGGGCTCTCCAGAAAACCCAGATGAGGATCAACCTGCTCGGGCCTCGACGGTACCCGAACTGGATAGGCTGCTCTGGGCACTCATGCTCTGCCTTACACAGCCTGAAGCCAGACGTCCAGACAGACAAGGAGACAGCTGGCCGCACACCCAGCACTTCGGACACGCCATGGTCTTATGCAGTCACCTCATCCTAACCTTGGTTTTCAGATATCTGAACCTAGACATTATATCAATTCTCCAAACAGCTGGGTATAGCAAGCACAAAACAGAACTCCTCCTTCCCCATGGCTGTCTAGCTTGCTCTTGGCATGGAGTCACACCTTCAGGGTGGGAGAAACCTTCATGGCCCCTGATGCCCCGCCCAAACTTGAGTGCTGCTTGGGCACAAATTCACACTGTGACCCTCAGCATGAGCCCCATGTCAAAGAAAGGCCTGTGAGGGCCTAGAGCAAGAGCCTCCATATGGGGCTTGCCAAGCCCCTATGCACCCAATCCTCACCAGGGTTTGAGTTTTCCAGTCGCCCCGCCTGCACCTGGGGCTCTGCTCTTGAATCCCTTTCTTGGAGAGACCCATGAGCCAGACAACACGACTCCACCCTTCCCACAAAATGACCCCAAACTCTTGGGAGCTGGGACAAATCCCAAGAGAGGGATACCCCTCCACAGTCCCTAAGGCCACCGCTCCAATCCACGGCTATCCCGGACACAACATCCAGAGACAAAAGCCTGAAGGAATGCCTCCCACTCGCCCTTTTTTCAGAGGCCCCGGAGCTTCCTCTCGGGCTGTACATCAGGCCTGCTATACCCTAGGTGCCACTCTTAAGCTGAGTTTGTGTTTTCAGACTTCTGTGCCCACAGCCTGGACACACACAACCTCCAGGCGAGGGCCTCTGGAGCCACAGCGAAAAATTGTGCCTGCCCTCTCCAAGGAAAGTGCCCAATCCATTGACCACAACCCTAGAGGTTTAGGGAAAAGCTCCAAGCCCCTGAGGCCATCAATAGTGGAGGCCACCCTGGACTAAGAGGGGCTCTCTGACACCAGCGGAGCAACTATCTCCACTTAGACTCTCAGACAGAGTCCCCAGAGACTGAAGGTTGAAATGGACAGGCCCCCAGGCCCTAATCTGAACCTTACCTTTGGTTTCCATGTGTCCGTGTTCAGAGGACTGTTTTCGTAGACCAGCACACGGGGCTTTTCGAGGCACCAAACCAAACCTCTCTCGTCTCCACATGGGGAGCTTTCTTACTGGGGATGTATCAAACCCTTCAGGTAGGAGAGTTCCGCAGGGCCACTGAACAACCAGCACATTCCAAGGTCTCCATGCACCCCAAACGCACATTATGACGCATCCTCAGGAGAGGCTTTTTCAACACAGCCCCCTGGGTAGCCTGCCCCAGAGGCAGCAGATCAAACATATCTTGTTGCTTATGGCCAAGGGGAATGCGAGGCATGCTGTACAGTGATCCAACCTTCGAACCCTGCTCTCCAGTACTTCCGTATGGTATGTCCTGGAGCCATGTAACAGGACTCGATTGTCCCGCAGAAGGAAATCTTGTGGTTTGGGGCAACCTCCAAACTCAGCGTGGGAAAACTTCCTTGGCCTCATGAGGCCCCTGCTTCATGAAGGTGCCATCATGGACACATACTCCAGTCTCAGCCAACGTCTGATCCTCAGCCTGACTTCAGATGCAGGAGATTTTGATTCAGCCTCTGCAGAGTGGCCCTGCTCTGCCCTTGGCTCCAATCCTCACACTAGCTTGTGTTTTCAGACTTCCGTCCTCACACTCCTGGCCCACAAACCCTCCCTACTGGGAATTCTGGGGCCACAATGAAGCACTCTGCCTGCCTCCCAGGAGAAAAACATTGTCTATGGTGCTGCACAGAAACCCCAAATGAGGATCAAACTGCTTTGCCCTCGGCAACACCCCAATTGCATAGGCTACCTTAAACACTGATGCTCTGTCGCAAAAGCCTGAGCCCAGACCTTCCAACAGACACCGACACAGCTGGCTGCACACCCAGCACATTGGACCCGCCACTGCCTTAGGCCACCATCCATTCCCAACCTGGGTTTTCAGTCATCGGAACCTAGACCTTATCTCCAATCCCTGCACAGGGGGGAACCTGATGCATAAGTCAGAACCCCTCCTTCCCCATGGCAAGAAACCTTGCTGCTGGCCGTGAGTCAAACCTTCAGTGTAGGAGAAAACGGCAAACCTGCTGGGCCTCATGAAGCCCCCCATATCCTTCAGGGAGAGGCCATCATGGTCAAAAACTCTATCTTGAAGCACATCTCATAGTAGACATGACCGCAATGCAGGAGATCTTGATTCAGCCTCTGCAGAGTGGCTTGCCGTGCCCTCGGTTCCAAACCTCACGCTAGCTTGTGTTTTCAGACTTCCTTCCTCACACTCCTGGCAAACAATCCCTCCAGAGTAGGAATTGCAGAACCACAAGCTTGCCCAGTTACTGCCCACCGGTAGAAAACGTTTCCTTGTGGGGCTTTCCATAAAACCGAGATGAGGATCAACCTGCTCTTGCCTCGACGGCACTCAGATTTGATAGGCTGCTCTGGGCACTAATGCTCTGCCTTTCACAGCCTGATGCCAGACGTCCAGACAGGCAAGGAGACAGCTGGCCACACACCTAGCACTTCTGACACGCCATGGTCTTATGCCGTTATCTCTTCCTAACCTTGGTTTTCCGATATCTAAACCCAGATATTATATCAATTCCCCACACAGTTGGGCATCTGAAGCACAAATCAGAACTCCTTCTTCCCCATGGCTGTAAGGCTTGCTCTTGGCATGGAGTCACACCTTCAGGGTGGGAGAAACCTTCATTTCCCCTGAAACCACGCCCAAACTTGAGTGCTGCCTTGGGCAGAAATTCACTCTGTGACCCTCAGCATGAGGCCAATATCAAAGAAAGGCCTGTCAGGGCCTTGACCAAGAGCCCTCATATGGTGCGTGCCAAGCCCCTATACACCCAATCCTCACCAGTGTTTGAGTTTTCCAGTCTCCCCCCTGTTCCTGGGGCTCTGCTCTGGAATCACTTTCTTGGAGAGACACATGAGCCAGACAACAGGACTCCACCCTTCCCACAAAATGACCCCAAACTCCTGTTAGCTGTGACAAATCCTCAGAGAGGTTACTCGTCCACAGTCACTGAGGCCACCCCCTACAATCCACGGCTATCCTGGACGCATCCAGAGACAAAAGCCTGAAGGAATCTCGCCCTTGATTCACAAGCCAAGGAGCTCACTCTTTATCTGTACATCCGGCCTGCCATACCCTCGGCGCCACTCATAAGCTGAGTTTTTGTTTTCAGACTTATGTGCCCACAGCCTGGACCCACACACCCTCCAGGCTAGGGCATCTGGAGCCACAGTGAAAGATTGTGCCTGCCATCTCCAAGGAAAGTGTGCCCAATCCATTGACCACAACCCTACAGGTTAGGGAAAAGTTCCAAGGCCCCTGAGGCCATCCTGATAGTGTAGGCTGCCCTGGACTAAAAGGGGCACTCTGACACCAGCTCTGCCATTATCACCACTTAGACTTTCAGACAGTGTCCCCAGAGACAGAAGATTGAAATGGACAGGCCCTTAGGCCCTAATAAGAACCTTAGCTTTAGTTTTCATGTGTCTGTCCTCAGAGGACTGGTTTTTATACCAGCATATTAGGTTTTTCTGAGGCTCCAAACCAAACCTCTCTCGTCTCCACATGGAGTGCTTTCTTACTGGATCTGTATCAAACCCTTCTGGTCGGAGAATTCCGCAGGGCCACAGTACAACCATCACATTCCAAGGTCTCCATGGACAGAAACCCACATTATGACGCATCCTCAGGAGAGGCCATTTCAACTCAGCCCACTGGTTAGCTTGCCCCAGAGCCAGCAAAGCAAACATATCTTGTCGTTAGTGGCCAAAGGGAATGCGAGGCATGTTGTTCAGGGATCCATCCTTTGAACCCTCCTCTTCAGTCCTTCTGTATGGTATGTACTGGAGCCATTCAACAGGACTCGACTGTCTCGCAGAAGGAAACCTTGTGGTTTGTGGCAACCTCCAAACTCAGCGTGGGAAAACTTCGTTGGCCTCATGAGGCACCTGCTTCATGAAGGTGCCATCAAGGGCACAATCCAACCTCAGCCAATGTCTGATCCTCAGCCTGACTTCAGATGCATGAGATATCCTTTCAGTCTTTGCAGAGTGGGCCTGCTCCCCACCTCACCCTATGTTTTGTTTTCAGACTCTACCCTAGCACTCCTGGCCCAAAAGCCCTCATGATTGGGAATTCTGGTTCCAGAACGAAGCACTCTGCCTGCCCCCCAAAGAAAAACATTGTCTATGGCATTGCTCAGAAACCCCAAATGAAAATCAACCTGCTCAGCCCTCGGCAACACCCCAATTGCATAGGCTACCCTAAACACTATGCTCTGTCTTACATAGCCTGAGCCCAGACCTTGTGGGAGACATTGAGACAGTTGGCTTCACACCCAGCACATCGAACCTGCCATGGGTTAGGCCATTTCATCCCTTCCCATTGACCTGGGTGTCTTCCTGGAGGTATATTCTGAGGCTGTGTCAGACTATGCATTTTTTCTGGAGCTTCCTATGGAATTGGGGTGGTATTAGGGGCCTTGCAATTTTCTCTTAATCTGGTGGGTTGGGAAACTGAGACAGGCTGACATTCCTTGGGAGAGCTGGCCCAGTGCTGTTGTGTGTTCCTGGAGGCCCCATCCTGGAGGGCATATGGGTCAGGACTCTGGGTCCAAAGTCTTCAGACACAAACTCGGGTAAGAGTTAAGCTCGAGGTGATGGCAGACCCAATCTGCAGACCCTGAGCGAAGCATCTCCAGATATGAAATTCGGACGGCTGTGAGGCAGGAGCACAGTCTTTTCTGTCTGACTTGTTTGTCTATGATGGCCACGAAATGAAGGGGTGGCCTCATGGGTCCATGTGAGATTCTACCTCTCTGGGAATTCTGCTCGGCACCCAAGAGTTTGGTGTATTTCCGGGGGATGGGAGGAGCGCAGTTTTCTGAGTCAGGGATCCCGTCCAAACAGCCATTCCAGAGATGGGTCCTGGGTTCTGGAGCCTGGATCACCGCAACAAGGCTTAGGATTTGGGCCTAAGGTCCTGCTCTATGTTTTCCTGGTACAGCTCCCGAGTGTTCTTGTTGGAAATGGGTCTCATTCTGAGGGTCACAATGCCTGTTTTTGCCCAGATGCCCATGCTGAGTGGGTGTGACCTCATGGGCTATGCACTTGGCTCCCACTCTGAGGGTTGGACTGCCATCTCAACATTCAGTTTTCCTGCCATGGGGAAGGAGGTGTACTTTTTTATGCTTCAGGTTCCCCCATGGGCAGGAATTTGAGCTAAGTTCTGGGACAGGTGCCTGAATACCCAGTTCACTTTGAGATGAGGTCCTCGGGCCAAGGCAGGACCCACCTGCAGAAAATGAGGCCTGCTTTCTGGGTGGCTGTCAGGAGCTCGGGCTCGAGCTGTGTCAGACAGAACATTCGTGGAGAGTTCGGCCTATGATATTGGGGTGCTTTTGAGAGCTGTGCAACTGGATCCTCATGGGGGATTTTTGCACAGACCCTTTCTTCACTTCTTCTATCTGGTGAGCAGGCAGATGGCTGCATTACGGCTTCAGAATATCCAAGTTGGAGGGTTTGCAGGCGAGGAGTGTGAGGACAGAAGTATGAAAACATAAGCTATGGTTACGCTCAGTGCCGAGCACATGTCTATTCCAATGTACAGCAGTTGTTTCGAGATCTTCAGCACCTGGGCGAGGGGAAGATGTCTGCTCACGCTGGAGTTTGTATCCATGATGGCCAACAAATGGTGGGGAGGCCTCAAGAATTCTTGGAGGTTTTTCCAAGCTGGAGCTTGTGAGCTGCTCCAAACATCAAGGTGTCCTACTAAGGGACAGCAGAAGTCTTCTTACAGGGCTCCAGGGTCCCCCATATGGAAGATTCGATAGCAATGCTCTCTGAATGGAGGCCTGGGAAGCCAATCTCTTGTTACCATTGCAGCTGAGGAACAGGGTAAGCTTGAACCAATGACACTGATTCCAAGTTCCAAGTGATTTGCGTTGATGGAAGTTCTCAGTCTAACAGGTTCCAATGCTGCTTGATGTCCAGGGAGACCTTAGAATGTGGTGGTGGCTCTCTGACCATTGAGGATTCTCTATCCTTAGGATTAGACCCAGTACCCAGGAGCCAGGTTTCCTTCTTGGGACAGGAGGTGTGCTCTTGTATGGCTCACGGACCACAGGTTGGACCATATGCTTGAATTTCCAGAACAGCCCTCTAGGGAGAGAGACCTCAAAACATAAGCTAGGGTTCTGATGAGGTTTTAGGGCCATGGAAGTTTCAATCTTCGGACTAAGTGCCATTGGCCTGCATGTCATCCTGGAGGTAGGTGCTGAGGCTGTGTCAGGCTGTGCACTTTTTCCAGAGTGGCCTATGATATTGGGGTGCAGTCAGGGGCCTTGCAGTTTTCTCCTAATCTGGACATTTTGGGAAACTGAGATGGGCAGGGTTTCCTCAGGAGAGCAGGGCCAGTGATGTCATGTGTTTCTCGAGGCCCCATCCTGTAGGTCATGTGTGTCAGGACTTTGGGACCAAAGACTTTAGACACAACCTCGGATAAGAGATAGGAGTGAGGTGTTAGCAGTCCGAATCTGAAGACCCTGAGGGAAGCTCCTCGGGAATTGAAATTCAGGTGGCTGGGAGGGAGCAGCACAGGCTTTTCTGTCTGGATTGTGTGTCTAGGATGGCCACTAAATGGAGGGGTGACCTCATGTGTCCATGGGATATTCTTCCACTCTGGTGATTCTGCTTGGCACCCAAGAGTTTGATTTCTTTCTGGGGAAGAGGAAAAGACTGTATTCCATCTCTGGGATCCTGTCCAAACAGGGATTCCAGAGATGGTTTCTGGGTCCAGACACTGGGAAAACTTAACCAAAGCTTCGATTTGGGTTCCTGGTCCAGATCCCAAGGGGGATCTTTGGAAAGGGGTCTCATTCTGAGGGTCACAATGCCTGTTTGTGCCCAGCTGCCCATCCTGTGTAGGCGTGGTCTCATGGACGATGCACCTGGTTCCCACTCAGGGTTGTACAGCCATCTCAACATTCAGTTTTCTGGCCATGGGGAAGGAGGAGCACTCTTTTGTGCTTCCGAGTCCCCTATGGGCAGGAATTTGAGCTAAGTCTGGGACAGGTACCTGAATATCCAGGTTGCTTCAAGATGATGGCCTCGGGCCAAGGTTGGACCCACCTGGAGGATATGGGGCCCACTATCTGGGTGGCTGACAGGAGGTCGGGGATCAGGCGGTGTCAGACAGACAATTTATGCAGAGGTCGGTCTATTATATTGGGGTGCCATTGAGGGCCGTGCAGGAGGATCCTCATGTGGGTTTCTGCGAAGACCCATAGGGCACTTCTTCTTTGTGGTGGGCAGGCAGAAAGCTGCACTGTGGCTTCAGAATTCCCAATATGGAGGGCTTGTAGGCGAGGAGTGTGAAGACAGAAGTCTGAAAACACAAGCCAGGGATAAGCTCAGTGCCGACCACAGGACCATTCCATTGTGCAGTGGTTGTTTCGAGATTTCCAGCACCTGAGTATGGGCGAGGTTCAGATGTCTGCTCACGCTGGGTTTGCATCCATGATGGTCAACGAATTGTGGGGTGGCCTCAAGAATTCTTGGAGATTTTCCCAAGCAGGACCTTGTGAGCTCCTCCAAACAGCAAGGTGTCCTACTGTGGGACAGGGGAAGTCCACTTACAAGGCTCCAGGGTCCCCCATATAGAAAGATTCGACAGCAGAGGTCTCTGAATGGGGGCGTGGGAAGTCTTCCTTGCATGACCATTGCAGCTGAGGAACATTGCAGGCTTGATCTGCTGGTTTTTGTTCAAATTTCCAAGTGATCTAAGTTGACGGATGTTCTCAGTCTAATGAGTCACAATGCTGCTTGGTGTCCAGGGAGACCTTAGAATGTGGTGGTGAGGGTGCCTGGGTGGCTCAATGGGCTAAGCCGCTGCCTTCGGCTCAGGTCATGATCTCAGGGTCCTGGGATTGAGTCCCGCATCGGGCTCTCTGCTCAGCAGGGAGCCTGCTTCTTCCTCTCTCTCTCTCTGCCTTCCTCTATGCCTACTTGTGATCTCTCTCTGTCAAATAAATAAATAAAATCTATATAAAAAAAAGAATGTGGTTGTGGGTCTGTGGCCATGCAGGATTCTCCTACCTGAGGGTTAGACCCAGTTCCCAGGAGCCAGGTTCCCTTCTCGGGACAGGAGGGGTTCTCTTGTATGGCTCAGGGACCACATGTCGGATCATATGTTGGATTTCAAGACCAGGCCTCTGGGCACAGAGGCCTGAATATCTAGGCTAGGGTTCTTATGAGGTTGTAGGTGCATGTCATCCTCAACCTTCGGACTTAGGGACTTTGACCTGTGAGTCTTCCTGGAGGTAGATGCTCAGGCTGTGTCAGACTGTGCATTTTTTCCAGAGTGGCCTATGAAATTGGGGTGGGCTCAGGGGCCTTGCAGTCTTTTCCTAATCTGGAGGGTTTGTGCAACTGAGACGGCAGAATTTCATCCAGAGATCAGGCCCAGTGATGTAGTGTGGTTCTGTCAGCCCCATCCTGCAGGGAATGTGGTTAAGGGCTCTGGGACCAAAGTCTTCAGACACAAAATTGTGTATCAATTAGGAGGGAGGTGATGGCAGCCCCGATCTGCAGACGCTGAGGGCAGCTCCTCAGGATTTGAAATTCGTATGGCTGGGAGGCAGGAGCAAAGGCTTTTCTGTCTGGATTGTGTCTAGGATGGCCTTGGAATGGTGGGGTGTCCTCATGTGTCCATGGAATATTCTACCTCTCTGGGGATTCTGCCCAGCACCCAAGAGTTTGGTGTCTCACTGCGAAGGAGAGAGCGTGGTTTACTGTTTCACGGTTCCCGTCAACACAGGGATTCCAGAGATGGGTTATAGGTCCCTGTGCCTGGATAACCCTACAAAGGCATAGTATTTGGGCCTAGAGGCTTGACTGCCTGGCTCTGTGGGGCTTTGGTTCAGCTCCCATGGAGACTTGTTGGAAATGGGTCTCAGGGTAAGGGTCACAATGCCTGTTTGTGCCCAGATGCCCATCCTGAGTGGGCATTGGCTCTTGTTCCATGCACCTGGATCCCAATATGAGGGTTGGACCACCATATCAACATTTAATTTTCCTTCTATGAGGAAGGAGGAGTACTCTTTTGTGCTTCAGATTCCCCCATGCACAGTAATTTGAGCTATGTTCTGGGACTGGTACGTGAATAACCAGGTTGGTTTGAGATGAAGGACTCAGGTCAAGGCAGGTCACACCTGCCAGATATGGGTCCCGCTATCTAGGTGGCTACCAGGAGGTCGGGGCTCGAGCTGTGTCAGACAAAGCATTAGTTCACAAGGTGGCCTATGATATTGTGGTGCTATAGAGGGCTGTGCTGGTGGAACCTTATATGGAGTTTCACGCAGACCCATAGGGCACCTCTTTTTTCTGGTGGACAGGCAGAAGGCTGCATTGTGGCTCCCAAATTCCCAATATGGGGGACTTGAAGGCGAGGAGTGTGATAACAGAAGGCAGAAAACACAATCTATGCTTAATCTCAGTGCCGAGAACATGGCCGTTCCAATGTGCAGTGGTTTTTTCGAGATCTCCAGCATCTGAGTACAGGCGAGGGTCAGATGTCTGCTCATGATAGAGTTTGTATCTATCGTGGCCAACAAATGAAATATCCAGCACCTGAGTAAAGGTGGATTTCAGATGTTTACGCACACTGGAGTTTGAGTCTCTGATAACCGAATGGAGGAGTGGCATCAAGAGGCTGATGCATGTGAGATGCTCCAAACAGCAAGGTTGTTTTTTCTACTGGACAGTTAGAGTCTGGTATGTTTTCTGCAGGGCCTCCCATGTGAAAAGTATGGGTAGCAGAGCCCTTCCACATGGATGCCTGGAAAGCACACCTCCATTGACCAATGCAGCTGAGGAACATGCAGGTTCTTTACGGTGCTTCTGGGGCGAAGCACCAAGGTCTTGAGTTGACATGGAATCTCTTGAAGATGGGTTACAATGCTGGTTTTTTTTTACCAGGTAGATCTTAGAATGTGTTGGTGGCTAAGGTGCCTGCAGGATTCTCCTACCCTGAGGGTTTAACACAGGTCGAAGAGCACGGTTACCTTCTGGGGACAGGAGATGTAGTGTTTTGTGGCTCAGGGACCACATGCCGCATCATAAGTTCCTATTCAAGAACAGGCCTCTGAAGACAGATGCCCGACAACCTAATCTAGGGTTCCAATGTGTCCCAGGGGCATGAGAGGTTCAATCTTCAGACTTAGGACAGTTGACTTGGGTGTCTGCCAGAATGTAGGTGATCAGGGAGTTTCAGACTGTGCACTTATGTCCAGAGTAACCTCCAATATTGGGGTGGCCACAGGGGCCTTGAATGTTTCAACCAACTCTGGAGGGTTTGGTTAACTGACATGCACAATTTCCATGGGGATGGCAAGCACAGTCCTGTGGTGTGGCTCCAGAGACTCCACCCTGGAGGGCATGTGAGCCATGGTTCTGGGAGGGAAGTCTGCAAACACAAACTTGGGTTAGGTTTAGTGGCTAGGTTATCACAGGGCAATGTGTAGACCTGGAAGGCTACTCGTCAGGAACAGTAACTGGAATGACCCGAAGGCGGAAGCACAGGCTTTTATATCTGGATTGTGTGTCTAGGGTGACGTCAGAATGTAGCTGTGGCCTCATGGGTCCATGGGAGATTTTTCCTCTAATGATACAGGCGGCTCCCAATATTTTGATGACTTTTTGGTATGGGAAGACTGCTATTTTCGATCTTAGGTGTGCCCCAAAACAGAGATTCCAGAGATGGGCTCTGGGTCTAGGCGCCTGGAAAATCCCTTGGTTGGGATTTGGGCTTATGGGCAGACCAGGCCTGCAATGCAGGATCTTGGTGGTGCAACTGAGAGGGCTTGTTTGGAAACATGCTCAGGCTGAGCATTACAATGCCTGTTTGTGCCCAGGGTGGCCCTCAGGAGTGGGCGTGGTCCCATTGTCCATTTTCTGGCTCCCACACTGAGGGATGGACACACATTCCAATGGCCAGGTTTCCAGCCATGGGAAAGGAGGAAATATCTATTGTGCTTCATGTTCCCCCATAGGCAGGGATTACAGCAAAGGTCTGGGGACAGATGCCTGAATACCAAGGATGCATAGAGATGACAGATTTGGACCATGGCCATTCTCACATGCTGGATATGGGCCCCGCTCTCTGGGTGGCTGACACGAGGTCTGGGCTCAGGCTGTGTCAAACACAGCACTAGTGGCCAGAGAAGTCTATATATTGGGGTTCTCTCCAGGGCCGAGTAAATTGATCCTCATGTAGGGTTTCTGGCGAGACTCAGGAAGCACTTCTTTCTGTGGGGCAGGCAGAATGCTGCCTTATGGATCCAGAATTCCCTATCAAGAGGGTTTGGGGACAAATAGGGTGAGAATGCAATTGTAAACACCAGCTATGCTTAAATTGAGTGCCAAGCGGAAGTCAGTTTCAATGTGCAGCAGCTTATACGAGATATCCAGCACCTGAGTAAGGGCAGATGTCAGATATTTGCTCACACTGGAGTTTGTGTCTAGGATGACGACTAATGGAGGGGTGGCTTCAGGAGGCAATGGAGGATTACCCACGCTTAAGATTGTGAGATGCTCCAAACAACAAGGTTTCCTTCTAATGGACAGGAGGAGTCTGTTTTTTTTTCCTCCAGGGTCCCTCAAGTGGAAGTTTGCGTAGCAGAGCCCTCCCGCATGGATGACTGGAAAGCACACGTCCAATGACCATTGCAGCTGAGGAACATGACAGGTTCGTTTTGGTGGTTCTGGTGCCAAGTACCAAGGCCTTGAGTTGACTTGGAATCTCTTACAGATGTGTCCCAAAACTGGTTTGTTACAAGGGAGGTCTTAGAATGTATTGGTGGCTATGGGCCACGCTGAGGGTTTGGCACAGGTCGATGTGCACAGTTTCCATCTTGGGAGAGGAGATGTTCTGTTTTGTGGCTCAGGGTACATATGTTGTATCCTGACTTGGTATTCAAGAACAGGCCTCTGAGGATTGATGCTGGCAACCTAATCTAGAGATCCAATGATGTCCTTGGTGCCCATCAGGTTCAATTTTCTTACTAAGGACCATTGATATGGTTGTCTGACTGGATGTAGGTGATCAGGGTGTTTCAGACTGTGCATTTGCATCCAGAGCCACTTCCACTATTGGGGTGGGCTCAGGGGCCTTGCAGGTTTCTCCTAACTTGGAGGCTTTGGGGAACTGTGATGGGCACAGTTTCCTTGGGGATGGCAGGCCCAGTCCTGTGGTAAGGCTTCAGAGACCATCTCCTTGAGGATATGAGAGCCATGGTTTTGGGAGGGAAGTCTGCAAACACAAATTTGGGTCAGGGATAGTGGCAAGGTGATCGCAGGTCCAATGCATAGACCTAGAAGGCATCACGTCAGGAACTGTAATTAGGGTGACTGAAAGCTGGTAGCACAGGCTTTTCTATCTGGATTGTGTGTCCAGGATGGGCTCTGAATGTAGACGTGGTCTCATGGTTCAATGGGAGACTTTTCCTCTCTAAGGATCCTGGTGGATCTCCATAGATTGGTGGTTTTTCAGAGAAGAAAAGAGTTCTCTTTTCCATCTTAGGGGTGCTCCAAAACAGGGAATAATGCTGTTTTCCAACTTAGGCTTATGCCAAAACAGGGATTCCAGAGACGGGCTCTGGGTCTGGGTGCCCGGATATCCCACCAAGTGTTAGGATTTGGGCCTAGGGGCATTCCAGGCCTGCAATGCAGGATCCTAATGGTGTAACAGAGAGGGCTTGTTTGAAAGCATGCTCAGGCTGAGGGTCATCATGCCTCTTTGTGCCCAGGGGGGCCCTCAGGAGAGGGTGTAGTCTCATTGGCCATATAGCTGGATCCCAATTTGAGGGTTGGACACCCATTGCAACAGCCAGGCTTCCTGCAATGGAAAGAGGAGTTCTCTATTGTGCTTCAGGTTCCCCCATTGGCAGGGTTACAGGAAAGGTCTGTGGAAAGTTGCCTTAATACCAAGGATGTGTACAGATGACAGGCTAAGAATTCCCAGGTAACAAAACAGCATTGTTACCCATATTCATGACATTCCATGTAGAAATAAGCCCTTAGTACTTCGCCCCAGAGCCACCAGAATGAACTTGCCATGTTCCTAAGCTGCAATGGTCAGTGGAGGTGTGGTTTCCAGGCAACCATACGGGGGTGCTCTGCTACACAAACTTTGCAATTGGCGGGGACCCTTGAGACAAAAAAACAGAATGCCCCTGTCCGGTAGAAGGAAACCTTCTGTTTGGAGCATCTCACAAGCCCCAGCGTGGGAAATCCTCCATTTCCTCTTGAAGCCACCACTCCATTTGTCAGTCATGATAGACACAAACTCCAGCATGAGCAAACATCTGACATCCGCCCTTACTCAGTTGCTGGTATTCAATTCGATCGCTGCACACTGGAACTGCCTTTAGTTTGACTGAATTAAGCCATAGCTTGGGTTTACAATTCCATCTTCAGCCTACTGGTCCACAATCCCTATTGTGAGGGAATTCTGGAGCTACAACACAATATTCTGCCTTCCCCATAGAAAGAAAAAGGGCCTGGAGAGTCTGCCCAGAAACTCCATATGATGGTCAATCTTTTCGGTGCTAGACGGAACCCTGATTCATAGGCTGCCCTGGGCACTAGTGCTGTGTCTGACATAGCCGGAGCCAGGACCTAGTGTCAGCCACGGAGAGATCAGGGCCCATATACAGCATGTGAGACCAGCTATGGCCCAAGTCTGTCTTCTCTTCTATTCTTGGTATTCAGGCATCTGTACCCACACCTTTGCTGAAATCCTTGCCATTGGGGAAACCTGTAGCACAAAAGAGAACTCCTCCTTCCCCATGGAAGGTATTCTGACAGTTGGGATAGTTGCTCAACCCTCAAAGTGGAAGGCAGCTCCATGGCCAAGGAGACCATGTGCACTCATGATGGCTTACCCGGGCACAAGCAGGCATTGTGACCTCAGCCTGAGCATGCTTTCAACCAAACGCTCTCAATTGCATCTCTGGGACCCCGAATTGCAGGCCTAGTACACACCTAGGCCCAAATCCTAGCCCTGGTGGGATTTTACAGGGGCCCAGACACAGAGCCCATCTCTGGAATCCCTATTTTGGGGGACCCTTAAGATGGAAAACAGCACTCTTCCCTTCCCCGAGATAGTCACCAAACTCTTGGTAGCCACCAGGATCCTTGAGTGGAAAAATCTGCCATAGACCCATGAGAACACACCTGCATTCCGAGGCCATCCTGGACATACAATCCAGATACATATCATGTGCTATCAGCTTTGAGTCATCGGATTTACAGTTCCTGACGAGCTGCCTTCCAGGTCTATGCATTGGGCCTGCAATCACCTTGCCATTAACCTAAACTGAGTTTGTGTTTGCAGACTTCCTTCCTAAAACCATGGCTCACATGACCTCCAGGTTCTGGCATCTGAAGCCACACCACAAGACTGTGCATGAGATCCTCAAGGAAACTGTGCCCATCACTTTTGCCCGATACCTTTAGATTAGGAGAAACCTGCAAGGCCCCTGAGCGCAGCCAAATAATGGAGGCCGCTCTGGGCACAAATGCACAGTCTGAGACACCCTGATCCCCTCCATACAGGCAGACACCCAAGTCAATGCTCCTGAGTCAGAAGATTGAACCTGACATGCCCCGAGGACTTCATTGGCACACTAGATTAGGTTTACAGGTATCTGTCATCAGAGGCCTGCTCTGGAATATCAACTTATGATAAAATATATAGTCCCTGAGCCACAGAACAGAATATGTCCTCCCCAAAAAGGAAGCCATGCTCCTGGAATTGTGTCATACCCTTAGGGTATTTGGATCCTGAATGGCCCCTTAGCAACCAGCACATTCTATGATATTCCTGGTAACAAACCATCATTGTGCCCCATCTTCATGAGACTCCATGTCAACTCAAGGTCTCGATATATTGCCCCAGAGCCACCAGAATGCACCTGCCATGTTCCTCAGGTGCTATGGTCAATAGAGGGGTGATTTCCAGGCATCCCTGTGGGGTTCTCTGCTACAAAACTTTCCACATGGAGAAACCAGAGAAAACAAACCAGACTTCTCCTGTCCGGTAGAAAGAAACTTTGCTATTTGGAGCATCTCACAAGCCCCAGCATGGGAAATCCTCCATGGCCTCTTGACGCCACCCTTCCTTTTGTGGGTAATCACAGACACAAACTCCAGTGTGAGCAAACATCTGACATCCACCCTTACTCAGGTGCTGGATATTCGAAACGGCAGCTGCACACTGGAACTGCCTTTTGCTTTTCACTGAACTTAACCATAGCTTTGTATTACTATTCTATCCTCACCACACTGGTCCACAATATCTCTTGATAGGGAATTCTGGAGCCACAACGCAGTATTCTGCCTTCCACATAGAAAGAAGAAGGACCTGTTGAGTCTGCCCAGAAACCTCACATGAGGATCAATCTACTCAGACCACGAGGCAACCCTGATTAATAGATTTCCCTGACCACTAGTGCTGTGTCTGACAGAGTCTAAGCCCCGACCTGGTGTCAGCCACCCAGAGTTGAGGGCCCATATATAGCATGAGAGATCGGCCATGGCCCTGGGCCATCATCTGTACCCATCCTTGGTATCCAGTCATCTGTCCCCCAAACTTTGCTGGAATTCCTGCCAATGGCGAAACTGAAACACAATAGAGAACACCTCCTTCCCCATGGCAGGAATATTGGCTGTTGGGATGGTTGTCCAACCCTCAGCGTGGGAGCCCGCTGCATGGCCAAGGAGACCATGCCCACTCCTGAGGGCCGACATGGGCACAGGCAGGCATGGTGATCCTCAGCCTGAGCATGTTTTCAAACAAACACTCTCAGTTGCTCCTCCAGTACCAGCATTGCAGGCCTGGTATGCCCCTAGGCCCAAATCCTAACCCTTGGTGGGATTTTCCAGGTGCCCAGACCCAGAGTCCGTCTCAGAATCCCTGTTTGGGGCACCATTAAGATGGAAAACAGCACTCTTCCCTTCCCTGAGAAAGGCACCAAACTATTGGGAGCCGCCAGGATCCTTAGAGAGAAAAAATCTCCCATGGACCCATGAAAACAAACCTGCATTCTGAGGCCATCCTGTCCACACAATCCAGAGAGAAAAGTCTTTGCTACCGCCTTCGAGTCATCCTATTTACATTTCCTGACGAGCTGCCCTCCATGTCTATGCATTGGGCCTGTGATCATCTCGACACTAACCCTAACCCCAGTTTGTGTTTGCCGACTTCTCTCCCAAAACCATGGCTTACATGCCCACCAGGATGTGGTCCCTCAAGCCACATCACAGGAAAGTTCCTGCCATCCCCAAGAAAACTGTGCCCATCAGGTTGTCCAAACCCTCCAGATTAGGAGAAACCTGCCAGGCCCCTGAACCTACCCCAATATTGGAGGTTGCTCTGGATGCAAACGTGCAGTCTGAAACACCCTGAGCACCTCCATCGAGGCAGAAAGCCAAGTCAATGGTTCTGAGTCAGATGATTGAACCTGACATGCCCCTAGGACTTCACTGGAACCCTAGATTGGGTCTTCAGACATCTGTTCTCAGAGTCCTGTTCTGGAATACCAAGTTATGATACAACATGTGGTCCCTGATTCCCACAACAGAACATCTCCTGTCTCCAGAAGGAAAATGTGCTCTTGGATCTATGTCCAACTTTCAGGGTAGATGGATCCTGCATGACCCATTAGCCCCAGCACCTTCTATGATCTCCCTGGTAACAAACCAGCATTGTGACCCAACTTCCTGAGACTTGATGCCAACTCAAGGTGTTGGTACTTTGCCCAAGAGCCATGAAACGAATCTGCCATGTTCCTCAGGTACAAAGGTCAATGGACGTGTGCTTTCTAGGCATCCAAGAGGTAGTTCTCTGCTACACAAAAATTCCACATAGGGAACCCTAGAGCAAACAAATAAGACTGCTCCTGTCAGGTTGAAGGAAACCTTGGTTGTTTGGAGCATCTCACAAGCCCCAGCCTGGGAAGTCCTCCACATTCTCTTGATGCCAACCCTCCATTTGTTAGTCATCATAGACACAAATTCCAGCATGAGCAAACATCTGACATCTGCTCTTACTCAGGTGCTGGATATTCGAATCAGTCACGCACACTGGAAATACCTTTCACTTGACACTGTATTCTTGCATAGTTTGGGTTTACAATTCCATCCTCACCCTACTGGACTGCAAGTCCTCTTGAGAGGGAATTAGGGAGACAAAACGCAACATTCTGCCTTCCCCATAGAAAGAAGAAGGGCCTGGTGAGTCTGCCCAGAAACTCCCCATGAAGATCAATCTACTTGGCCCTCGAGGGAACCCCGATTTATACTTTGCGCTGGCCACTAGCGCAGTGTCTGAGAGAGCCTGAGCCCCAACCTCGTGCCAGCCACCCAGAGTGTGGGGCCCTTATCCAGCATGTGGGACTGGCCATGGCCCAGTCATCTCTACCCATCCTTGGTATTCTGGCAACTATCCCAGATCTTTGCTGGAATCCCTACCAGTGGGGGAACCTGAAGCACAATTGAGAACTCCTCCTTCCCCATGGCAGGAAGCCTGGCTGTTGCTATGGGTGCCCAACCCTCAGAATTAGAACCAGGTGCATGGCCAATGAGACAACGCCCAATCATAAGGGCCGCCTGGGCCAAAGCAGGCATTGTGTCCCTCAACCTTAGCATGCATTCAAACAAATGCTCTCAGTTGTTTCTGCAGGGTCCCGCATCGCAGGCATGGTATGCCCTTAGGACCAAATCCTAACACTTCGTGGGATTTTCCATGCCAACATAACCAGAGCCCGTCTCTGGAATCTCTGTTTTGAAGCACCCCTATGATGGAAAACAGCACTCTTCCCTCCCCTGAGAAAACTATTAGGAGCTGCCAGGATGCGTAGAGAGGAAAAATCTCCCAGGGCTCCATAAGACCACACCTTCATTCCGAGGCCATCCGGGACACACAATCCAGATACAAGGGACTGTGCTACCACCTTCGAATCACCTGGTTTACAGTTCCAGACGAGCTGCCCTACAGACCTACGCATTGGGCCTGTGATCACCTCGCCATTAACCCTACCCCAAGTTTGTGTTTGCAGACTTCTTTCCCAAAACCATGGCTCACATGCCCTCTATGATGGGTCTCTGTAGCCACACCACAGGAAAGATCCTGCTATCCCCAATGAAACTGTGTCCATCACAGTTGCCCAAACCCTCCAGATTAGGAGAAACCTACAAGTCCCCTAAGCCCAGTCCAATATTGGATGCCACTCTGGACACAAATGCACAGTGTGCAACACCCTGATCACCTCCATCCAGGAAGACACCCAAGTCAATGGTCCTGAGTCAGAAGATTGGTCCCTGAACACCACAATAGAATATCTCCTGTCCCCAGATGGAATTCGTGCTCTTCAACTTGTGTCAAGGGTCGGGGTATATGAATTATGCACAGCCCCTTAGCCCCCAGCACATTCTAAGATCTCTCTGGTAACAAACAAACAGCATTGTGATCCATCTTCATGAGATTCCATGTCACTTCAAGTCCTTGGTAATTCGCCCCAGAGCCACCAGAATGAACCTGCCATGTTCCTCACCTGATATGGTCAGTGGAGGTGTGCTTTCCAGGCATCCATGTGGGAGTGCTCTTCTACTTATTCTTTCCACATGTGGGACCCTGGAGCAAACAAACCAGACTGCCACTGACCAGTAGAAGGGAACCCTCTGTTTGGAGCATCTCAGAAGCACCAGCAGGAGAAATCCTCCATGGCCCTTGACACAACCCCTCCATTTGTCAGTCATCATAGACAAAAACTCCAGCATGAGAAAACATCTGAAATCTGCCGTTATTTAGATTCTGCATTTTCTTTTCCACCACTGCACACTGGAACTGCGTTTCACTTGACACTGAATTTAACAATAGCTTGGGTTTAGAATTCCATCCTCAGCCTCCTGGTCTGCAAGCCCTCTAGAGAGGGAATTTGGAGCCACAAGGCAACATTCTGCATTCCCACTAGAAAGAAATAGGGCCTAGTGAATCTTCCCAGAAACTCCACATGAGGATCAATCTACTTGGCACTCGATGGAACCTTGATTTATAGGCTGTCCTGGGCACTAGTACTAGTACTAGTACTAGTACTGTGTCTGACAGAGCCTGAGCCAAGACCTAGTTTCAGGCACCCAGAGATATGAGCCCATATCCAGCATGTGAGATTGGCCAGGGCCCAAGTCCATCATCTCTACCCATCCTTGGTATTCAGGCACCTGTCCCCAGACCTTTTATGTAATCCCTACCAATGGGGTAACCTAAAGCACAATAGAGAACTCCTCCTTCCCCATGGTAGGAATCCTGGCTGTTGATATGGGTGTCCAAACCTCAAAGTGGGAGCCAGCTGCATGGCCAAGGAGACAATGCCCACTCATGAGGGCTGCCCTGGGCACAAGTAGCCATTGTAACCCTCAGCTTGATCAAGCCTTCAAAAAAATGCTCTTAGTTGCACCTCCAGGATCCTGCATTGCAGGCCTGATATGCCCTTAAGCCCAAATCCTAACATATCGTGGGATGTTCCATGTGCACATACCCAGAGCCCGTCACTGGAATCCCTGTTTTGAGGCACCCCTAAGATGGAAAACAGCACTCTTCACTTCCCTGAGAAAGCCACCAAACTAATGGGAACCCCCAGGATCCTTGAGAAGAAGAATCTCCCATGGTCCCATGAGTCCACACCTGTATTCCGAGGCCAGCGTGGATATGCTATCCAGATACAAGAGACTGTGCTACTGGCTTTGAGTCACCTGATTTACAGTTCCTGACGTGCTGCCCTCCAGATCTTTGAATTGGGGCTGTGAACACCTCTCCATTAACCTTATCCCGAGTTTGTGTTTGCAGATCTCTCTCTAAAAACCATAGCTCACATGTCCTCCAGGATGGGGCCCCTAGAGTCACACCACAAGACTGTGCTTGCTATCCCCAAGGAAACTGGGCCCATCACAGTTGCCCAAACCCTCCTGATTAGGAGAAACCTGGAAGGCTCCTGAGCACATCCCAATATTGGAGGCTGCTCTGGATGCAAATGCACAGTCTGAAACACCCTGATCACCTCCATCCAGGCAGACACCCAAATCAATGGTCCTGAGTCAGATAATTGAACCTGACATGGCCCTAGGACCTCATTGGAAGAGGGATTAACTTTTCAGGCACTTGTCCTCAGAGGCCTCTTCTGGAATACCAACTTATGATACAAATTATGACCCCTGAGCCCCAGGGTGGGAAATCCTCCATGGCCTCTTGACGCCACCTCTCCATTTGTTGGTCATCATAGACACAAACTCCAGCCTGAGCAAACATCTGACATCCGCCCATATTCAGGCGCTGATATTGGAATCAGCTGCTGCACACTGGAACTGCCTTTCGCTTTGCAATGAATTTAAGCCTAGCTTCAGACTACAATTTCATCCTCAACCTACTGGTCTGCCATATCTCTTGATAGGGAATTCTGGAGCCACAACGCAACATTCTGCCTTCTTCATAGATAGAAGGACCTGGTGAGTCTGCCCATAAACTGCACATGAAGATCAATATACTCAGCCCAGGAGGGAACCCCTATTTATAGATTGCCCTAGCCACTAGTGCTGTGTCTGACAGAGCCTGAGCCCCTACCTCGTGTCAGCAACCCAGAGGGTGGGGCCCACATTAACCATGTGAGACCAGCCATGGCCCAGGGCTGTCATTACTACCCATCCTTGGTATTCAGGCATCTGTCCCCTAGATCTTAGCTGGAATCCCTACCAATGGGGGGACCTGAAGCACAATAGAGAATTCATCCTTCGCCATGGCAGGAATCCTGGCTTTTGGATGGGTGTCCAACCCTAGGAATGGGAACTGGCTGCATGGCTGAGTAGACATCGCCCAATCCTGATGGCCTCCGGGGCACAAGCAGGCATTGGGACCCTCAGCTTGACCATACTTTCAAACAAACGCTCTCAGTTGCACCTCCAGGATCCCGCATTACAGGCCTGGTATGGCCCTAGGCCTAAATATTAACCCTTGGTGGGATTTTCCAAGCACTTAGACCCAGAGCTCATCTCTGGAGTGCCTGTTTTGGGGCACGCCTAAGCTGGAAAACAGTACTCACCCCTCCCGGAGAAATCCAACAAACTATTGAGAACCGCCAGGATCCTTGAGAGGAGAAATCTCCCATGGACCCTTGAGACAACACCTGCAATAAAGGCCATTCTGGAAATTAAATCCAGATACAATTACCTGTGCTACCACCTTTGAGTTACGTGATTTACAGTTCCAGACTTGCTGCCCTCCTGGTCTATGGATTGGGACTATGATCACCTTGCCACTAACCCTAACCTAAGTTTGTGTTTGCAGACTTCTCTCTCAAAATCATGGCGCACATGTCCTCCAGGATGGGGTCTCTGGAGTCACACCACAGGACAGTTCCTGCAATCCCCAAGGAAACTGCCCATCACAGTTGTCCAAAAACCCCATATGAGGAGAAACCTGCAAGGAACCTGAGCCAACCCTAGTATTGGATGCCACTCTGGACACAAATGCACAGTCTGAAACACCCTCATCACCTGCATCCAGTCAGACACCAGAGTCAATGATCCTGAGTCAGAAGATTGAATGACATTCCCCTAGGGCCTCATTCAAACACTTTATTAGGTTTTCAGGCTTCTGTCCTCAGAGAAATGTTCTGGATTACCAATTTATGATACAACATATGGCCGCTGAGCCCCACAACAGAATATCTCCTGCCCTCAGAAGCAATCCGGGCTCTTGGGCCTGCGTCAAATCCTCAGGCTAGATGAATCCTGCATGGCCCATTAACCACCAGCACATTCTAAGATCTCCCTGGTAACAAACCAACATTTTGACCCATCTTCATGAGGTTCCATGTCCAATCCAGTCTTTATTTCTTCGCCTCAAAGCCACCAGATGCCATGTTCCTTCGCTGTCATGGTCAATGAAGGTGTGCTTTCCAGTCACCCATGTGGGAGATCTATGTTATCCGATCTTTCGACATGGGGAACCATGGAGGAAACAAATCAGACTGCCCCTGTCTGGTAGAAGGAAACCTTGCTGTTTGGAGCATCTCAAAAACACCAGATTGGGAAATCCTCCATAACCTCTTGACGCCACCCCTCCATTTTTGTGTCATCATAGACACAAACTCCAGCATGAGCAAATATCTGACATCCACCCTCACTCAAGTGCTGAATATGGGATTCAAACATTGCACACTGGAAATTTCTTTCGCTTGATACAGAATGTAACCATAGCTTAGGTTTACAATTCTATCCTCAGCCTCCTGGTCCACAAGCCCTCTTTATAGTGAATTCTAGAGCCACAAAGCAGCATTCTGCCTTCCCCTTACAAACAAGAAGGGCCTGGTGAGTCTGCCCAGAAACCATACATGAGGATCAATCTGCTTGGCACTTGAGGGAACCCCAATTTATAGGCTGCCCTGGGCACTAGTGCTGTGTCTGACAGAGCCTGAGCCAAGACCTAGTGTCAGCCACCCAGTGATCGGGGCCCATATCCACAATTTGATACTGGCCATGGCCCATGTCCATCATCTTTACCCATCCTTGGTGTTCAGGCCTCTGTCCCCAGACCTTTGCTGGAATCCCCGCTAATGGGGGAACCTGAAGCACTATAGAGAACTCCTCTTTCCCCATGGCAGGATTCTGGCTGTTGGGATGGTTGTCCAACCCTCAAAGTGGGAGCCAGCTGCATGGCCAATGTGACCACGCCCACTCATGAGGGCCACCTGGGCATAAGCAAGTATTGTGACCCTCAGCCTGAGAATGATTTCAAACAAGCCCTCTCAGTTGCACCTCCAGGATCCTGCATGCAGGCCTGGTAAGCCACTAGGCCCAAATCCTAACACTTGGTGGGATTTTCCAGGGGACCAAAGCCAGAGTCGGTCTCTGGAATCCATATTTTGGGGCACCCCTAACATGAAAAAAAGCACTCTTCCCTTCCCCGAAAAAGCCACCAACTATTGGGAGCCACCAGGATCCTTAGAGAGGAAAAATCTCCCATGGACCCATGAGGCCACAACTGCATTCTGAGGCCATCCTGCACACAATACAGAGAAAAAAGCCTGTGATTCTGCCTTTGAGTCACCCGATTAACAGTTCCTGAAGAGCTGCCATCCATGTCTATGCATTGGGCCTGTGATAACCTTGCCACTAACCCTAACCCAAGTTTGTGTTTTCAGACTTCCCTCCCAAAACCATGGCTCACATGCCCTCCAGTTTGTGACAACTGGAGCCACACCACGGGATTGTACCTGTCTTCCCAAAGGAAACTGTGATTGTCACTATTAAACAAACCCTCTAGATTAGGAGAAACCTGCAAGGCCCCTAAGCCCAGCCCAATATTGGAGGCCACTCTGGACGCAAATGCACAGTCTGACACACCATATCACCTACATCCAGGCTGATATCCAAGTCAATGGTCCTCAGACAGAAGATTGAACCTGACATGCTCCTAGGATTCACTGGAACACTAGAATAGGTTTTCAGGTATCTGTACTCAGAAGGCTGTTCTGAATATCAATGTATGATACAATATGGTCACTGAGCCACACAAAAGAACATCTCCTGTCCTTAGAAGAAAGCTGTGCTCTGGACCTGTGTCAAACACTCTGGGTAGATGAATCCTTCAAGGCCCCCTGACAACCAGCACATTCTATGATCTCCCTGACAACATACCAGCATTGTGACCCATCTTCATGAGACTCCATGACAACTCCAGCCCTTGGTACTTCGGCCCAGAGCCACCAGAATGAAACTGCCATGTTCCTCTGCTGCCATGGTCAATGTAGGTGTACTTTCCAGGCATCCAGCGGGAGTGCTCTGATACCAACTTTCCACATGGGGAACCCTGGAGGAAACAAACCAGACTCCCCTGTACGGTAAAAGGAATCTTTGCTGTATGGAGTATCTCAAGCCTGAGGGTGGGTAATCCTCCATGGCCTCTTGAGGCCACCCATCCATTTGTTGGTCATCATAGACACTAACTCCAGCGTGAGCAATCAACTGACATCTGCACTTACTCAATGCTGGATATTTGAATCAGCTGCTACACACTGGAATTGCCTTATGCTTGGCACTGAATTTAAAAGTAGCTTGGCGGGACGCCTGGGTGGCTCAGTTGGTTAAACAGCTGCCTTCGGCTCAGGTCATGATCCCAGCGTCCTGGGATCGAGTCCCACATCAGGCTCCTTGCTCCGCAGGGAGCCTGCTTCTCCGTCTGACTCTGCCTTCCACTCTGTCTGCCTGTGCTTGCTCTCGCTCGCTCTCTGACAAATAAAAAAAATCTTGAAAAAAAAAAGTAGCTTGGGTTTGCAATTCCATCCTCACCCTGGTGTTCAGTAAGCTCTCTTGATAGGGAATTCTGACGCCACAACACAGCATTCTGCCTTCCCCATAGCAAGAAAAAACAGCCTGGAGAGACTGCCCAGAAACCCTACATGAGGATAAATCTACTCGACCCTCGAGTGAACCCCATTTATAGGTTTACCTGGCCACTAGCGCTGAGTCTGACAGAACCTCGTCTCTGACCTCGTGTCAGGACCCAGAGACTGGGCTCCAACTCCAGAATGTGAGACCAGCCATGTCCCAGGGCTGTCATCTCTACCCATTCTTGATTCAGGCATCTGTCCCCAGACATTTGCTGAAATCCCTGCCAATGGGGGAACCAGAAGCACAATAGGGAAATCCTCCTTCCCCATGGCAGGAATGATGGCTCTTGGGATGGGTTTCCAGACCTCAGAGTGATAGCCAGCTGAATGGCCAATGATAACCCGCCCACTCATGAGGGCCGCCCTGGACACAAGCAGGCATTGTGACCCCCAACATGAGCATGCTTTCAAACAAACACTCTCAGTTGCATTCCAGAATCCAAATTTGCAGGCCTGATATGCCCCTAAACACAAATCATAACACCTGGTGGGATTTTTCAGGGGCCCAGAAACACAGCCTGTCTCTGGAATCCCTGTTTTGGGACACCCCTAAGATGGAAAATAGCACTCTCCCCTTCGCCAAGAAAGCCACCATAGTATAGGGAGCCGCTAGGATCCTTGAGAGGAAAAATCTCCCATGGATCCATGAGACCACACCTGCATTCCGAGGCCATCCTGGACACAAAAGCCAGATACACAAGCCTGTGCTACCACCTTCAAGGCAACTAATTTATAGTTCCAGACAAGCTGCCCTCCAGGTCTATGCATTGGGCCTGCGATCACCTCACCGCTAACCTTAACCCGAGTTTGTGCTTACAGACTTCTATCCCGAAACCATGGCTCATATTTCCTCCAGGATGGGGTCTCTGGAGCCACACCAAAGGACTGTGCCTGCCATCCCCAAGGAAAATGTGTCCGTCACATTTGCCTAAAACTTCGAGATAAGGAGAAACCTGCAAGGCCCCTGAGCCCACCCCAATACTGGAGGCCCCTCTGGACACAAATGTGCAGTCTGAAATACGCTGATCACCTGAATCCAGGCAGATACCCAAGTCAGTGTTTCTCAGTCAGAAGATTGAACCTGACATGCTCCTATGACCTCATTGTAACCCCTGATTAGGTTTTCAGGCATCTGTAATCAGAGACCTGTTCTGGAGTACCAACTTAAGATACAACATATGGTCCCTGATCCCCACAATAGAATATCTCCTTTCTCTAGATGGAAGCCGTGCTCTTGAAACTGTGTCAAACCCTCAGGGTAGATGAATCCTACTTGGCCCGTAGCCACCAGCAGATTCTAAGATCTCACTGGTAACAAGCCAGCATTGTGAGCCATCTTCATGAGATTCCATGTCAACTACAGGCCTTGGTACTTCACCCCAGAGCCTTCAGAAAGAACCTGTCATGTTCCTCAGCTGCAATGTTCAGTGGAAGTGTGCTTTCCAGGCATCCATGTGGGAGTGCTCTGCTACCCAAACTTTCCACATGGGGGACTCTCGAGTAAACAAATCTGACTGCCCTGTCCTGTAGAAGGAAACCTGGCTGTTTGGAGCATCTCACAAGCTCAAGTGTGGGAAATCCTCTATGACCTCTTTTCAACTCCTCTCCATTTGTCGGTCATTATAGACACAAACTCCAGCTTGAGCAAACATCTGACGTCTGCGCTTACTCAGGTGCTGGATATTCGAATCAGCCGCTGCACACTGGAAATGCCATTCGCTTGTCACTGAATTTATTCATAGCTTGGGTTTACAATTCCATCCTCACCCTACTGGTCCACAAGCCCTCATGATAGGGAATTCTGCAGCCACAACACAGCATTCTGCCTTCCCAATAGAAAGAAGAAGGGCCTGGTGAGTCTGCCCAGAAACTCCACATTATGATCAGTCTACTTGTCCCTTGAGGGAACCCTGAATTATAGACAGCCCTGGCCCCTAGTGTTGTGTCTGACAGAGCCTAAGCCCCGACCTCGTGTCAGCCACCTAGAAGGCGGGGCCCATATCCCGCATGTTAGACTGGCCACGGAACAGAGCCGTCATCTTTACCCATCCTTGGTATTCAGGCATGTGTCCCCAGACCTTTCCTGGAATCCCTACCAATGAGGGAACCTGAATCACAATAGAGAAATCCTCATTCCCCATGGCAGGATTCCTGTAAGTTCGGAAGGGTGTCCAACACTCAGAGTGTTAGCCTACTGAATGGCCATTGAGACCACCCCCATTCCTGAGGGCCACCCTATGCAAAAGCTTGCATAGTGACCCTCAGCCTGAGCATGCTTTCAAACAAACGCTCTCAGTTGTATCTCCAGGACTTGCATTGGAGGCCTGGTAAGCCCCTATGCCCAAATCATTACCCTTGGTGGGTATTTCCAGGTGCCCAGAGCCAGAGCACTTCTCTGCAATCCCTGTTATGGGACACCCTTAATATGGAAAACAGAACTCTTTCCTCTCTGAGAAAGCCACCACATTATAAGGAGCCGCCAGGATACTTGAGAGGAAATATCACCCATGGACACCTGAGACCACACCTGCATTCTTAGTCCATCGTGGATACACAATCCAGATAAAAAAGCCTGTGCTACCTCCTTTGAGGCATGCGATTTACATTTCACACGGAGCTTCCCTCCAGGAGTATGCATTGGGCCTACAATCACTTCGCCACTAAACCTAACCCGCATTTGTGTTTGCAGACTTCCCTCCGAAAACCATGGCTCTCATGCCCTCCAGCATGGGGTCTTTGGAGCCACACCACAGGACTGTGCCCACCATTGCCAAGGAAACTGTGCCCATCAAATTGCCCTATCTTTCCAGATTAGGAGAAACCTGCAAGGCCCCTGAGCCCACCCCAATACTGGTTGCCACTCTGTACACAAATGCACAGTCTGGAACACCCTGATCACCTACATCTAGGCAGACTTTGAAGTCAATGATACTGAGTCAGAGGATTGAACCTGACATTCCGTTAGGATTTTATTGGAACCCTAGATTAAATTTTCAGGCATCTATCCTCAGAGGCCTGTTCTGCAATATCAAATTATGATACATTTGGTCCGTTAGCCCCACATCAGAACATCTCTGGTCCGAGAAGGAAACCGTGCCCTTTGACCAGTGTCAAACCCTCAGGGTAGATGAATCCTACATGGTCCCTTAGCCACCAGCACACTGTAAGGTCTCCATGGTAACAAACCTGCATTATGACCCATCTTCATGAGACTTCATGTCAACTCCAGGCCTTGGTAATTCGCCCAAGAGCCACCAGAACGAATTGGCCATGTTTCTCAGCTGCAATTTTAATGGAGGTGTGCTTTTCAGGCATCCACGTGGGAGTGCTCTGCTACCCAAACTTTCCACATGGGGGACCCTGGAGCAAATAAACCAGTCTCCCCCTGTGTGGTAGAAGGAAACTTTGCTGTTTGAAGCATGTCACAAGCCCCAGCATGTGAAATCCTCCATGGCCTCTTACGCCACCCCTCCATTCATCGGTCATCATAGACATAAACTCCAGCATGAGGAAATGTCTGACTTTCACCTTTACTCAGGTGCTGGATATCTGGAATCAGACACTGCACAATGGAACTGCCTTTTGCTTGGCACTGAATTGAACCTTAGCTTGAGTTTACAATTCCATCCTCACCCTACTGGTCCCCAAGCCCGCTTGATAGGGAATTCTGGGGCCACAACGCAGCTTTTTGCCTTCCCCTTAGAAAGAAGAAGGGCATGGTGATTCTGCCCAGAAACTCTGCATGAGGATCAATCTGCTCAGCCCTTGAGGGATCCCTGATTCATACTCAGCCCTGACCACTAGTTCTGTTTCTGACAGAGCCTGAGTGCTCAATTCATGTCAGCTACTCAGAGAGTCAGGCATGTGAGACTGGCCATGTCTCAGGTCCCTCATCTCTACCCATCCTTGGTATTCAGGCATCTGTCCCCAGACATTTGCTAGAATACCTGCTAATGGGGGAACCTGAGGCACAATAGAGAATTCTTCCTTTTCCATGGCAGGAATCCTGGTAGTTGGGATGGGTGTCCTACATTAAAGTGGTAGCCAGCTGCATGGCCAAGGAGACAACTCCCACTCATAAGGGCTGCCCTAATCACATCAGGCATTGTGACACTCAGACTAGCATGCTTTCAAACAAACGCTCTCAGTTGTACCTCCAAGTCACACATTGTAGGCCTGGTACTCCCCTAGGCCCAAATCCTAATCCTGGTGGGATTTTCCAAGCACCCAGACTCACAGCCCTTCTCTGGAATCCCTTTTTGGGGAACATCTAAGATTGAAAACAGCACTCTTCCATACAAACGAGAAAGCCACCATACTATTGGGAGCTTCCAGGATCCGTAGAGAGGAAAATACTCTCATGGAAACATTAGAACACACCTGCATTCCAAGGCTATCATGGACACACAATCCAGATACAAAAGCCAGTGCTAGTGCCTTCGAGGTACGTGATTTACAGTTCCTGACGATCTGCCCTCCAGGTCTATGCATTGGGCCTACGATCACCTCGCAACTCAACCTAATCCGAGTTTGTGATTGCAGACTTCTCTCCCAAAACCATGGCTTACATGCCCTCCACGATGGAGTCTCTGGAGCCACACCACAGGACTGTGCCTGCCACCTCCAAGGAAACCGTGCCCACAAATTTGCCTAAACCTTCAAGATTAGGAGAAACCTGCAAGGCCCCAGAGCCCACCCCAATATTGGAGGCCACTCTGTACACAAAGGCACAGTCAGAAACACCCTGGTTGCCTACATATAGGCAGATACCGAAGTCAATGGTCCTGAGTCTGATGATTCAACCTGAAATTCCCCTTGGACTTCATTGGAACCCTAGATGAAGTTTTTAGGCATCTGTCCTCAGAAGCCTGTTCTGGAATACCAACTTATGATACAACATTTGGTCCGTGAGCCCCACAACAGAACATCTCCGATACCCAGAAAGAAACCGTGTTCTTCGACCGGTGTCAAACCATCAGGATAGACTAATCATACATTGCCCCTTAGCCACCAGCACATAGTAAGATTTCCGTGGTAACAAAACTGCATTGTGACCCAACTTCATTAGAATCCAGGCCTTGGTACTTTGCCCTAGAGCAACCAGAAAGAACCTGCCATGTTCCTTAGGTGCAATGGTTAATGTAGGTGTGCTTTCCAGTATCCACATGCGAGTACTATGCTACCCAAACTTTGCACATGGGGGAACCTGGTGTAAACAAACCAGACCTCCCCTGTCCAGTAGAAGGAAACCTTATGTTTGGATCAACTCACAGGCCTCAGCGTGTAAACTGCTCCATGGCCTCTTGATGCCACCACTCCATTGGTCGGTCATCATAGACACAAACTCCAGTCTAAGCAAACATCTGACATGCACCCTTATCCCAGTGCTGGATGTCTTGAATAAACCACTGCACATTGGAACTGCCTTCCACTTGGCACTGAATTGAACCATAGCTTGTGTTTACAATTCCATCCTCACCTGACTGGTCCCTAAGCCCTCTTGATAGGGAAATCTGGGGCCACAATGCAGCATTCTGCCTTCCCCATCGAATGAAGAAATGCCTGGTGAGTCTGCCCTGAAAACCCACATGAGGATCAATCAGGTCGGCCCTCGAGTCAACACCGATTTATAGGCTGCCATGGCCACTAGTGCCGTGTCTGACAGAGCCTGAGCTCGACTGAGTTTCAGCCACTAGAGAGCAGGCCCCATATCTAGCATTTGGGATTGCCATGGCCCAAGTATGTCATCTCTACCCATCCTTGATATTCAGGCACCTGTCCCCAGACCTTGGCAGGGATCCCTGCCAATTAGGGAACTTGAAGCACAATAGAGAACTCTTCTTTCCCCATGGCAATAAACCTGGCTTTTGGGATGGGTGTTCTACCCTCAAAGGGGGAGCCAGTTACAACATCAATGACACCACACACACTCCTGAGGACTACCCTTGGCACAAACAGGCATTGTGACCCTCACCCTGAGCATGCTTTCAAAAAATCCCTCTCAGATTCACCACAATGATCCCTCATTTCAGGCCTGGTATGCCTGTAGGTTCAAATCATAAAACTTGGTGGGATTTTCGAGGTGCCCAGACCCAGAGACCATCTCTGGAATTTTTGTTTTGGTGCACCCTTCAGATGGAAAACAGCACTCATCCCTTCCCCAAAAATGTCACCAAATTATGAGGAGCCACCAGGATCCATAGAGAGGCAATGTCTCCCATGGACCCATGAGAACACACCTGCATTCCGAGGCCATCCTGGACACACAATCCGGAGAGAAAAGCCTGTGCTACTGCCTTCCATTCACCCTAATTACAGTTCCAGATGAGCTGCTCTCAAGGTATATGCATTGGGCCTGTGATCACCTCGCCACTCACCCTAATTCGAATTTGTGTTTGCAGACTTATCTACCAAAACCATGGCACACATGCCCTCCAGGATGGGGTCTCCGGATCCACACTGCAGGACTGTCCCTGCCATCCACAAGGAAACTGTTTCCATCACAGTTGCCCAAACTGTCTAGATTAGGAGAAACCTACAAGGCCTCTGGGCCTACCCCAATTTCGGCGGCCGCTCTGAACACAAATGCACAGTCTGAAATACCCTGATCTCCTACATCCAGGAACACAGCCAAGTCAATGGTCCTGAGTCAGAATAATAAACCTAACATGCCCCTAGGACGTCATTGGAACCATTGATTCGGTTTTCAGACATGTGTCCTCAGAGGCCTGTTCTAGAATGCGAACTTATGATACAACATGTGGTGGCTGGGCCACACAACAGAACATCTCCTGTCCCCAGAAGGAAACCGTGCCCTACAATCTGTGCAAAATCCCAGAGTAGTAGATTCCTGCACAACTACTAAGCCACCAGCACATTCTAAGATCTACCTGGTAACAAACCAGCTGTGTGGCACATCTGCAAGAGATTCCATGTCAAATCAAGGACTTGGTACTTTGCTACAGAGACACCAGAATAAAGCTGCCATGTTCTTCAGTTGCAATGGTCAATGAAGTTGAACATTCCAGGCATCCATGCGGTAGAGCTCTGCTACCCAAACTTTCCACATGGGGGACCCTGGAGCAAATAAACCACACTCCACCTGTCCAGTAGAATGAAACCTTGCTATTTGGAGCAGCTCATGAGTCTCAACGTGAAAATCCCTACATGGCTTCTTGACGCCACCCCTCCATTTGTCAGTCATCATAGACACAAACTCCAGTGTGAGCAAATATCTGACGTCCTCCCTTACTAAGGTGCTGGATATCTCGAAAAAGCTGCTGGACACAGGAACTGCCTTCCGCTTGGCAGTGAATTGAACTGTAGCTTGTGTTTACAATTCCTTCCTCACCCGACTGGTCCCCAAGCCTTCTTGATAGCGAATTATGGAGACACAACACAGCATTCTGCCTTCCCGATAGAAACAAGTGCCTGGTGAGTCTGGCCAGAAACCCCACATGAGGATCAATCTGCTCGGCCCTATATCGGAAGGACCCTGATTTATAGGTTGCCCTGGCCACTAGTGCTGTGTCTGACAGAGCCTGAGCCCAGACCTAGTGTCAGTCACCAGAGTTTGAGCCCCACATCTAGTATTTGGGAATGCCATGGCTCAAGTATTTCATCTCTACCCATCCTTGGTATTCAGGCACCTGTCCCCAGACCTTTGCTGGAATCCCTGATAATGGGGCATCCTGAAGCACAATAGAGAACTCCTCCTTCTTCATATCAGGAAACTTGGCTGTTAGGATGGGTGTTCAACCCTGAAAGGGGGAGTCATTTACAAGTCCAGTGAGACCACACAAACTCCTCAGGGATGCCCTGGAGGCAAACAGGCCTTGTGACCCTCAGCCTGAGCATGCTTTCAAACAATCCTTCTCTGTTGCACCACCATGAACCCGCATTGCAGGCCTAATATGCCCCTAAGCCCAAATCCTAGCACTTGTTGTGATGTCCCAGATGCCATGAACCAGAGCCCGTCTCTAGAATCCCTGTTTTGGGGCACCCATAAGGTGGAAAACATCACTCTCCCCTTCCCCGAAAAAGCCACCAAACTATGGAGAGCCACCAGGATCCATAGAGAGGAAAAGACTCCCATGGACCCATGAGACCACACCTGCATTCCAAGGCCATCCTGGACACACAATCCAGAGAGAAAAGCCTGTGCTACTGCCTTCCAGTCTCCCTAATTATAGTTCATGACGAGCTTCCCTCCAGGTCTACGCATTGGGCCTGTGATCACCTCGCCACTCACCCTAATTTGTATTTGTGTTTGCAGACTTCTCTCCCAAAACCATGGCTCACATGCCCACCGGAATGTGATCTCTGGAGCCACACCACAGAACTCTGCCTGCCAACCCCAAGGACACTGTGCATATCAGATTTGCCCAAACCTTCCAGATTAGGAGAAACCTTTGTGGCCCCTGAGCCCACACCAATATTGCCGGCCACTCGGGATGGAAATGCACAGTCTGAAACACCCTTATCACCTACATCCAGGGAAATAGCCAAGTCAATGATCGTGAGATAGACGATTGAACCTAAAATGCCAGTAGGCTCTCAATGGAACCCCATTAGGTTTTCAGGCATCTGTCCTCAGGGGCCTGTTCTGAAATACCAATCTATGACACATCATGTGGTCTCTGAGCCACACAACAGAACATCCCCTGTCCCCAGAAGAATACCATGCTCTTCGACCTGTGCCAAACCCTCAGGGTAGGAGAATCCTGCATGGCACCTTAGCAACCAGCACATTCTAAGTTCTCCCTGGTAACAAACAAGCATTGTGACCCATCTGCAAGAGATCCCATGTCAACTCAAGGCCTTGGCACTTTGTCCCAGAGCCACCAGAACGAATCTGCCATGTTCCTCAGCTGCAATTGTCAATGGAGTTGTGCTTTCCTGGCATCCATGCCGGAGAGCTCTTCTTCACAAACTTTCCACATGGGGAAACCTAGAGTAAACAAACCAGACTTCACCTACTCTGTACAAAGAAATGTTACTTTTTGCAGCAGTTCACAGGCCTCAGCATGTGAACTCCTCCATGGCCTCTTTATACCACCCCTCCACTTGTCGGTCATCATAGACAAAAACTCTAGTGTGAGCAAGCATCTGACATCCACCCTTATTCCAGTGCTGGATGTCTCGAGTAAACTGCTACAAATTGGAACTGCCTTCTGCTTGGCACTGAATTGAACCATAGCTTTTGTTTACAATTCCACCCAAAACTGACTGGTCCCCAAGCTCTCGTGATTGGGAAATCTGGAGCCACAACACAGCATTCTGCCTTCCCTATTGAATGAACAAATGCCTGGGAATCTTCCCAAGAAACTCCACATGAGGATCAATCTGCTCCGTCCTCGAATCTACTCTGATATAAAGGCTGCCATGGCCACTAGCGCTGTGTCTGACAGAGCCTGAGCCCCGACCGAGTTTTAGGCCTCATATCTAGCATTTGGGATTGCTATGGCCCAAGTACGTCATCTCCACCCATCCTTGGTATTCAGGCACCTATCTCGAGACCTTGCTGGAAACCCTGCCAATGGGGCAACCTGAAGCACAGAGGAACCTGACGGAAGAGAACTCATCCTTCCTCATGGCAGGACATTTGGCTGTTGGGTTGGGTGTCCAACTCTCTAAGAGGGAGCCAGATATATGACCAATGAGACCACTCCCACTCCTGAGGGCCGCCATAGGAGCAAACAGGCATTGTGAGACTCAGCCTGAGCAAGCTTTCAAACAATCCCTCTCAGTTGCACCATCATGATCCCGCATTGCAGGCCTCATACACCCCTAGGTGCAAATCCTAACCCTTGGTGGGAAGTCCCAGATGCCCAGAAAAAGAGCCTGTATCTGGAATCCCTGTTTTGGGGCACCCATAAGATGGAAAACAACACTCTTCCCTTCCCCAAAAAAGCCACCAAACTATGAGCTGCACAGATCCATAGAGAGGAAAAGTTTCCCATGGACCCATGAGACTATACCTGCATTCCGAGGCCATCCTGGACACACAATATAGAGAGAAAAGACGGTGCTACTGCCTTCCAGTCACCCTAATTACAACTCCTGACAAGCTGCACTCCAGGTCTACTCATTGGGCCTGTGATCACCTTTCCACTAACCATAACCCACATTTGTGTTTGCAGACTTCTCTCCCAAAACCATGGCTCATATGCCCTCCAGGACAGGGTCTCTGGATCCACAACACATGACTAGGCCTGCCATCCCCAAGGAAACTGTGCCCGTCAAACCTGCCCAAACCTTCCAGTTTAGGAGAAACATGCAAGAGCCCTGAGCCCAACCCAATATTGTCGGCAGCACTGGACACAAATGCCAGTCTGAAACGCCCTGATCACCTACATCCAAGCAGACAGCCATTTCAATGTTCCTGGGTCAGAAGATTGTACCTGACATGCTCCTAGGACGTCATTGGAACACTAGATTAGGTTTTCAGGCATCTGTCCTCAGGGTCCTGTTCTGAAATACCAACTTAGGATACAACATGTGGTCCCTGAGCCACACAATAGAATATCTCCTGTCCCCAGTAGGAAACCATGCCCTTCGACCTGTGCCAAACCCTCAAGATTGGAGAATCCTGCACAGCACCTTAGACACCAGCACAAACTCTAGTTTGTGCGTTGACCCATACCACAAGCTTTCCATCTGCTGGACAGTCGAGTCCTGTTGAATGGCTCCAGGATGTCCCATACGGAAAGACTGGAGAGCAGGATTCGAAGGATGGATGCCTGTACAGCATACCTCACATTCCCATTGGCTCTTTGTGACAAGACATGTTTGAACTACTGGCTCTGGGGCGAGCTAACTAGGGGGCTGAATTGAAATGGACTCTCCTGCGGATGGGTCATAATGTGGGTTTGTGTGCATGGAGACCTTGGAATATGTTGGCAGCTCAGGGGCCATGAAGTATTCGCCTAACCGAAGGGTGTAATATTGCTCCAATTAAAAAGAGATCCCTATGAGGAGATGAGACAGGTTCTCTTTGGTGCCTCAGAAAAGCCCCAGATACTGGTCTTCAAACCAGTTCTCTGTGTAGAGACACCTGGAAACCAAAGCTAGGGTTCAGATTAGAGCCTAGATGCTTGTCCGTTTCAATCTTCTGTCTCTGGGGACACTGTCTGATTATCTAAGTGGAGATAGTTGCTCAGCTGGTGTCAGAGTGCCCCTCTTAGTCCATGGCCGAGGCATGGCCTTGGAGACCTTATTGGATTCTCCTAATCTCTAGGGTTGTGGCCAATGGATTGGGTACAGTTTTCTTGGAGAGGACTGGCACAGTCCTTCAGTGTGTCTCCATAGGCCCTAGCCTGGAGGGTGTGTGGGTCCGGGCTGTGGGCACAGAAGTCTGAAAACACAAACTCGGCTTGGGTGCAGAGCCGAGAGCATTGCAGGATGGACCCACAGACCGTGAGAGGAGATCCTCAGCTTATGAAAGAAGGGCAAATGGGAGGCAGTCACGCAAGCTTTTGTCTTTGGATGTTTTGTCTCCCATAGCCGTGGAATGTAGGGGTGACCTCAGGGGCTATGGAAGAGTCTCCCTCTCTGAGGAGTTGGTCCAGCTCTTAAGATTTTGGGGACATTTTGTGGGAAGGGTGGAGTCCTGCTGTCTGGCTCAGGTGTTCTTCCAGGAGAGGGACTCCAGATCACAGTCCTGGGTTCGAGCAAATGGAATACTCGAGCTCTTGTGAAGATTGGGATCATAGGGGCTTGGCAAGCCCCATATGCGGGCTCTTAGTCCAGGCCCTGAGAGACCTTACTTCGACATGGGGCCCATGCTGATGGTCCCAATGCGAGCTTGTACCCAAGGAGGCACTCAAGTTTAGGCTTGGCCTCAGGGGCCATGAAGGTTTCTCCTACACTGAAGGTATGACTCCATGCCAACAGCAAGCTTTCCAGCCATGGGGAAGGAGAAGATCTGATTTGTGCTTCAGTTACCCACGTTTGCCAGGATTTGATATAATATCTAGGGTCAGATGTCTGAAAACCCAGGTTGGGAAGAGATGACAGCATAAGGCCATGGCCTGTCTGATGTGCTTAGTGTGCAGCCAGCGGTTTCCTTGTCTGTCGGGACGTCAGGCTGTGTCAGACAGAGCATTACTGACCAGGGTAGCTTTTCCAGTTAGGGTGCGGTCGAGGCCAGAGCAGGTTGGTTCTCATTTGTGGTTTCTGGAGAGCCCCATAGGGCAACGTTTTTCTTCTGGTGGGCAGGCAGAAAACTGTGTTGTGGTTCTGGAATTCCCAGTCTGGAGGGCTTGTTTGCCAGGAGTGTGAAGAGGGAAGTCTGAAAACACAAGCTAGCATTAGGTTTGGGGCATGGCAGGCCCACTCTGCAGAGACTGAATCAAGATCTCCTGCATCTGAGGTCAGGGCGAGTATCAGACGTTGCCTCAGGTTGGAGTTTGTGTCCATTATGGCCCCTTCCTGAAGGGGGTGGGGGCGTCATGAGGCCAGGGAGGTTTCCCAACGCTGGGAGTTATGAGCTGCCCCAAACATCAAGGTTTCCTCTGTAGGACAGTCGAGTACTATGAGATGGTTCTAGGATGACCCCTACAGAAAGACTCGAGAGAAGGGGTCTAAGCATGAATGTCTGCAAATGCCACCTCACATTCCCACTGGCTGCTTGGGGCAAGGCAGGCTCAATCTGCAGGCTCTTGGGCGGGTTTCTCAGAGGGCTGAGTTGAAATGGACTCTCCTGAGGATGAGTCATACTGTGGGTTGGTGGCCATGGAGACCTTGGAATGTGGCGGTGGCTCAGGGACTCTGCAGGTTTCTCCAAACCGAAGGGTTTGACACAGCTCCAACAATGAAGCTTCCCATGTGGAGACGATAGTTGTTCTGTTTGGTGTCTCAGGAAAGCCCCAGATGCTGGTCTTCAAACCCAGGCCTCTGAGGAGTGACACCTGGAAACCAAAGCAAGAGTTCAGATTAGGGCCCAGGGGCCTGTCTGGTTCAATCTACTGTCTCTGCCGACATCTGTCTGTGTTTCTGCATGGAGGTAGTTGCTCAGCTAGTGTCAGGATGCCTTTGTCCAGAGAGGCTTATAGTAGTGGGATGTCCTCGGGGGCCTTGAGGTTTCTCCTATTCTGTGGGGTTATGGGCAATGGAATGGGCATAGTCTCCTTGGAGAGAGCAGGACAGTCCTGTGGTGTGGCTCCAGAGGCCCCAGCCTGGCGGCTGTGTGGGCCAGGGCCGTGTGGGCCAGGGACAGACATCCAAAAACACAAACTCGGCTGAGGTTTGGGGCTGAGGTTATGGCAGGAGTGATCTACAGTCCGTGAGGGGAGCTCATTGTGATTAGAAAGTAAGGCGAGTGAGAGGCGGTTGTTCAAGCTTATGTCTCTGGATGTTGTATTCATGATGGTCATTTAATGTAAGCATGGTCTCATGGGCCATGGAAGTCTCCCTCTCTGGTGATTTGTCCGGCTCCCAAGAGATTGGGGTCATTTTGTGGGAAGGGAGGAGTCCTGTTTTCTGCCTCATGTGTTCCCACAATAGAGGGATTCTAGAGCAGAGCACTGGGTACATACAACTGGAATACCCACCCTCTGGTTAGGCCTGGGGTCCTATGGGCATGGCAAGCCCATATGCAGATTCTTGGTCCAGCCACTGAGAGACGTTACTTGAATAGTGGACTCATGCTGAGGGTCACAATGTGTGTTTGTGCCCAAGGTGGTCCTCAATATTGGGCGGGACTTCATTGAGCTTGCAGGTTTCTCCTACACTGAACCTTGGACATGCCAACCTCAGGGTTTCTTGCCATGGGGAAGGAGGAGTTTTGATTTCTGCATCACGTTCACCTCTGGGCACTAATTGGAGATAAGGTCTAGGTTCTGAAGCCTGAAAACCGAGGTTTGGAAGAGATGACGACCTAAGGCCATGGCGGGTCCGATGTGTTCAGTTTGGGGCCAGCTTTCTAGGTGTCGTTCAGGAGGTCTGCACTCAGGCTGTGCCAGACAGGGTATTCGTGCCCAGATACGCTGTATAATTGGGGTACAGTTGAGTGGCATGCAGAAGATAATTATTTGGGGTTTCTCCGTAGCCCCATAGGGCAAAGTCTTTCTTCTGGAGGGCAGGCAGAGTGCTGCATTCTGGCTCCGGAACTGCCAAACTGGAGTCCTTGGGGCCAGGAATGCAAGGATGTAAGTCTGAGAACTGAAGCTTTGCTTTGGTTTCAGGGCGAGGACATGGCAGGCACACTCTGCAGAGCTGAATTTAGATTTCATGCATCTGAGGTCAGGGCGAGGTTCATATGTTGGCTCAGGTTGGAGTTTCTGTCCATGATGGCCCCTTCATGAAGGGGGGTCATCACACCGCCATTGGTGTTTTCCCATGATGGCAGTAGTGAGATGCTCCAAACCACAAGGATTTTCTGCGGGTCAGTTGAAACCTGTTGGATGGCTCCAGGGCATTCCATATGGAACAATTGCAGAGCAGGGTTCTAAGGATGGATGCCTGGGCATCCGGCCTTGAATTCCAATTGTCTCCTAGCGAAACGGCACGTTTGATTGCTGCCTATGATGTAGCAGCCGAGGGGGCTGAGTTGAAATGCATTCTCCTGAGGATCGGTCATAATGTGGGATTGTGTCCATGGAGACCTTGGAATGGGGCAGTGGCACCAGGGCTCTGAAGGATGCTCCTAACCAGAGGTTTTGACACAGCTCCAAGAAGCATTTTTCCCATGGGGAAACAAGATTTGTTCTCATTGGTGCTTCAGTAACCCCCAATATGCTGGTATTGGAAACCAGAACTCTGAGGAGAGATGCCTGGAAACCAAGGCAATGGATCTGATTAGGGCCTGGGGCCTGTCTGGTTTAATCTTCTTCTCTCGGTTCATCTGTCTATGGGATTGAGTGGAGGTAGTTCCTCAGCTGGTGTCAGATTGCCCCTATTTGTCCTGGGCAGTCTACACTATTGGGATGGCCACTTTGACTTTGGAGGTTTCTCCTAATTTGCAAGTTTGTGGCCAATGAAATGGGCAGAATTCCTTTGGGGAGGGAAGGCACAATCCTGAGGTGTGGCTCTAGGGGTTCAAGCATGGAGGGTGTGTGGGTCAGAGCTGTGGGGACAGAAGTCTGAAAACAGAAACTCGTCTTAGGTTTGGGGACATAGGTATGGGAGGCCCGATCTACAGACCTTGAGCAGAACTCTTCAGGATATGAACAAAGAGTGAGTGTGAGGCACTTGCTCAGGCTTCTGACTCTGGATTTTGTGTCACTGATGGCCGTGCAATGTAGGGGCGTCCTCATGGACCATGGGTGAGACTTCCTCTATGGGGATTTATATGATCCCAATATTTTGGGGTCATTCCGTGGGATGGGAGGAGTCCATTCTGGGTTTTTTTGTTTTGTTTTGTTTTGTTTTTTTACCTCAGGTGTGCCACTAAAGAGGGATTCCAGAGCAGAACCCTGGGAAGGGGCGACTGGACAACCCGAACTCTGTATAAGATTGGGGGCCTAAGGGCATGGCAATCCCCATATGGGGTACCTTGGTCCAGCCACTGAGAGGTCTTACTTGAGTACAGTGCTCACACTGAGGGTCACAATGCATGTTTGTGCCCAATGTAGGCATCAAGCATGGGCGGGGACTCATGGGCCATGCTTGATTCTCCTACACTGAACTTTGGACAACATACGAACCACAAGGTTTCTTTCCATGGGGAAGGAGGAATTCTGATTTCTGCATCATGTTCACCCCTGGGCAGTGACTGGAGATAAGATCTAAGTTCTGAATCCAGAAAATCGAGGTTGAGATGAGATGATAACCTAAGGTCATGGAGGGTCCGATGTGCTCAGTGTGCGGTCAGCTTTCTGGGTGTTGTTCAGGAGGTATGGATTCAGGCTGTGTCAGACAGTGCATTAGTGCCCAGGTTAGACTGTATAATTTGGGTACAGTTGAGTTCCATGTAGGTTCATCCTCATTTATTGTGTCAGGGAATCTCACTGGGGCACGCAGAGTGCAGCATTGTGGGTCCAGAATTGCCAAACTTAAGGGCGTCGGGACCAGGAGTGTGAGGACGTAAGTCTGAGATCATAAGCTAGACTTAAGTTTCAGGGCGAGGGCACGGCAGGCACCCTCTGCAGATCCGAATCAAAATCTCATTCATCTGAAGTCAGGACGAGGATCAGACTTAGGCGCAGGTTGGAGTTTCTGTCCATGATGGCCCCTTCATCAAAGGGGTGGAATCTCGAGGCCATGGAGGTTTTCCCACGTTGGGAGTTGTGGGATGCTCCAAACTGCAAGGATTCCTTCTGCGGGAAAATTGAGAACTGTTGGATGGCTCCAGGACATCCCATATGGAATGACTCCAGAGCCGGGTTCTAAGGATGGATGCCTGAGCAGACTGCCTCTTACACCAATTGTCTCCCTGCCACAAGACAGGTACGATCTGATGGCTATGCAGGAGCAATCGTGGGAGCTGAGTTGAAATGGTCTCTCCTGAAGATGGGTCTTAATGTGTGTTTGTGTCCATGAGTACGTTGGAATGGGGTGGTGGCCCCAGGGCTCTAAAGGATTCTAACCGGAGATTTTGAAACAACTCGAAAGAGCAAGTTTTCCATGTGGAGACAAGATTTGTTCTAATTGGTGCCTCAGGAAACCCACATATGCTGGTATTAGAACCAGGCTTCTGAGGACAGATACATAGAAACCACAGCAATGCATCCAATTAGGTCCTAGGAGCCTCTCTGGTTCAATCTTCTTCTCTGTCGACATCTGTCTATTTTATGAAATGGAGGTAGTTGCTCAGCTGGTGTCAGACCGCTCCTGTTTGTCCGGGCAGCCTACACTATAGGGATGGCCTCGGGGACTTTGGAGGTTTCTCCTAAATTGTATGATTATGGACAATGGCATGGGCAGAATTCCTGTGGAGTGGGCAGGCACAGACCTGATGTGTGGCTCCAAGAGCCCAGCCTTGAGGGTGTGTGGGCAAGGACTGTGGGGACAGATGTCTTAAAACACAAACTCAGCTTAGGTTTGGGGACGTAGGTATGGCAGGCCCGATTTACAGACTATGAGGAGAACTTTTTGGGATCTGAATAAAGGGTGAAAGTGTGACACTTGTCAGGCTTTTGCCCCTGGATTTTGTGTCAATGATGGCCGTGGAATGTCGAGGAGTCCTCATGGGCCATGGAAGAGTGTTTCTCTCTGTGGATTTGGCCAGATCCCAATTGTTTTGGGTTAATCTGTGGGATTCAGTTTTGTTAACTAAGGTGTCCCACCAAAAGAGGGATTCCAGAGCAGAGCCCTGGACAACAAGAAATCTAACTAAAAATACGGGCCTAGGGGCATGGCAAGCCCAATATGCCTTCTAATGGTCCAGCCACTGAGAGGCCTTCATTGAGGACAGAACTCATGCTGAGGGTCACAATGCGTGTTTATGCCCTCGTGGTACTCAAGCATGGGTGGGGACTCATGGTGCATGCTTGTTTCTCCTACACTGAATGATAGTCAAGATGTCAACCACATGAGTTCTTGCCATGGGGAAGTATTAATTCTGATTTCTGCATGTCATTCACCCCTGGGTAGTGATTGGACATAAGGTCCAGGTTGTGAAGTCTGAAAACCGAGGTTGGGAAGAGATGACAACCTAAGGCCATGTCGGGTCCGATATGCTCAGCGTGGAGCCAGCTGTCTGGGTGTTGGTCGGGAGGTCCAAGCTTGGGCTGTGTCAGACAGGGCCTTAGTGCCCAGGGTAGATTGTATAATTGGGGTACAACTGAGTGCCGTGCAGGTTGATCTTTATTTGAAATTTCTGGGTAGCCCCAAGGGCAATGTTTTTCTTCTGGAGGACAGGCAGAGTGCTGCATTGTGGCTCCGGAATTTCCAAAGTGGATGCCTTGTGGTCGGGGAGTGTGAGGACGGAAGTCTGAGAACACATGTTAGGCGTAGGTTCTGGGCGAGGGCACGGCAGGCACCCTCTGCAGATCTGAATCGGGATATCATGAATCTGAAGTCAGGGCGAGGTTCAAACCTAGGCTTAGGTTTGAATTTCTGTCCATTCTGGCCACTTTATGAAGGGGACAGCATCTCCAGTCCATGGATGTTTACCCACGATGGGAGTTGTGAGATGCTCCAAACAACAAGGATTCCTTCTGATCAACAATTGAGACCTTTTGTATCACTCCAGTACATACCATACAGAATGACACCAGAGCAGGGATCTTAGGATGGATGCATGGGAAGCCCGCCTCACATTGCAGTTGTCTCCTAGCAAATAGACAGGTTTGATATGCTGGCTCTGTCAGAGCAACCAAGGGGGCTGAGTTGAAATGGACTCTCCTGAGGATGGATGCTAATGTGGGTTTGTGTCCATGGAGACCTTGGAATGGGGCGTTGGTGCATGGGCCCTGAAGGATTCTCCTAACCGGAGGTTTTGAGACATCTCCAAAGGACAAGTTTCCCATGTGGAGACGAGATTTGTTCTGATTGGTGCCTCAGGAAACCCCCATATACTGTTATTGGAATATAGGCCTCTGAAGAGAGATAAATGGAAACCAAAGCAATGGCTCCGTTTAGAGCCTAGGGGCCTGTCCGGTTGAATCTTCTTCTCTGTGTACATCCATCTAAGGTATTAGTGGAGTTAGATGCTCAGCTGGTGTCAGATGGCCCTTGTTTGTCCCAGGCGGCCTACACTATTGTGAAGGCCTTGGGGACTTTGGAGGTTTCTCCTAATTTTATGATTATGGACAATGGAATGGGCAGAATTCCCGTGGAGAGGGAAGGCACAGTTTTGATGTGGCTCCAGGGGCCCCAGCCTGCAGGGTGTGTGCACCAGGACTGTGGAGACAGAAGTCTAAAACACAAACTCAGTTTAGGTTTAGGGACGTAGGTATGGCAGGCCCGATCTACAGACCGTGAGGAGAATTCTTCCAGATATGAAGAAAGAGAGATTGTGAGGCACTTGTTCAGGCTTTTGTTTCTGGATTTTGTGTCAACGATGGGCGTGGAATGTCAGGGAGGCCTCATGGGCCATGGACGAGTCTTCCGCTCTGTGGATTTGGCCCGATTCCAATTGTTTTGGGTCAAACTGTGGGATGGGAGGAGTCCTTTCAATTTTGTTACCTCAGGTGTCCCACCAAAAGAGGGATTCCAAAGCCGAGCCCTGGGGAGGGGAGACTGGACAACCAGAAATCTGGTTAAAAATTGGGGCCTAGGGGCATGACAAGCCCAATATGCTGTCTTTTGGTCCAGCCACTGAGAGGCCTTACTTGAGAACTGGGCTCACGTTGAGGGTCAGAATGCATGTTTGTGAACGACTTGGTCCTCAAGCATCTGCAGGGCCTCATGGACCACACTGGTTTCAACTACATTTTACGTTGGACAACATGCCAACCACAAGGTTTCTTGCCATGGGGAAGGAGTTCTGATTCCTGCATCATGTTCAACCCTGGGTGGTGACTGGAGATAAGGTTTAGGTTCTGAAGCCTGAAAACCGAGGTTGGAAAGAGATGATGACCTAAGGCCATGGCGGGTCTGATGTGCTCAGTGTGTGGCTATCTGGGTGGGTGCGAGCCAGGAGGTTCAGTCTCAGGCTGTGCCAGAAAGGGCAGTAGTGCCCAGGGCAGCCTGTATAATTGGGGTCCAGTCAAGTGGCATGCAGGTTGATCCTCATTTGTGGAATCTGGGTAGCCCCAGAGGGCAATGTTTTTCTTCCGGAAAGCAGGCAGAGTGCTGCCTTGTAGTTCTGGAATTGCCAAACTGGAGGGCTTGTGGGCCAGGAATGTGAGGATGGAAGTTGAGAACACAAATTAGACTTACGTTTCTGGGCAAGGGCACGGCAGACACACTCTACAGAGATGAATCAAGATGTCCTGCATCTGAAGTCAGGGCGAGGATCAGACGATCGCTCAGGTTGGAGCTTCTGTCCCTGATGGCCCCTTCATGAAGCACAGGGGGCGAAATCACGAGGCCATGGAGGTTTGCCCACGATGGGAGTTGTGAGATGCTCCAAACAGTAAAGATTCTTCTGAGGGACTATTGAGACCTGTTGGTTGGCTCCAGGACTTCCCATACAGCATAATTCTGAGAATGGTTCTAAGTATGGATGTCTGGGAAGCCTGCCTCTCATTCCAATCATCTCCTAGCGACAAGACGGGTTAGATGTGCTGGATCAGGGGGAGCAACTGAAGGGGGCTGAGTTGAAATGGACTCTCCTGTGGATGGGTCCTAATGTGGGTGTGTCTCCATGGAGACCTTGGAATGAGGCGCTGGCACCGGGAACCTGAAATGTCCTTCTAACCAGAGGCTTTGAGAGAGCTCCAACATGCAAGTTTCCCATGTGTAGACGAGATTTGTTCTGATGGGTGCCTCAGGAGAAGCCCTCAGCTGGTATTGGAAACCAGGCTTTTGAGGAGACATGCCTGTAAACCAAAGCTATGGATCCCATTATGGCCTGGGGTCCTGTCTGGTCAATCTTCTTCTCTGGGGACATCCATCTATGGTATGAGTGGAGGTAGATGCTCAGCTGGTGTCAGACGGCCCTTTTTTGTCCCGGACAACCTACACCATTGGTATGGCCTCAGGGAATTTGGAGGTTTCTCCTAATTTGTACGGTTTTGGATAATGGAATGGGCAGAATTCCCATGGATTGGTTAGGCCCAGTCCTAATGTGTGGTTCCAGGGGCCCAGCCTGGAGGGTGTGTGGCCCAGGACTTTGAGGACAGAACTCAAAAAACACAAACTCAGCTTAGGTTTGGGAACATAGGTATGGCACGGCCGAACTACAAATCATGAGAAGAACTCTTCAGGATATGAAGAAAGAGCGAGTCTGAGGCGCTTGGTTAGGCTTTTGTCTCTGGATTTTGTATCAGCGATGGCCGTTGAATGTCGGGGAGGCCTCCTGGGCCATGGACGAATCTTCCTCTCTGTGGGTTTGGCCCTATCCCAATTCTTTTTTGTGAATCTGTGGGATGGGAGGACTCCTTTAAGTTTTGTTACCTGAGGTGTCCCACCAAAAGAGGAATTCCAAAGCAGAGCCCTGGGCAAGAGTGAAGGGACAACCCGAAATATGGTTAAAAATTGGGGTCTAGGGGCATGGCAAGCCCAATATGCTGTTTCTTCATGCAGCCACTGAGAGGCCTTGCCTGAGGACCGGGCTCAGGCTGAGGGTCACAATGTGTGTTTGAGACCAATGTGGCCCTCAAGCATGGGCTGGGTCTCATGTGCCACACTGGTTTCAACTACACTGAAAGTTGGACAACATGCCAACCACGAGGTTTCATGCCAAGGGAACGAGTTCGGATTTCTGCAACATTTTCAAACCTGGGCAGTGATTTGAGATAAGGTCAAGGTTCTGAAGCCTGAAAACCGAGGTTGGGTAGAGATGACGACCTATGGCCATGGCGGGTCCGATGTGCTCAGTGTGCGGCCAGCTGTCTGGGTGGGGCCAGGAGTTCCAGGCTCAGGCTGTGTCAGAATGGGCAATTGTGCCCACTTCAGCCTATATATTTGGTGTACAGCCAAATGGCGTGCAGGTTGATCCTCATTTGGGGTTTCTGGGTAGCCCCAGAGGGCAATGTTCTTCTTCCAGGGAGCAGGCAGAGTGCCGCATTGTACTTCTGGATTGCCAAACTGGAGGGCTTGTGGGCCAGTAGTCTGAGGACTGAAGTCTGAGAACACAAGCTAGGCTTAGTTTTTATGCGTGAGGACATGGCAGGCACAATCTACAGACCTGAATCGAGATCTCGTGCATCTGAAGTCAGGGTGAGGATCAGACGATCTTCAGGTTGGACGTTCTGTCCCTGATGGCCCCTTCATGAAGGGGGGGAATCACGAGGCCATGGGGGGTTTCGCACGATGGGAGTTGTGAGAAGCTCCAAACTACAAAGATTCTTCTCCAGGACAATTGAGACCTGTTAGTTGGCGCCAGGCCAAGGATTCCAAGCGTGGTTCTGAGGATGGATGGCTAGGTACCACACCTGGCATTCCAATTTTCTCCTAGCTACAAGAAAGGTTAGATCTGCTGGATCTGGGGGAGCAACTGAGGAGGCTGAGTTGAAATTGACTCTCCTGTGGATGTGTCCTAATATGTTTTTGTGTCTATGGAGACCTTGGAATGAAGCGGTGGCACTGGGTCCCTTATGGGTTCTTCTAAACAGAGACTTTGACACAGCTCCACCGTGCAAGTTTCCCATATGTAGATGAGATTTGTTCTGATGGGTGAGTCAAGAAACAGCCATATGCTGGTATTGAAATCCAGGCCTCTGAGGAGACATGCCTGGAAACCATAGCAATGGATCCGATTAGTGCCTAGTGGTCTGTTCATTCCTTTTTTCCTCTGGGGACATCAGTCTATGGGTCTGAGTGCAGGTAGGTGCTCTGATGGGCTCAGATTGCTCCTGTTTGTCCTGGGAAGCCACCACTATTGGGATGGCCTCAGGAACTTTGGAGGTTTATCCTATTAGTAGGATTGCGACCATTGGAATGGGTACACACAATTCCCTTGGAGAGGGCAAGTACAGTCCTCAGGTTTGGCTCCAAGGGCCTGAGCCTTTGGGGTGTGTAGGCCAGGGCTGTTTGGACAGTTGTCTGAAAACACAACCTCGGCTTATGTTTCGGGTCATAGGTATGGCAGGACTGATCTACAGAACATGAGAAGAACTCTTCGGGATATGAAAAAAGGGCGAGTGTGAGGCTCTTGCTCAAGTTTATCTCTGGATATCGTGTGACTCATGGTCGTGAAATTTCCGGGTGACTTCATGGGAAATGGACGAGTCTTACTCTTTAGAAGGTTGGCCTCATCCAAAGAGTTTGGTGTGTTTATGCCCTCGTCGCACTTGAGAATGGGCTGGGCCTCAGGGTGAATGCTGGTTTCTCCTACACTGAACGTTGGACAACATGCCAACCACAAGGTTTCTTGCCATGGGTAAGGAGGAGTTCTGATTTCTACATACCATCACCCCTGGGCAGTGATTGGAGAAAAGGTAGGTTCTGAAGCCTGAAAACTGAGGTATGGAAGAGATGATGTCCGAGGGCCATGGCTGGTCTGTTGTGCTCAGTGTGTGGTCAGCTGTCTGTGTGTTAGTCAGGAGGTCCGGGCTCAGGTGTGTCAGACCGTGCATTAGTGCACAGCTTAGAGTATATAATTTACGTACAGTCAAGTGGCGTGTAGGTTTATCCTCATATGATGTGCCTGGGCAGCTCATGAGGCAATATTTTTTTTTCTAGAGGGCAGGCAGAGTGCTGCACAGTGGGTTCGGAATTGCCAAACTTGAGGTCTTCTGGGCCAGGAGTGTGAGGACGGAAGTCTGAGAACACAAGCTAGACTTGGGTTTCAGGTCGAGGGCACGGCAGGTACCTCGGCAGATCTGAACCAATATCTCATGCATCTGAATTCAGGGCGAGGATCAGACATTGGCTCTGGTTGGAGTTTCTGTACATGACGGCCCATTCATGAAGGGAGTGGAATCTCTAGTCCATGGAGGTTTCCCCACGTTGGGAGTTGTGAGATGGCCCTTCAAAGATTCCTTCTGCCGGACAATTGAGACCTGTTGGACAGCTCCAGGACATCAAATATGGAATGACTCGAGAGCACCATTCGAGGATGAATGCCTGGGAAGCCCGCCTCGCATTCCTATTTTCTTCTAGCAACAAGACAGTATAGATCTGATGGAATTTTCTTCTAGCAACAAGACAGTATAGATCTGATGGCTCAGCAGGTGTTACCGGGGTGGCTGAGTTGAAATGGACTTTCCGGAGGATGGGTCCTAATGTTTGTTTGTGTCCCTGAGGGCCTTGGAATGGGGCAGTGGCACCGGCACCCTGAAGTATTCTCCTAAGCCTTTGACATAGCTCCCATGCACAAGTTTCCTTGTGGAGACGAGATTTGTTCTGATGGGTGCCTCAGGAGAAGCCCTATGCTGGTATTGGAATCCAGGCTTTTGAGGAGACATGCCTGTAAACCAAAGCTATGGATCCCATTATGTCCTAGGGTCCTGCCTGGTTCAATCTTCTTCTCTGGGGACATCCATCTATGGTATGAGTGGAGGTTGATGCTCAGCTGGTGTCAGACGGCCCTTGTTTGTCCGGGACAACCTACACCATTGAGATGGCCTCAGGGACTATGGAGGGTTCTCCTAATTTGAACGGTTTGAGACAATGGCATGGGCAGAATTCCCATGGATTGGGTAGGCACAGTACTAATGTGTGGCTCCAGGGGCACAGTCTGGAGGGTATGTGGCCCAGGAATTTGAGGACAGAAAACAAAAAAACACAAACTCATCTTAGGTTTGGGAACGTAGGTATGGCAAGCCCGACCTACAAACCAGGAGAAGAACTCTTCAGGATATGAAGAAAGAGCGAGTCTGAGGCGCTTGCTCAGGCTTTTGTCTCTGGATTTTGTATCAGCGATGGCCGAGGAATGTCGGGGAGGCCTCCTGGGCCATGGACGAATCTTCCTCTCTGTGGATCTGGTCCGATCCCAATTCTTTTTCGTGAATCTGTGGGATGGGAGGACTCCTTTAAGGTTTGTTACCTGAGGTGTCCCACCAAAAGAGGAATTCCAAAGCAGAGCCCTGGGCAAGAGTGAAGGGACAACCCGAACTATGGTTAAAAATTGGGGTCTAGGGGCATGGCAAGCCCAATATGCTGTTTCTTCATGCAGCCACTGAGAGGCCTTGCCTGAGGACCGGGCTCAGGCTGAGGGTCACAATGTGTGTTTGAGACCAATGTAGCCCTCAAGCATGGGCTGGGTCTCATGTGCCACACTGATTTCAACTACACTGAACGTTGGACACCATGCCAACCACGAGGTTTCTTGCCAAGGGAACGAGTTCTGATTTCTGCAACATTTTCAAACCTGGGCAGTGATTAGAGATAAGGTCTAGGTACTGAAGCCTGAAAACCGAGGTTGGGAAGAGATGACGAACTAAGGCCATGGCGGTTCCAATGTGCCTAGTGTGCGGCCAGCTGTCTGGGTGGGGCCAGGAGGTCCAGCTCAGGCTGTGTCAGAGAAGGCAATGATGCCCAGATCAGCCTATATATTTGGTGTACAGCCAAATGGCGTGCAGGTTGATCTTCATTTGGGGTTTCTAGGTAGCCCCAGAGGGCAATGTTTCTCTTGGAGGGCCCACAGAGTGCTGCATTGTACTTCCGGATTGCCAAACTGGAGGGCTTGTGGGCCGGTAGTCTGAGGACGGAACTCTGAGAACACAAGCTAGGCTTAGGTTTTATGGTGAGGACATGGCAGGCACAATCTACAGACCTGAATCGAGATCTCGTGCACCTGAAGTCAGGTTGAGCATCAGACGATGCCTCAGGTTTGACTTTCTGTCCCTGATGGCCCCTTCATAAAGGGGGGGAATCTCGAGGCCGTGGGGGTTTTCCCACCATGGGAGTTGTGAGAAGCTCCAAACTGCAAAGATTCTACTGTGGGACAATTGAGACCAGTTGGTTGGCTCCAGGCCAACGATTCTGAGCAGGGTTCTAAGGATGGATGGCTGGGTAGCCCACCTTGCATTCCAATATTCTCCTAGCTACAAGATAGGCTAGATCTGTTGGATCTCGGGGAGCAACCGAGGAGGCTGAGTTTAAATGGACTCTCCTGTGGATGGGTCCTAATATGTTTTTGTGTCTATGGAGACTGTGGCATTAAGCGGTGGCACTAGGGCCCTGAAGGCTTCTCCTAAACAGAGGTTTGACACAGCTCCACCATGCAAGTTTCCCATGTGTAGAGGAGATTTGTTCTGATGGGTGAGTCAAGAAACAGCCATATTCTGGTATTGAAATCCAGGCCTCTGAGGAGAGATGCCTGGAAACCAAAGCAATGAATCCGATTAGTGCCTAGGGGCCTGTTGGTTTCTTTTTACCTCGGGCGACATCTATCTATGGGTCAGAGTGCAGGTAGGTGCTCAGATGAACTCAGATTGCCCGTGTTTGTCCTTGGAAGCCAACACTATGGGATGGCCTCAGGGAATTTAAAGGTTTATACTTTTAGTTGCGTTGTCGCCATTGGAATGGGCTCACACAATTCCCTTGCGAGGGCAAGAACAGTCCTCAGGTTTGGCTTCAGGGGCCTGAGCCTATAGGGTGTGTAAGCCAGGGCTGTTTGGACAGTTGTCTGAAAACACAAACTCGACTTCTGTTTCGGGTCATAGGTAGGGCAGGACTGATCTACAGACCATGAGGAGAACATTTCGGTATATGAAAAAAAAGCGAGTGTGAGGCTATTGCTCATGTTTTTGTCTCTGCATATCATGTCACTCATGGTCGTGAAATTTCCGGGTGACTTCATGGGAAATGGACGAGTCTTACTCTCTGGGGATTTGGCCCCTTCCAAAGAGGTTGGGGTCATTCTGTGGGATGGAAGAAGTCGTTTTTTTTGTTGTTGTTGCTTTGTTTTGTTTCATTTTTTAACCTCCGTTGTCCCACCAAATGAGGAATTCCAGAGTAGAGCTCTGGGGAGGGGTGACTGGACAACCAGAAATCTGGTTAAAAATTGGGCCTAGGGCTATGTCAAGCCCATTATGACATCTAGTGTTCCAGGCTCTGAGAGGAATTACTAGAGGACAGGACTCACACTGAGGGTCACAATGCATATTTATGCCCTCGTCGCACTCAAGAATAGGCGGGCCTCAGGGTGAATGCTAGTTTCTCCTACAATGAACGTTGGACAACATGCCAACCACAAGGTTTCTTGCCATGTGTAAGGAGAAGTTCTGATTTCTGCATCATACTCACCCCTGGGCAGTGATTGGAGATAAAGTCTAGTTTCTGAGGCCTGAAAACTGAGGTAGGGAAGAGATGACGACCTAAGGCCATGGCAGGTCTGATGTGCTCAGTGTGCAGTCAGCTGTCTGGGTGTTGGTCAGGAAGTCCGGGCTCAGGTTGTGTCAGACAGTGCATTAGTGCCCAGGTTAGACTATATAATTCGGGCAAAGTCGAGTACCGTGTAGGTTTATCTTCATATAAGGTGCCTTGGCAGCTCTTTAGGCAATATTTTTTTTCCAGAAAGCAGGCCATGTGCTGCATTGTGGGACCGGATTTACCAATCATGAGGGCTTTGAGGCCAAGAGAGTGAGGTCGGAATTCTGAGAACAAAATCTATACTTGGGCTCAGGGCAAGGGCACGGCAGGTACCCCCTGCAGATCTGAACCAATATCTCATCCATTTCAAGTCAGGGAGAGAATTAGACTTTGGCTTAGGTTGGAGTGTCTGTGCCTGACGGCCCCTTCATGAAGGGAGCGGGAATCTCGTGTCCATGGAGTTTTTCCCACGTGGGAGTTGTGGGTTGCCCCCTTCAAGAATTCCTTCTGCGGGACAATTGAGACCTTTGGGCAGCTCCAGGACATCCCATATGGAATGACTCCAGAGCACCGTTCGAGGGAGGATGCCTGGGAAGCCAGCCTCGCATTCCAATTGTCTCCTAGCAACAAGCCAGTTTAGATCTGATGGCTCTGCGGGAGCAACCGGGGTGGCTGACTTGATATGGACATTCCTGAGGATGAGTCCTAATGTGTGTTTGTGTCCATGGGGCCTTGGAATGGGGCCGTGGCACCAGGACCCTGAAGTATTCTCCTAAGCTTTTGACATAGCTCGATGCACATGTTTCCTTGTGGAGACGAGATTTGTTCTGATTGCTGCCTCAGGAAAACCCCTATGCTGGTATTGGAATCCAGGCTTTTGAGGAGACATGCCTGTAACCAAAGCAATGGATCCGATATGGCCAGGGTCCTGTCTGGTTCAATCTTCTTCTCAGGGGACATCCATCTATGGTATGAGTGGAGGTTGATGCTCAGCTGCTATCAGACCGCGCTTGTTTGTCACGGGAGACCTGCACTATTGGGATGGCCTCAGGGATTTGGAGGGTTCTCCTAATTTTACGGTTTTGGACAATGGAATGGGCAGAGTTCCCATGGATTGGGTAGGCACAGTCCTTATGTGTGGCTCCAGGGACCGCAGCGTGGAGGGTGTGTGGCCCAGGACTTTGAGGACAGAAGTCTGAAAACATAAACTCAGCTTAGGTTTGGAGACATAGGTATGGCAGGCCCGATCTATAAACCATGAGAAGAACTCTTCAGGATATGAAGAAAGAGCGAGTCTGAGGTGCTTGTTCAGTCTTTTGTCTCTAGATTCGGTATCAGCGATGGCCGTGGATTGTCTGGGAAACCTCATGGGCCATTGACGAATCTTCCTCTCTGTGGAATTGGCCCGATCCCAATTCTTTTTCGTCAATCTGTGGAATGGGAGGTCTCCTTTCAGGTTGGTTACCTTAGGTGTCCCGCCAAAAGAGGAATTCCAAAGAAGAGCCCTGTGGAAAAGCGAAGGGACAACCCGAACTATGGGTAAAATTTGGGGCCTAGGGGCATGGCAAGCTCAATATGCTGTCTCTTCATCCAGCCACTGAGAGGCCTTACCTGAGGACTGGGATCAGGCTGAGGGTCACAATGTGTGTTTGTGACCAATGTGGCCCATAAACATGGGCGGGGCCTCATGGGCCACACTGGTTTCAACTACACTGAACATTGGAAAACATGCCAACCACATGGTTTCTAGCCACGGGGAAGGAGTTGTGATTTCTGCATCACTTACAAGCCTGGGCAGTGATTGGAGATAAGGTCTAGGTTCTGAAACTTGAGAATCGAGGTTGGGAAGAGATGACGACCTAAGGACATGGCTCGTCCGGCGTGCTCAGTGTTCGACCAGCTTTCTGGGTGGGGCCAGGAAGTCCAGGCTCAGGCTGTGTAGAAAGGGCAATAGTGCCCAGGTCAGCCTATATATTTGGGGTACAGTCGAATGGCGTGCAGGTTGATCCTCATTTGGAGTTTCTGGGTAGCCCCACAGGGCAATGTTTTTCTTCCTGAAGGCTGGCAGAGTGCTGCATTATAGTTCTGGTTTGCAAACTGGAGGCTTGTGGGCCAGTAGTCTGAAGACGGAAATCTGAGAACACAAGCTAGGCTTAGGTTTCTGGGTGAGGACAAGGCAGGAACAATCTACAGACCTGAATCGAGATCTCGTGCTTCTGAAGTCAGGGCGAGGATCAGAAGATCGCTCAGGTTGGTGTTTCTGTCCCTGATGGCCCCTTCATGAAGGGGCGGGGGGGTCAAGAGGCCGTGGGGGTTTTCCCACGATGTTAGTTGTGAGAAGCTCCAAACTGCAAAGATTCTTGTGCAGGACAATTGAGACATGTTGGTTGGCTCCAGGCCAACGATTCCGAGCAGGGTTCTAAGGATGGATGCCTGGGTAGCCCACCTTGCATTCCAATTGTGTCCTAGCAACAAGACAGGTTATATCTGCTGGATCTGGGCGAGCAATCTGGATCTGAGTTGAAATGGACTCTCCTGTGGATGGATCCTAATATGTTTTTGTGTCTATGGAGACCTTGGAATGAAGCGGTGGCACTGGGGTCCTGAAGGGTTTTTTCAAACAGAGGCTTTGACACAGCTCCAACGTGCAAGTTTCCCATATGTAGATTAGATTTTTTATTACGGATGAGTCAGGAAACAGCCATATGCTGGTATTGAAATCCAGGCCTCTGAGGAGAGATGACTGAATACCACAACAATGAATCCGAATAGTGCCTAGGGGCCTGTTCGTACCTTTTTACCTCTGGGAACATCAGTCTATGCGTCTGAGTGCATGTAGGTTCTCAGATGGGCTCAGATTGCCCGAGTTTGTCCGGGGAAGCCACCACTATTGGGATGGCCTCAGGGAGTTTGCAGGTTTATCCTATTAGTAGGGTTGTGGCCATTGGAATGGGCACATACAATTCCCTTGGAGAGGGCAAGTACAGTCCTCATGTTTGGCTCCAGGGGCCTGAGCCTGTAGGGTGTGTAGGCAGAGCTGTTTGGACAGTCGTCTGAAAACACAAACGCGGCTTATGTTTCAGATCATAGGTATGGCAGGATTGATCTACAGACCATGAGGAGAACTCTTCAGGATATGAATAAGGGGCGAGTGTGAGGCTCGTGCTCAAGTTTTTGTCTCTGGATATCGTGACACTCATGGTCGTGAAATTCCCTGGTGACTTCATGGGAAATGGACGAGTCTTACACTCTGGGGGTTTGGCCCCGTCCAAAGAGTTTGTGGTCATTCTGTGGGATGGAAGAAGTCCGTTTTGTTGTTGTTGTTGATTTGCCATGTTTTGTTTTTTAACCTCAGGTGTCCCACCAAATGAGGGATTCCAGAGTAGAGCCCTGGGGAGGGCCGAACAGACAACCAGAAATCTGGTTAAAAATTGTGGCCTAGGGACATGTCAAGCCCATTATGACATCTAATGGTCGAGCCACTGAGAGGACTTACTAGAGGACAGGACTCACGCTGAGGGTCACAATGCGTGTTTATGCCCACTTCGCAAACAAGAATGGGCAGGGCCTCATGGTGAATCCTGGTTTCTCCTACACTGAACGTTGGACAACATGCCAACCACAAGGTTTCTTGCCATGGGTAAGGAAGAGTTTCTGATTTCTGCATCACAGGCACCCCTGGGCAGTGATTGGAGATAAGGTCTAGGTACTGAACCCTAAAAACTGAGGTAGGGAAGAGATGATGACCTAAGGCCATGGCGGTTCTGATGTGCTCCGTGTGCGGTCAGCTCTCTGGGTGTTGGTCAGGAGGTCCGAGCTCAGGTTGTGTCAGACAGTGCATTAGTGCCCAGGTTAGACTATATAATTTGGGTACAGTCGAGTGCCATGTAGATTTATCCTCATATAAGTTGTCTGGGCAGCTCATTAGGCAAAATTTGTTTTCTAGAGGGCAGGCAGTGTGCTTCATTGTCAGTCCGGAATTGCTAAAATTGAGGGCTTCGTGTAGAGGAGTGTGAGGACGGAAGTCTGAGAACACAAGCTAGACTTGGGTTTCAGGGCGAGGACACGGCAGGTACCACTGTAGATCTGAACCAATATCTCATGCATCTGAAGTCAGGGCGAGGATCAGATGTTGGCTCAGGTTGGAGTTTCTGTGCATGACGGACCCTTCATGAAGGGAGCGGAATCTCAAGGCCATGGAGTTTTACCCACGTTGGGAGTTGTGGGATGCCCCCATCAAGGATTCCTTCTGCGGGACAATTGAGACCTGTTGGGCAGCTTCAGGACATCCCATATGGAATGACTCCAGGGCACTGTTCGAGGATGGATGCCTGGGAAGCCGGCCTCGCATTCCAAATGTCTCCCAGCAACAAGACAGTTTAGATCTGATGGGAGCAACCGGGGTGGCTGAGTTGAAATGGACTTTCCTGAGGATGGGTCCTAATGTGTGTTTGTGTCCATGAGGGCCTTAAAAAGGGGCGGTGGCACCGGGACCCTGAAGTATTCTCCTAAGCTTTTGACATAGCTCGATGCACAAGGTTCCTTGTGGAGACGAGATTTGTTTTGATGGGTGCCTCAGGAACTCTTCTATGCTGGTATTGGAATCCAGGCTTTTGAGGAGACATGCCTGTAATCCAAAGCAATGTATCCGATTATGGCCTAGGGTCCTGTCTGGTTCAATCTTCTTCTCAGGGGACATCCATCTATGGTATGAGTGGAGGTAGATGCTCAGCAGGTATCAGACTGCCCTTGTTTGTCCCGGGCGACCTGCACTATTGGCATGGCCTCAGGGATTTGGAGGGTTCTCCAAATTTTACTGTTTTGGACAATGGCATCGGCAGAATTCCCATGGATTGGGTTGGCACAGTCCTAATGTGTGACTCCAGGGGCACCAGCCTGGAGGGTGTGTGGCCCAGGACTTTGAGGACAGAAGTCTGAAAACACAAACTCAGCTTAGATTTGGGGACGTAGGTATGGCAGGCCCGATCTATAAACCATGAGAAGAACTCTTCCGGATATGAAGAGAGAGCGAGTCTGAGGCGCTTGCTCAGGCTTTTGTCTCTGGATTTTGTATCAGAGATGGCCGTGGAATGTCGGGGAGGCCTCATGGGCCATGGACGAATTTTCCTCTCTGTGGATTTGGCCCGATCCCAATTGTTTTTCGTCAATCTGTGGAATGGGAGGACTCCTTTCAGGTTTGTTACCTCAGGTGTCCCTCCAAAAGAGTAATTCCAAAGAAGAGCCCTGGGGAAAAGTGAAGGGAGAACCCGAACTATGGGTAAAATTTGGGGCCTAGGAGCATGGCAAGCACAATATGCTGTCTCTTCATCCAGCCACTGAGAGGCCTTACCTGAGGCCGGGATCAGGCTGAGGGACACAATGTGTGTTTGTGACCAATGTGGCCCATAAACATGGGCGGGGCCTCATGGGCCACACTGGTTTCAACTACACTGAACGTTGGAAAACATGCCAACCACAAGGTTTCTTGCCAAGGCGAAGGAGAAGTTCTGATTCTTGCATCACGTTTACTCCTGAACAGTGAGTGGAGATAAGGTCTAGGTTCTGAAGGTGAAAACTGAGGTTGGGTAGAGATGATGGCCTAAAGCCATTGTGGGTGTGATATGCTCTGTGTATGGCCAGCTGTCTGGGTGTTGGACTGGAGGTCTGCCCTCAGGCTGTGTCAGACAGGGCTTTAGTGCACAGGCTAGACTGTATAATTGGGGTATGGTCGAGTGGCATGCAAGTTGTTACTCATTAGGCGTTTCTGGTTAGCCCTATAGGGCAACATTTTTCTTCTGGAGGGCAGGCAGAGTGCTGCATTGTGTCTCCAGAATTGCCAAACTGGAGGGGTGTGGCCAGGATTGTGAGGAAGAAGTCTGAAAACACAAGCTAGCACGAGTTTTGGGGCCAAGAGCATGGCAGGCCCACTCTGCAGAGGCTGAATCGAGATCTCCTGCAGGTGAGGTCAGGGCGAGTATCAGATGTTGCCTCAAGCTGCAGTTTGTGTCCATGACGGCCCTTACATGAAGGGGGTGGGGGCGTCATGAGGCTAGGGAGGTTTCCCTACGCTGGGAGTTGTGAGCTGCTCCAAACTTCAAAGTTTCCTTCTTCAGGACAGTCGAGTACTATTGGATGGTCCCTTGATGCCCCATACAGAAAAACTCGAGAGCAGGGGCCTAAGCATGGATGCCGAGAAACGCCAACTCACCTTCCCATTGCCTGGTCGAGACAAGGCACGCTCAACCTGTGGGCTCTTGGGTGAGCTACCCAGAAGGCTGAGTTTAAATGGACTCACCTGAGGATGAGTCATAATGTGGGTTGGTGGCCATGGAGACCTTGGAATGTGGCAGTAGCTAAGGGACTCTGCAGCATTCTCCAACCCGAAGGGCTTGACACAACTCCAACAAGGAAGCTTCCCATGTGGAGATGAGAGGTCTTCTGTCTGGTGCCTCAGGAAAGCCCCGTATGCTGGTCTTCGAACCCAGGCCTCTGAGGAGTGATACCTGGACACCAAAGCAAGAGTTCATAATAGGGCCTAGGGGCCTGTCTGGTTCAATCTTCTGTCTCTGCGGATATCTGTCTGTGTGTCTGCATGGAGGTAGTAGTTGCTCAGCTTGTGTCATAATGCCCCTATTTGTCCAGTGCGGCTTGCGGTAGTGGGATGTCCTTGGGGACCTTGAGGTTTCTACTATTTTGTAGAGTGTGGCCAATGGAATGGGCAGTTTCTTAGGAGAGAGCAGGCACAGTTCTGTGGTGTGGCTCCAGTGACCACAGCCTGGAGGCTGTGTGGGCCATGGCTGTGCAGACAGACATCCAAAAACCCTAACTCAGCTCAGGTTTGGGGCCGAGGTTACGGCAGGCCTGATCTACAGTCCATGAGGGGAGCTCCTCTGGATATGAAAGAAGGGTGAGAGGGAGGCAGTCGCTCAGGCTTTTGTCTCTGGATGTTTTGTCCACAATGGCCGTTTAATGTAGGAGTTGCCTCATGGGTCGTAGAAGTCTCCCTCTCTGGTAGTTTGTCCAGCCCCCAAGAGTTTGGGGTCATTCTGTGCGAAGGGAAGTGTCCTGTTTTCTGCTTCATGTGTCCTCCCAGTAGAGGGATTCAAGAGCATAGCAGTGGGTACTGATAACTGGAATACTCGCCCTCTGGTTAAGCCTGGGGGCCTATGGATATGACAAGCCCCATATGCAGGATCTTGGTCCAGCCACTGAGAGGCGTTACTTTAATACGGGACTCACGCTGCAGGTCACAATGCATGTCTGTGCCCTAGGCGGCCCTCAAGCACTGGCGTGGCCTTTCGGACAATGCAGGTTTTCCCACATTGAACGTTGGACAACATGCCAACCACAAGGTTTCTGGCCATGGGGAAGGAGGAATTCTAATTTCTGCATCACGTTCACCCCTGGGCAGTGATTGGAGATAAGGTCTAGGTTCTGAAGCCTGAAAACCGAGGTTGTGAAGAGATGACGACCTACAGCCATAGCGGGTCCTATGTGTCCAGGTTGGGGCCAGCTGTCTGGGTGTCGTTTGGGATGTCTTGTCTCAGGCTGTGCCAGACAGGGCATTAGTATACAGGGTGGGATGTATAATTGCTTTACAATCGAGTGGCATGCATTAGAAAATCATTTGGCGTTTCTTATTAGCAGCATAGGGCAAAGTTTTTCTTCTGGAGGGCAGGCAGAGTGCTGCATTGTGGCTTCGGAATTCCCAAACTGGAGGGCTTGTGGGCCAGGAGAGTGAGGACGGAAGTCTGAGAACACAAGCTAGGCTTAGGTTTCAGGGCAAGGACATGGCAGGCACACCCTGCAGAGCTGAATTGAGATCTCATGCGTCTGAAATCAGGTCGAGGTTCAGACTTTGACTCAGGTTTGAGTTTCTGTCTATGTTGGCCCCTTCAGGAAGGGGGGGCATAATGAGGCCATGGGGGTTTTCCCACTATTGGAGTTGTGAGATGCTCCAAACCGCAAGGATTCCTTCTGTGGGACAATTAAGATATGTTGGATGGCTCCAGGACGTCTTATAAGGTATTTTTCCAGAACAGGGTTCTAAGTATGGATGCCTGGGCAGCCAGCCTCACATTCCAATTGTCTCCTAGCAACAAGAAACGTTTGATCTGCTGGCTTGGGGTAGCAACAGAGGGGGCTGAGTTGATATGGACTTTCCTGAGGATGGTCTTAATGTTGGTTTGAGTCCATGGAGACCTTGGTATGGGGCAGTGGCACCAGGGCCCTGAAGGATTCTCCTAACCAGAGGTTATGACAAAGCTCCAATGAGCAAGTTTCCATGGGGAGACGAGATTTGTTCTTATTGGTGCCTCAGGAAACCACCATATGCTGCTATTGGAAACGAGGCCTCTGAGGAGAGATGCCTGGAAACCAAAGCAATGGATCTGTTTAGGGCCTAGGGGCCTGTCCGGTCAATATTCTTCTCTGGGGACATCTGTTGTCTGAGTGGAGGTAGTTGCTCAGCTTGTTTGAGATCACCCCTGTTTGTCATGGGCGGCCTACACTATTGGGATGGCCTCGGTGACTTTGGAGGTTTTTCCTAATTTGCAAGGTTGTGGCCAATGGAATGGGAAGAATTCCCTTGAAAGGGAAGCACAGTCCTGAGGTGTGGCTCCAGGGACCCAAGTGTGGAGCGTGTGTGGTCCAGTGCTATTTGGACAAAAGTCTGAAAACACAAACTCCACTTAGGTTGTGGGATGTAGGTATGGCCGGCCCGATCTATAGACCGTGAGGAGACCTCTTCGGGATATGAACAAAGGGCGAATGTGATGTGCATGCTCATGCTTTTTTTTTTTTTTTCTGGAAATGTGTCACCGATTGCCATGGAATGTCGGGGTGTCCTCATGGGCCATCGATGAGGCTCCCTTTCTGGGGATTTGACCCGATCCCAAGAGATTGGGGTCATTCTGTGGGAAGGGAGGAGGCCTTTCTGGTTATTTTTTTTTTATTTTTTTTTATTATTATTTTTTTTAACCTCAGGTGGACCACCAAAAGAGGGATTCCAGAGCAGAGTCGTGAGTGGGGGCAACTGGACAACCAGACCTCTGGTTAACATTGGGACCTAAGAACATGGCAAGCCCCTTATGTGGGCTCTTGGTCCAGACACTGAGAGGCCTTCCTTGAGGATAGGTCTCACACTGAGTTTCACAATGTGTTTTTGTGCCCAAGGAGCCCCTCAAGTCAGGGCGTGGCCTAATGTACCATGCTGGTTTCTCCTACACTGAACGTTGCACAGTATGGGAACCACAAGTTTTCTGGCAATGGGGAAGATGGAGTTCTAATTTCTGCAACACTTTCACTCCTGGACTGTGATTGGATTTAAGGTCTAGGTTCTGAAGCCTGAAAACTGAGGTTGGGAAGAGATGAAGCCCTAAGGCCATGGTGTGTCTGATGTGCTCAGTGTTCGGCCAGCTGTTGAGTGTGGGTTGGGAGGTGCAGGCTCAGGCTGTGGCAGACAGGGAATTAGTGCCCAGGCTAGACTGCATCATTTGGGTGTAGTCGAGTTTCGTGCAGGATGGTACTCATTTGAGGTTACTGGGTAGCCCCAGAGGGCAACGTTTTTCTTCTGGAGGGAAGACACAGTGCCACATAGTGACTCCAAAATTCCCAAACTGGAAGGCTTGTGGGCCAGGAGTGTGAGGAAAAAATTCTGAGAACACAAGCCAGACTTAGATTTCGGGGTGAGGGGACGGCAGGCACCCTCTGCAGAGATGATTCGAGATCCGTTTACCTGAAACAGAGCTAGGATCAGACGTTTTCTTAGGTCGGAGTTTCTGTCCATGACGGCCCATTCATGAAGGGGAGGGTGTCACGAGGACATGGAGGTTTTCCCACTATGGGAATTGTGAGATGCTCCAAACCACAATGATTCCTTCTGTGGGACAGTCGAGACATGTTGAATGGCTCCTGGACATCCCATAAGGAAGTTATCCAGAGCAGGGTTCTAAGGATGGATGCCTGGGCAGCCTGCCTCCCATTCCAGGTGTCTCATAGAGCCAAGGCAAGTTTGATCTGCTGGATCTAGGGGAGCAACCGAGGTGGGTGTTTTGAAATGGGTGAGTTGAGGATGGGTCATAATGTGCATTTGTGTCCATGTAGACCTTAGAATGGGGTGCTTGATCCGGGGCCTTGAGGGATGTTCATAACCGGAGGTTTTGATGGAGCTCTAAAGAGTATATTTCCTATGTAGAGAAGAGAATTGTTTTGATGAGTGCCTAAGGAATCTCCCATATGCTGGTATTGGAAACCAGGCCTCTGAGGAGAGATGACTGGAATCAAAATCAATGGATCTGATTAGGGCCTCAGTGCCCGTCCAGTTCAATCTTATTCTATGGGGATATCTGTCTCTGGGTCTGAGTGGAGGTGGTTTCCTAACTTGTGAAAGATCATCCCTGTGTGTCCTGGGCAGCCAACACAATTCGGATGGCCTGGGGGAGTTTGGAGGATTCTCCTAATCTATAGGGTTGTGGCCAATGGAAATGGCAGAATTCCCCTGGAGAGGGAAGCCAAAGTCCTGAGGTGTGGCTCCAGGGGCCCCAGCTTGGATGGTGTGTGGGCCATGCCTGTGGGGACAGAAGTCTGAAAACACAAACTCAGCTTAGGTTTGGGGATGTATGTATGAAGGCTGGATCTACAGACCGTGAGAATTTTCCGGGCTATGAACAAAGGGCGAGTATGTGGCGCTTGCTCAGGCTTTTGTCTCTGAATTTTGTGTCAACGGTGGCCATGGAATTTCGGGATGTCCTCAAGGGCCATGGACAATTCTTTCTCTGGTGATATGGCCTGATCCCAAGTGGTTGGGATCATTCTGTGGATTGGAAGAGTCCTTTCTGTATATATATATATATATATATATATATATATATATATATATATATATATATATATTTTTTTTACCTCAGGTGTCCCACCAAAGAGGGATTCTGAGTAGAGCCCTGAGTAGGGGTGACTAGACATCTCGAACTCTTGTTGATATTGGGGGACTGGGGCTTGGCAAGCCCCATATGTGGGCTGTTGTTCCAGTCACTAAGAGGCTTTACATGAGGATAGGGCTCACGCTGAGGGTCTCAATGTGTGTTTGTGCAAATTGTGGCCCTCAGGGATAGGTGGGGCCTCATAGTCCATGCTGCTTTCTCCTACAATGAACATTGGACAACATGCCAACCACTAGGTTTCTTGCCAAGGCGAAGGAGAAGTTCTGATTCTTGCATCACGTTCACTCCTGAGCAGTGAGTGGAGATAAGGTTTAGGTTCTGAAGGTGAAAACTGAGGTTGGGTAGAGATGATGGACTAAAGCCATTGTGGGTGTGATATGCTCTGTGTACGGCAAGCTGTTTGGGTGTTGGACTGGAGGTCTGCCCTCAGGTTGTGTGAGACAGGGCTTTAGTGCCCAGGCTAGACTGTATAATTGGGGTATGCTCGAGTGGCATGCAGGTTGTTACTCATTTGGCGTTTCTGGTTAGCCCTATAGGGCAACATTTTTCTTCTGGAGGGCAGGCAGAGTGCTGCATTGTGTCTCCAGAATTGCCAAACTGGAGGGGTGTGGCCAGGATTGTGAGGAAGGAAGTCTGAAAACACAAGCTAGCACGAGTTTTGGGGCCAAGAGCATGGCAGGCCCACTCTGCAGAGGCTGAATAGAGATCTCCTGCAGGTGAGGTCAGGGCGATTATCAGATGTTGCCTCAAGCTGGAGTTTGTGTCCATGACGGCCCCTTCCTGAAGGGAGTGGGAGCGACATGTGGCCAGGGAGGTTTCCCTACGCTGGGAGTTGTGAGCTGCTCCAAACTTCAAAGTTTCCTTCTTCAGGACAGTCGAGTACTATTGGATGGTTCCAGGATGCCCCATAAAGAAAGACTCGATAGCAGGGGCCTAAGCATGGATGCCGAGAAACGCCAACTCTCCTTCCCATTGCCTGGTCGAGACAAGGCATGCTCAATCTGCGGGCTCTTGGGTGAGCTACCCAGAAGGCTGAGTTTAAATGGACTCTCCTGAGGATGAGTCATAATGTGGGTTGGTGGCCATGGAGACCTTGGAATGTGGCAGTAGCTAAGGGACTCTGCAGGATTCTCCAACCCGAAGGGCTTGACACAACTCCAACAAGGAAGCTTCCCATGTGGAGATGAGAGGTCTTCTGTCTGGTGCCTCAGGAAAGCCGCGTATGCTGGTCTTCGAACCCAGGCCTCTGAGGAGTGATACCTGGACACCAAAGCAAGAGTTCATAATAGGGCCTAGGGGCCTGTCTGGTTCAATCTTCTGTCTCTGCGGATATCTGTCTGTGTTTCTGCATGGAGGTAGTAGTTGCTCAGCTTGTGTCATTATGCCCCTATTTGTCCAGTGCGGCTTGCGGTAGTGGGATGTCCTTGGGGACCTTGAGGGTTCTACTATTTTGTAGAATTGTGGCCAATGGAATGGGCAGTTTCTTAGGAGAGAGCATGCACAGTTCTGTGGTTTGGCTCCAGAGACCCCAGCCTGGAGGCTGTGTGGGCCATGGCTGTGCAGACAGACATGAAAAACCCTAACTCAGCTCAGGTTTGGGGCCGAGGTTACGGCAGGCCTGATCTACAGTCCATGAGGGGAGCTCCTCTAAATATGAAAGAAGGGTGAGAGGGAGGCAGTAGCTCAGGCTTTTGTCTCTGGATGTTTTGTCCACAATGGCCGTTTAATGTAGGAGTTGCCTCATGGGTCGTAGAAGACTCCCTCTCTGGTAGTTTGTCCAGCCCCCAAGAGTTTGTGGTCATTCTGTGGGAAGGGAAGTGTCCTGTTTTCTGCTTCATGTGTCCCCCCAGTAGAGGGATTCAAGAGCATAGCAGTGGGTACTGACAACTGGAATACTCGCCCTCTGGTTAAGCCTGAGGGCCTATGGATATGACAAGCCCCATATGCAGGATCTTGGTCCAGCCACTGAGAGGCGTTACTTTAATACGGGACTCACGCTGCAGGTCACAATGCATGTCTGTGCCCTAGGCGGCCCTCAAGCACTGGCGTGGCCTTTCGGACAATGCAGGTTTTCCCACATTGAACGTTGGACAACATGCCAACCACAAGGTTTCTGGCCATGGGGAAGGAGGAATTCTAATTTCTGCATCACGTTCACCCCTGGGCAGTGATTGGAGATAAGGTCTAGGTTCTGAAGCCTGAAAACCGAGGTTGGGAAGAGATGACGACCTACAGCCATAGCGGGTCCTATGTGTCCAGGTTGGGGCCAGCTGTCTGGGTGTCGTTTGAAATGTCTTGTCTCAGGCTGTGCCAGACAGGGCATTAGTATACAGGGTGGGCTGTATAATTGCTTTACAATCGAGTGGCATGCATTAGAAAATCATTTGGGGTTTCTTATTAGCAGCAGAGGGCAAAGTTTTTCTTCTGGAGGGCAGGCAGAGTGCTGCATTGTGGCTTCGGAATTCCCAAACTAGAGGGCTTGTGGGCCAGGAGAGTGAGGACGGATGTCTGAGAACACAAGCTAGGCTTAGGTTTCGGGCAAGGACATGGCAGGCACACTCTGCAGAGCTGAATTGAGATCTCATGCGTCTGAATTCAGGTCGAGGTTCAGACTTTGGCTCAGGTTTGAGTTTCTGTCTATGTTGGCCCCTTCAGGAAGGGGGGGCATTATGAGGCCATGGGGGTTTTCCCACTATTGGAGTTGTGAGATGCTCCAAACCGCAAGGATTCCTTCTGTGGGACAATTAAGATTAGTTGGATGGCTCCAGGACGTCTTATAAGGTATTTTTCCAGAACAGGGTTCTAAGTATGGATGCCTGGGCAGCCAGCCTCACATTCCAATTGTCTCCTAGCAACAAGAAACGTTTGATCTGCTGGCTTGGGGTAGCAACAGAGGGGGCTGAGTTGATATGGACTTTCCTGAGGATGGTCTTAATGTTGGTTTGAGTCCATGGAGACCTTGGTATGGGGCAGTGGCACCAGGGCCCTGAAGGATTCTCCTAACCAGAGGTAATGACAAAGCTCCAATGAGCAAGTTTCCATGGGGAGACGAGATTTGTTCTTATTGGTGCCTCAGGAAACCACCATATGCTGCTATTGGAAACGAGGCCTCTGAGGAGAGATGCCTGGAAACCAAAGCAATGGATCTGATTAGGGCCTAGGGGCCTGTCCGGTTCAATATTCTTCTCTGGGGACATCTCTTGTCTGAGTGGAGGTAGTTGCTCAGCTGGTTTGAGATCACCCCTGTTTGTCCTGGGCAGCCTACACTATTGGGATGGCCTCGGTGACTTTGGAGGTTTTTCCTAATTTGCAAGGTTGTGGCCAATGGAATGAAAAGAATTCCCTTGAAAGGGAAGCACAGTCCTGAGGTGTGGCTCCAGGGACCCAAGTGTGGAGCGTGTGTGGTCCAGGGCTATGTGGACAAAAGTCTGAAAACACAAACTCCACTTAGGTTGTGGCATGTAGGTATGGCCGGCCCGATCTATAGACCGTGAGGAGACCTCTTCGGGATATGAACAAAGGGCGAATGTGAGGTGCTTGCTCATGCTTTTTTTTTTTTTTTTCTGGAAATGTGTCACCGATTGCCATGGAATGTCAGGGTGTCCTCATGGGCCATCGATGAGGCTCCCTTTCTGGGGATTTGACTCGATCCCAAGAGTTTGGGGTCATTCTGTGGGAAGGAAGGAGGCCTTTCTGTTTTTTTTTTTTTGTTTATTTTTTTTGTTTTTTGATTTTTGTTTTTTTTTTAACCTCCGGTGGACCACCAAAAGAGGGATTCCAGAGCAGAGTCGTGAGTGGGGGCAACAGGACAACCAGACCTCTGGTTAACATTGGGACCTAAGAACATGGCAAGCCCCATATGTGGGCTCTTGGTCCAGAAACTGAGAGGCCTTCCTTGAGGATAGGTCTCACACTGAGTTTCACAATGTGTTTTTGTGCCCAAGGAGCCCCTCAAGTCAGGGCGTGGCCTAATGTACCATGCTGGTTTCTCCTACACTGAACGTTGCACAGTATGGGAACCACAAGTTTTCTGGCAATGGGGAAGATGGAGTTCTAATTTCTGCAACACTTTCACTCCTGGACTGTGATTGGATTTAAGGTCTAGGTTCTGAAGCCTGAAAACTGAGGTTGGGAAGAGATGAAGCCCTAAGGCCATGGTGTGTCTGATGTGCTCAGTGTTCGGCCAGCTGTTGTGTGTGGGTTGGGAGGTGCAGGCTCAGGCTGTGGCAGACAGGGAATTAGTGCCCATGCTAGACTGTATCATTGGGGTGCAGTCGAGTTTTGTGCAGGATGGTACTCATTTGAGGTTACTGGGTAGCCCCAGAGGGCAACGTTTTTCTTCTGGAGGGAAGACACAGTGCCACATAGTGACTCCAAAATTCCCAAACTGGAAGGCTTGTGGGCCAGGAGTGTGAGGAAAAAATTCTGAGAATACAAGCCAGACTTAGATTTCGGGGTGAGGGGACGGCAGGCACCCTCTGCAGAGATGATTCGAGATCCCGTATACCTGAAGACAGAGCTAGGATCAGAAGTTGGCTTAGGTCGGAGTTTCTGTCCATGACGGCCCATTCATGAAGGGGAGGGTGTCACGAGGACATGGAGGTGTTCCCACGATGGGAATTGTGAGATGCTCCGAACCACAATGATTCCTTCTGTGGGACAGTCGAGACATGTTGAATGCCTCCAGGACATCCCATAAGGAAGTTATCCAGAGCAGGGTTCTAAGGATGGATGCGTGGGCAGCCTGCCTCCCATTCCAGGTGTCTCATAGAGCCAAGGCAAGTTCGATCTGCTGGATCTAGGGGAGCAACCGAGGCGGGTGTTTTGAAATGGGTGAGTTGAGGATGGGTCATAATGTGCATTTGTGTGCATGTAGACCTTGGAATGGGGTGCTTGATCCGGGGCCTTGAGGGATGTTCATAACCGGAGGTTTTGATGGAGCTCTAAAGAGTATATTTCCTATGTAGAGAAGAGAATTGTTTTGATGAGTGCCTAAGGAATCTCCCATATGCTTGTATTGGAAACCAGGCCTCTGAGGAGAGATGACTGGAATCAAAAGCAATGGATCTGATTAGGGCCTAAGTGCCCGTCCAGTTCAATCTTATTCTATGGGGATATCTGTCTCTGGGTCTGAGTGGAGGTGGTTTCCTAACTTGTGAAAGATCATCCCTGTTTGTCCTGGGCAGCCAACACAATTCGGATGGCCTGGGGGAGTTTGGAGGATTCTCCTAATCTATAGGGTTGTGGCCAATGGAAATGGCAGAATTCCCCTGGAGAGGGAAGCCACAGTCCTGAGGTGTGGCTCCAGGGGCCCCAGCTTGGATGGTGTGTGGGCCATGCCTGTGGGGACAGAAGTCTGAAAACACAAACTCAGCTTAGGTTTGGGGATGTATGTATGAAGGCTCTATCAACAGACCGTGTGAATTTTCCGGGCTATGAACAAAGGGCGAGTATGTGGCGCTTGCTCAGGGTTTTGTCTCTGGATTTTGTGTCAATGGTGGCCGTGGAATGTCGGGGTGTCCTCAAGGGCCATGGACAATTCTTTCTCTGGTCATTTGGCCTGACCCCAAGGGGTTGGGATCATTCTGTGTATGCGAAGAGTCCTTTCTGTATTTTTTTTTTTTTTTACCTCAGGTGTCCCACCAAAGAGGGATTCCAGAGTAGAGCCCTGAGTAGGGGTGACTAAACATCTCGAACTCTGGTTGAGATTGGGGGAATAGGGGCTTGGGAAGCCCCATATGTGGGCTGTTGTTCCAGTCACTAAGAGGCTTTACATGAGGATAGGGCTCACGCTGAGGGTCACAATGTGTGTTTGTGCAAATTGTGGCCCTCAGGGATAGGTGGGGCCTCATAGTCCATGCTGCTTTCTCCTACAATGAACATTAGACAACATGCCAACCACTAGGTTTCTTGCCAAGGCGAAGGAGAAGTTCTGATTCTTGCATCACGTTCACTCCTGAGCAGTGAGTGGAGATAAGTTCTAGGTTCTGAAGGTGAAAACTGAGGTTGGGTAGAGATGATGGCCTAAAGCCATTGTGGGTGTGATATGCTCTGTGTATGGCCAGCTGTCTGGGTGTTGGACTGGAGGTCTGCCCTCAGGCTGTGTCAGACAGGGCTTTAGTGCACAGGCTAGACTGTATAATTGGGGTATGGTCGAGTGGCATGCAGGTTGTTACTCATTTGGCGTTTCTGGTTAGCCCTATAGGGCAACATTTTTCTTCTGGAGGGCAGGCAGAGTGCTGCATTGTGTCTCCAGAATTGCCAAACTGGAGGGGTGTGGCCAGGATTGTGAGGAAGGAAGTCTGAAAACACAAGCTAGCACGAGTTTTGGGGCCAAGAGCATGGCAGGCCCACTCTGCAGAGGCTGAATCGAGATCTCCTGCAGGTGAGGTCAGGGCGAGTATCAGATGTTGCCTCAAGCTGGAGTTTGTGTCCATGACGGCCCCTTCCTGAAGGGGGTGGGGGCGTCATGAGGCCAGGGAGGTTTCCCTACGCTGGGAGTTGTGAGCTGCTCGAAACTTCAAAGTTTCCTTCCTCAGGACAGTCGAGTACTATTGGATGGTTCCAGGATGCCCCATACAGAAACACTCGAGAGCAGGGGCCTAAGCATGGATGCCGAGAAACGCCAACTCACCTTCCCATTGCCTGGTCGAGACAAGGCACGCTCAATCTGCGGGCTCTTGGGTGAGCTACCCAGAAGTCTGAGTTTAAATGGACTCTCCTGAGGATGAGTCATAATGTGGGTTGGTGGCCATGGAGACCTTGGAATGTGGCAGTAGCTAAGGGACTCTGCAGGATTCTCCAACCCGAAGGGCTTGACACAACTCCAACAAGGAAGCTTCCCATGTGGAGATGAGAGGTCTTCTGTCTGGTGCCTCAGGAAAGCCCCGTATGCTGGTCTTCGAACCCAGGCCTCTGAGGAGTGATACCTGGACACCAAAGCAAGAGTTCATAATAGGGCCTAGGGGCCTGTCTGGCTCAATCTTCTGTCTCTGCGGATATCTGTCTGTGTGTCTGCATGGAGGTAGTAGTTGCTCAGCTTGTGTCATTATGCCCCTATTTGTCCAGTGCGGCTTGCGGTAGTGGGATGACCTTGGGGACCTTGAGGTTTCTACTATTTTGTAGAGTTGTGGCCAATGGAATGGGCAGTTTCTTAGGAGAGAGCAGGCACAGTTCTGTGGTGTGGCTCCAGAGACCCCAGCCTGGGGGCTGTGTGTGCCATGGCTGTGCAGACAGACATCCAAAAACCCTAACTCAGCTCAGGTTTGGGGCCGAGGTTACGGCAGGCCTGATCTACAGTCCATGAGGGGAGCTCCTCTGGATATGAAAGAAGGGTGAGAGGGAGGCAGTCGCTCAGGCTTTTGTCTCTGGATGTTTTGTCCACAATGGCCGTTTAATGTAGGAGTTGCCTCATGGGTCGTACAAGTCTCCCTCTCTGGTAGTTTGTCCAGCCCCCAAGAGTTTGGGGTCATTCTGTGCGAAGGGAAGTGTCCTGTTTTCTGCTTCATGTGTCCCCCCAGTAGAGGGATTCAAGAGCATAGCAGTGGGTACTGACAACTGGAATACTCGCCCTCTGGTTAAGCCTGGGGGCCTATGGATATGACAAGCCCCATATGCAGGATCTTGGTCCAGCCACTGAGAGGCGTTACTTTAATACGGGACTCACGCTGCAGGTCACAATGCATGTCTGTGCCCTAGGCGGCCCTCAAGCACTGGCGTGGCCTTTCGGACAATGCAGGTTTTCCCACATTGAACGTTGGACAACATGCCAACCACAAGGTTTCTGGCCATGGGGAAGGAGGAATTCTAATTTCTGCATCACGTTCACCCCTGGGCAGTGATTGGAGATAAGGTCTAGGTTCTGAAGCCTGAAAACCGAGGTTGGGAAGAGATGACGACCTACAGCCATAGCGGGTCCTATGTGTCCAGGTTGGGGCCAGCTGTCTGGGTGTCGTTTGGGATGTCTTGTCTCAGGCTGTGCCAGACAGGGCATTAGTATACAGGGTGGGCTGTATAATTGCTTTACAATCGAGTGGCATGCATTAGAAAATCATTTGGCGTTTCTTATTAGCAGCATAGGGCAAAGTTTTTCTTCTGGAGGGCAGGCAGAGTGCTGCATTGTGGCTTCGGAATTCCCAAACTGGAGGGCTTGTGGGCCAGGAGAGTGAGGACGGATGTCTGAGAACACAAGCTAGGCTTAGGTTTCGGGGCAAGGACATGGCAGGCACACTCTGCAGAGCTGAATTGAGATCTCATGCGTCTGAAGTCAGGTCGAGGTTCAGACTTTGGCTCAGGTTTGAGTTTCTGTCCATGTTGGCCCATTCAGGAAGGGGGGGCATTATGAGGCCATGGGGGTTTTCCCACTATTGGAGTTGTGAGATGCTCCAAACTGCAAGGATTCTTCTGTGGGACAATTAAGATTAGTTGGATGGCTCCAGGACGTCTTATAAGGTATTTTTCCAGAACAGGGTTCTAAGTATGGATGCCTGGGCAGCCAGCCTCACATTCCAATTGTCTCCTAGCAACAAGAAACGTTTGATCTGCTGGCTTGGGGTAGCAACAGAGGGGGCTGAGTTGATATGGACTTTCCTGAGGATGGTCTTAATGTTGGTTTGAGTCCATGGAGACCTTGGTATGGGGCAGTGGCACCAGGGCCCTGAAGGATTCTCCTAACCAGAGGTTATGACAAAGCTCCAATGAGCAAGTTTCCATGGGGAGACGAGATTTGTTCTTATTGGTGCCTCAGGAAACCACCATATGCTGCTATTGGAAATGAGGCCTCTGAGGAGAGACGCCTGGAAACCAAAGCAATGGATCTGATTAGGGCCTAGGGGCCTGTCCGGTTCAATATTCTTCTCTGGGGACATCTGTTGTCTGAGTGGAGGTAGTTGCTCAGCTGGTTTGAGATCACCCCTGTTTGTCCTGGGCAGCCTACACTATTGGGATGGCCTCGGTGACTTTGGAGGTTTTTCCTAATTTGCAAGGTTGTGGCCAATGGAATGGGAAGAATTCCCTTGAAAGGGAAGCACAGTCCTGAGGTGTGGCTCCAGGGACCCAAGTGTGGAGCGTGTGTGGTCCAGGGCTATTTGGACAAAAGTCTGAAAACACAAACTCCACTTAGTTTGTGGGATGTAGGTATGGCCGGCCCGATCTATAGACCGTGAGAGACCTCTTCGGGATATGAACAAAGGGCAAATGTGAGGTGCTTGCTCATGCTTTTTTTTTTTTTCTGGAAATGTGTCACCGATTGCCATGGAATGTCAGTGTGTCCTCATGGGCCATCGATGAGGCTCCCTTTCTGGGGATTTGACCCGATCCCAAGAGTTTGGGGTCATTCTGTGGGAAGGAAGGAGGCCTTTCTGTTTTTTTTTTTTTGTTGTTTATTTTTTTGTTTTTTGATTTTTGTTTTTTTTTTAACCTCCGGTGGACCACCAAAAGAGGGATTCCAGAGCAGAGTCGTGAGTGGGGGCAACAGGACAAACAGACCTCTGGTTAACATTGGGACCTAAGAACATGGCAAGCCCCTTATGTGGGCTCTTGGTCCAGACACTGAGAGGCCTTCCTTGAGGATAGGTCTCACACTGAGTTTCACAATGTGTTTTTGTGCCCAAGGAGCCCCTCAAGTCAGGGCGTGGCCTAATGTACCATACTGGTTTCTCCTACAATGAACGTTGCACAGTATGGGAACCACAAGTTTTCTGGCAATGGGGAAGATGGAGTTCTAATTTCTGCAACACTTTCACTCCTGGACTGTGATTGGATTTAAGGTCTAGGTTCTGAAGCCTGAAAACTGAGGTTGGGAAGAGATGAAGCCCTAAGGCCATGGTGTGTCTGATGTGCTCAGTGTTCGGCCAGCTGTTGAGTGTGGGTTGGGAGGTGCAGGCTCAGGCTGTGGCAGACAGGGAATTAGTGCCCAGGCTAGACTGTATCATTGGGGTGCAGTCGAGTTTTGTGCAGGATGGTACTCATTTGTGGTTACTGGGTAGCCCCAGAGGGCAACGTTTTTCTTCTGGAGGGAAGACACAGTGCCACATAGTGACTCCAAAATTCCCAAACTGGAAGGCTTGTGGGCCAGGAGTGTGAGGAAAAAATTCTGAGAACACAAGCCAGACTTAGATTTCGGGGTGAGGGGACGGCAGGCACCCTCTGCAGAGATGATTCGAGATCCCGTATACCTGAAGACAGAGCTAGGATCAGACGTTTTCTTAGGTCGGAGTTTCTGTCCATGACGGCCCATTCATGAAGGGGAGGGTGTCACGAGGACATGGAGGTGTTCCCACGATGGGAATTGTGAGATGCTCCGAACCACAATGATTCCTTCTGTGGGACAGTCGAGACATGTTGAATGGCTCCAGGACATCCCATAAGGAAGTTATCCAGAGCAGGGTTCTAAGGATGGATGCGTGGGCAGCCTGCCTCCCATTCCAGGTGTCTCATAGAGCCAAGGCAAGTTCGATCTGCTGGATCTAGGGGAGCAACCGAGGCGGGTGTTTTGAAATGGGTGAGTTGAGGATGGGTCATAATGTGCATTTGTGTGCATGTAGACCTTGGAATGGGGTGCTTGATCCGGGGCCTTGAGGGATGTTCATAACCGGAGGTTTTGATGGAGCTCTAAAGAGTATATTTCCTATGTAGAGAAGAGAATTGTTTTGATGAGTGCCTAAGGAATCTCCCATATGCTTGTATTGGAAACCAGGCCTCTGAGGAGAGATGACTGGAATCAAAAGCAATGGATCTGATTAGGGCCTAAGTGCCCGTCCAGTTCAATCTTATTCTATGGGTATATCTGTCTCTGGGTCTGAGTGGAGGTGGTTTCCTAACTTGTGAAAAATCATCCCTGTTTGTCCTGGGCAGCCAACACAATTCGGATGGCATGGGGGAGTTTGGAGGATTCTCCTAATCTATAGGGTTGTGGCCAATGGAAATGGCAGAATTCCCCTGGAGAGGGAAGCCACAGTCCTGAGGTGTGGCTCCAGGGGCCCCAGCTTGGATGGTGTGTGGGCCATGCCTGTGGGGACAGAAGTCTGAAAACACAAACTCAGCTTAGGTTTGGGGATGTATGTATGAAGGTTCGATCAACAGACCGTGAGAATTTTCCGGGCTATGAAAAAAGGGCGAGTATGTGGCGCTTGCTCAGGGTTTTGTCTCTGGATTTTGTGTCAATGGTGGCCATGGAATGTCGGGGTGTCCTCAAGGGCCATGGACAATTCTTTCTCTGGTCATTTGGCCTGATCCCAAGGGGTTGGGATCATTCTGTGGATGCGAAGAGTCCTTTCTGTTTTTTTTTTTTTTTTTTTTTTTACCTCAGGTGTCCCACCAAAGAGGGATTCCAGAGTAGAGCCCTGAGTAGGGGTGACTAGACATCTCGAACTCTGGTTGAGATTGGGGGAATAGGGGCTTGGGAAGCCCCATATGTGGGCTGTTGTTCCAGTCACTAAGAGGCTTTACATGAGGATAGGGCTCACGCTGAGGGTCACAATGTGTGTTTGTGCACATTGTGGCCCTCAGGGATAGGTGGGGCCTCATAGTCCATGCTGCTTTCTCCTACAATGAACATTGGACAACATGCCAACCACTAGGTTTCTTGCCAAGGCGAAGGAGAAGTTCTGATTCTTGCATCACGTTCACTCCTGAGCAGTGAGTGGAGATAAGGTCTAGGTTCTGAAGGTGAAAACTGAGGTTGGGTAGAGATGATGGCCTAAAGCCATTGTGGGTGTGATATGCTCTGTGTATGGCCAGCTGTCTGGGTGTTGGACTGGAGGTCTGCCCTCAGGCTGTGTCAGACAGGGCTTTAGTGCACAGGCTAGACTATAATTGGGGTATGGTCGAGTGGCATGCATGTTGTTACTCATTTGGTGTTTCTGGTTAGCCCTATAGGGCAACATTTTTCTTCTGGAGGGCAGGCAGAGTGCTGCATTGTGTCTCCAGAATTGCCAAACTGGAGGGGTGTGGCCAGGATTGTGAGGAAGGAAGTCTGAAAACACAAGCTAGCACGAGTTTTGGGGCCAAGAGCATGGCAGGCCCACTCTGCAGAGGCTGAATCGAGATCTCCTGCAGGTGAGGTCAGGGCGATTATCAGATGTTGCCTCAAGCTGGAGTTTGTGTCCATGACGGCCCCTTCCTGAAGGGGGTGGGGGCGTCATGAAGCCAGGGAGGTTTCCCACGCTGGGAGTTGTGAGCTGCTCCAAACTTCAAAGTTTCCTTCTTCAGGACAGTCGAGTACTATTGGATGGTTCCAGGATGCCCCATACAGAAACACTCGAGAGCAGGGGCCTAAGCATGGATGCCGAGAAACGCCAACTCACCTTCCCATTGCCTAGTCGAGACAAGGCACGCTCAATCTGCGGGCTCTTGTGTGAGCTACCCAGAAGGCTGAGTTTAAATGGACTCTCCTGAGGATGAGTCATAATGTGGGTTGGTGGCCATGGAGACCTTGGAATGTGGCAGTAGTTAAGGGACTCTGCAGGATTCTCCCACCCGAAGGGCTTGACACAACTCCAACAAGGAAGCTTCCCATGTGGAGATGAGAGGTCTTCAGTCTGGTGCCTCAGGAAAGCCCCGTATGCTGGTCTTCGAACCCAGGCCTCTGAGGATTGATACCTGGACACCAAAGCAAGAGTTCATAATAGGGCCTAGGGGCCTGTCTGGTTCAATCTTCTGTCTCTGCGGATATCTGTCTGTGTGTCTACATGGAGGTAGTAGTTGCTCAGCTTGTGTCATAATGCCCCTATTTGTCCAGTGCGCTTACGGTAGTGGGATGTCCTTGGAGACCTTGAGGTTTCTACTATTTTGTAGAGTTGTGGCCAATGGAATGGGCAGTTTCTTCAGAGAGAGCAGGCACAGTTCTGTGGTGTGGCTCCAGAGACCCCAGCCTGGAGGCTGTGTGAGCCATGGCTGTGCAGACAGACATCCAAAAACCCTAACTCAGCTCAGGTTTGGGGCCGAGGTTACGGCAGGCCTGATCTACAGTCCATGAGGGGAGCTCCTCTGGATATGAAAGAAGGGTGAGAGGGAGGCAGTCGCTCAGGCTTTTGTCTCTGGATGTTTTGTCCACAATGGCCGTTTAATGTAGGAGTTGCCTCATGGGTCGTAGAAGTCTCCCTCTCTGGTAGTTTGTCCAGCCCCCAAGAGGTTGGGGTCATTCTGTGGGAAGGGAAGTGTCCTGTTTTCTGCTTCATGTGTCCCCCCAGTAGAGGGATTCTAGAGCATAGCAGTGGGTACTGACAACTGGAATACTCGCCCTCTGGTTAAGCCTGGGGGCCTATGGATATGACAAGCCCCATATGCAGGATCTTGGTCCAGCCACTGAGAGGCGTTACTTTAATACGGGACTCACGCTGCAGGTCACAATGCATGTCTGTGCCCTAGGCGGCCCTCAAGCACTGGCGTGGCCTTTCGGACAATGCAGGTTTTCCCACATTGAACGTTGGACAACATGCCAACCACAAGGTTTCTGGCCATGGGGAAGGAGGAATTCTAATTTCTGCATCACGTTCACCCCTGGGCAGTGATTGGAGATAAGGTCTAGGTTCTGAAGCCTGAAAACCGAGGTTGGGAAGAGATGACGACCTACAGCCATAGCGGGTCCTATGTGTCCAGGTTGGGGCCAGCTGTCTGGGTGTCGTTTGGGATGTCTTGTCTCAGGCTGTGCCAGACAGGGCATTAGTATACAGGGTGGGCTGTATAATTGCTTTACAATCGAGTGGCATGCATTAGAAAATCATTTGGCGTTTCTTATTAGCAGCATAGGGCAAAGTTTTTCTTCTGGAGGGCAGGCAGAGTGCTGCATTGTGGCTTCGGAATTCCCAAACTGGAGGGCTTGTGGGCCAGGAGAGTGAGGACGGAAGTCTGAGAACACAAGCTAGGCTTAGGTTTCGGGGCAAGGACATGGCAGGCACACTCTGCAGAGCTGAATTGAGATCTCATGCGTCTGAAGTCAGGTCGAGGTTCAGACTTTGGCACAGGTTTGAGTTTCTGTCCATGTTGGCCCCTTTAAGAAGGGGGGGCATTATGAGGCCATGGGGGTTTTCCCACTATTGGAGTTGTGAGATGCTCCAAACCGTAAGGATTCCTTCTGTGGGACAATTAAGATTTGTTGGATGGCTCCAGGACGTCTTATAAGGTATTTTTCCAGAACAGGGTTCTAAGTATGGATGCCTGGGCAGCCAGCCTCACATTCCAATTGTCTCCTAGCAACAAGAAACGTTTGATCTGCTGGCTTGGGGTAGCAACAGAGGGGGCTGAGTTGAAATGGACTTTCCTGAGGATGGTCTTAATGTTGGTTTGTGTCCATGGAGACCTTGGTATGGGGCAGTGGCACCAGGGCCCTGAAGGATTCTCCTAACCAGAGGTTATGACAAAGCTCCAATGAGCAAGTTTCCATGGGGAGACGAGATTTGTTCTTCTTGGTGCCTCAGGAATCCATCATATGCTGGTATTGGAAACGAGGCCTCTGAGGAGAGATGCCTGGAAAAAAAAGCAATGGATCTGATTAGGGCCTAGGGGCCTGTCCGGTTCAATATTCTTCTCTGGGGACATCTGTTGTCTGAGTGGAGGTAGTTGCTCAGCTGGTTTGAGATCACCCCTGTTTTTCCTGGGCGGCCTACACTATTGGGATGGCCTTGGTGACTTTGGAGGTTTTTCCTAATTTGCAAGGTTGTGGCCAATGGAATGGGAAGAATTCCCTTGAAAGGGAAGCACAGTCCTGAGGTGTGGCTCCAGGGACCCAAGTGTGGAGCGTGTGTGGTCCAGGGCTATTTGGACAAAAGTCTGAAAACACAAACTCCACTTAGGTTGTGGGATGTAGGTATGGCCGGCCCGATCTGTAGACCGTGAGGAAACCTCTTCGGGATATGAACAAAGGGCGAATGTGAGGTGCTTGCTCATGCTTTTTTTTTTTTTTTCTGGAAATGTGTCACCGATTGCCATGGAATGTCGGGGTGTCCTCATGGGCCATCGATGAGGCTCCCTTTCTGGGGTTTTGACCCGATCCCAAGAGTTTGGGGTCATTCTGTGGGAAGGGAGAAGGCCTTTCTGTTTTTTTTTTTTTTGTTTATTTTTTTTGTTTTTTTTTTTGTTTTTTTTTTTTACATCAGGTGGACCACCAAAACAGGGATTCCAGAGAAGAGTCATGGGTGGGGGCAACAGGACAACCAGAGCTCTGGTTATATTGGGACCTAAGAACATGGCAAGTCCCTAATGTGGGCTCTTGGTCCAGAAACTGAGAGGCCTTCCTTGAGGATAGGTCTCACACTGAGTTTCACAATGTGTTTTTGTGCCCAAGGAGCCCCTCAAGTCAGGGCGTGGCCTAATGTACCATGCTGGTTTCTCCTACACTGAACGTTGCACAGTATGGGAACCACAAGTTTTCTGGCAATGGGGAAGATGGAGTTCTAATTTCTGCAACACTTTCACTCCTGGACTGTGATTGGATTTAAGGTCTAGGTTCTGAAGCCTGAAAACTGAGGTTGGGAAGAGATGAAGCCCTAAGGCCATGGTGTGTCTGATGTGCTCAGTGTTCGGCCAGCTGTTGAGTGTGGGTTGGGAGGTGCAGGCTCAGGCTGTGGCAGACAGGGAATTAGTGCCCAGGCTAGACTGCATCATTGGGGTGCAGTCGAGTTTTGTGCAGGATGGTACTCATTTGTGGTTACTGGGTAGCCCCAGAGGGCAACGTTTTTCTTCTGGAGGGAAGACACAGTGCCACATAGTGACTCCAAAATTCCCAAACTGGAAGGCTTGTGGGCCAGGAGTGTGAGGAAAAAATTCTGAGAACACAAGCCAGACTTAGATTTCGGGGTGAGGGGACGGCAGGCACCCTCTGCAGAGATGATTCGAGATCCCGTATACCTGAAGACAGAGCTAGGATCAGACGTTTTCTTAGGTTGGAGTTTCTGTCCATGACGGTCCTTTCATGAAGGGAAGGGTTTCACGAGGACATGGAGGTTTTCCCACGATGGGAATTGTGAAATGCTCCAAACCACAATGATTCCTTCTGTGGGACAGTCGAGACATGTTGGATGTCTCCAGGACATCCCATAAGGAAGTTATCCAGAGCAGGGTTCTAAGGATGGATGCGTGGGCAGCCTGCCTCCCATTCCAGGTGTCTCATAGAGCCAAGGCAAGTTCGATCTGCTGGATCTAGGGGAGCAACCGAGGCGGGTGTTTTGAAATGGGTGAGTTGAGAATGGGTCATAATGTGCATTTGTATCCATGTAGACCTTGGAATGGGGTGCTTTATCCGGGGCCTTGAGGGATGTTCATAACCGGAGGTTTTGATGGAGCTCTAAACAGTATATTTCCTATGTAGAGAAGAGAATTGTTTTGATGAGTGCCTAAGGAATCTCCCATATGCTGGTATTGGAAACCAGGCCTCTGAGGAGAGATGACTGGAATCAAAAGCAATGGATCTGATTAGGGCCTAAGTGCCCGTCCAGTTCAATCTTATTCTATGGGGATATCTGTCTCTGGGTCTGAGTGGAGGTGGTTTCCTAACTTGTGAAAGATCATCCCTGTGTGTCCTGGGCAGCCAACACAATTCGGATAGCCTGGGGGAGTTTGGAGGATTCTCCTAATCTATAGGGTTGTGGCCAATGGAAATGGCAGAATTCCCCTGGAGAGGGAAGCCACAGTCCTGAGGTCTGGCTCCAGGGGCCCCAGCTTGGATGGTGTGTGGGCCAGGACTTTGGGGACAGAAGTCTGAAAACACAAACTCAGCTTAGGTTTGGGGATGTATGTATGAAGGCTCGATCTACAGACCGTGAGAATTTTCCGGGCTTGAACAAAGGGCGAGTATGTGGCGCTTGCTCAGGGTTTTGTCTCTGGATTTTGTGTCAATGGTGGCCGTGGAATGTCGGGGTGTCCTCAAGGGCCATGGACAATTCTTTCTCTGGTGATTTGGCCTGATCCCAAGTGGTTGGGATCATTCTGTGGATGGGAAGAGTCCTTTCTGTATTTTTTTTTTTTTACCTCAGTTGTCCCACCAAGGAGGGATTCCAGTGTAGAGCATTGAGTAGGGGTGACTAGACATCTCGAACTCTTGTTGATATTGGGGGACTGGGTTTGGCAAGCTCCATATGTGGGCTGTTGTTCCAGTCACTAAGAGGCTTTACATGAGGATAGGGCTCACGGTGAGGGTCACAATGTGTGTTTGTGCACATTGTGGCCCTCAGGGATAGGTGGGGCCTCATAGTCCATGCTGCTTTCTCCTACAATGAACATTGGACAACATGCCAACCACTAGGTTTCTTGCCAAGGCGAAGGAGAAGTTCTGATTCTTGCATCACGTTCACTCCTGAGCAGTGAGTGGAGATAAGGTCTAGGTTCTGAAGGTGAAAACTGAGGTTGGGTAGAGATGATGGCCTAAAGCCATTGTGGGTGTGATATGCTCTGTGTATGGCCAGCTGTCTGGGTGTTGGACTGGAGGTCTGCCCTCAGGCTGTTTCAGACAGGGCTTTAGTGCACAGGCTAGACTGTATAATTGGGGTATGGTCGAGTGACATGCAGGTTGTTACTCCTTTGGCGTTTCTGGTTAGCCCTATAGGGCAACATTTTTCTTCTGGTGGGTAGGCAGAGTGCTGCATTGTGTCTCCAGAATTGCCAAACTGGAGGGGTGTGGCCAGGATTGTGAGGAAGGAAGTCTGAAAACACAAGCTAGCACGAGTTTTGGGGCCAAGAGCATGGCAGGCCCACTCTGCAGAGGCTGAATCGAGATCTCCTGCAGGTGAGGTCAGGGCGATTATCAGATGTTGCCTCAAGCTGGAGTTTGTGTCCATGACGGCCCCTTCCTGAAGGGGATGGGGGCGTCATGAGTCTAGGGATGTTTCCCTACGCTGGGAGTTGTGAGCTGCTCCAAACTTCAAAGTTTCCTTCTTCAGGACAGTCGAGTACTATTGGATGGTTCCAGGATGCCCCATACAGAAACACTCGAGAGCAGGGCCCTAAGCATGGATGCCGAGAAACGCCAACTCACCTTCCCATTGCCTGGTCGAGACAAGGCACGCTCAATCTGCGGGCTCTTGGGTGAGCTACCCAGAAGGCTGAGTTTAAATGGACTCTGCCGAGGATGAGTCATAATGTGGGTTGGTGGCCATGGAGACCTTGGAATGTGGCAGTAGTTAAGGAGTCTGCAGGATTCTCCAACCCGAAGGGCTTGACACAACTCCAACAAGGAAGCTTCCCATGTGGAGATGAGAGGTCTTCTGTCTGGTGCTTCAGGAAAGCCCCGTATGCTGGTCTTCGAACCCAAGCCTCTGAGGAGTGATACCTGGACACCAAAGCAAGAGTTCATAATAGGGCCTAGGGGCCTGTCTGGTTTAATCTTCTGTCTCTGCGGATATCTGTCTGTGTGTCTGCATGGAGGTAGTAGTTGCTCAGCTTGTGTCATTATGCCCCTATTTGTCCAGTGCGGCTTGCGGTAGTGGGATGTCCTTGGGGACCTTGAGGTTTCTACTATTTTGTAGAGTTGTGGCCAATGGAATGGGCAGTTTCTTAGGAGAGAGCAGGCACAGTTCTGTGGTGTGGCTCCAGAGACCCCAGCCTGGGGGCTCTGTGTGCCATGGCTGTGCAGACAGACATCCAAAAACCCTAACTCAGCTCAGGTTTGGGGCCGAGGTTACGGCAGGCCTGATCTACAGTCCATGAGGGGAGCTCCTCTGGATATGAAAGAAGGGTGAGAGGGAGGCAGTCGCTCAGGCTTTTGTCTCTGGATGTTTTGTCCACAATGGCCGTTTAATGTAGGAGTTGCCTCATGGGTCGTAGAAGGCTCCGTCTCTGGTAGTTTGTCTAGCCCCCAAGAGTTTGGGGTCATTCTGTGGGAAGGGAAGTGTCCTGTTTTCTGCTTCATGTGTCCCCCCAGTAGAGGGATTCTAGAGCATAGTAGTGGGTACTGACAACTGGAATACTCGCCCTCTGGTTAAGCCTGGTGGCCTATGGATATGACAAGCCCCATATGCAGGATTTGGTCCAGCCACTGAGAGGCGTTACTTTAATACGGGACTCACGCTGCAGGTCACAATGCATCTGCCCTAGGCGGCCCTCAAGCACTGGCGTGGCCTTTCGGACAATGCAGGTTTTCCCACATTGAACGTTGGACAACATGCCAACCACAAGGTTTCTGGCCATGGGGAAGGAGGAATTCTAATTTCTGCATCACGTTCACCCCTGGGCAGTGATTGGAGATAAGGTCTAGGTTCTGAATCCTGAAAACCGAGGTTGGGAAGAGATGACGACCTACAGCCATAGCGGGTCCTATGTGTCCAGGTTGGGGCCAGCTGTCTGGGTGTCGTTTGGGATGTCTTGTCTCAGGCTGTGCCAGACAGGGCATTAGTATACAGGGTGGGCTGTATAATTGCTTTACAATCGAGTGGCATGCATTAGAAAATCATTTGGGGTTTCTTATTAGCAGCATAGGGCAAAGTTTTTCTTCTGGAGGGCAGGCAGAGTGCTGCATTGTGGCTTCGGAATTCCCAAACTGGAGGGCTTGTGGGCCAGGAGAGTGAGGACGGAAGTCTGAGAACACAAGCTAGGCTTAGGTTTCATGGCAAGGACATGACAGGCACACTCTGCAGAGGTGAATTGAGATCTCATGCGTCTGAAGTCAGGTCGAGGTTCAGACTTTGGCTCAGGTTTGAGTTTCTGTCTATGTTGGCCCCTTCAGGAAGGGGGGGCATTATGAGGCCATGGGGGTTTTCCCACTTTTGGAGTTGTGAGATGCTCCAAACCGCAAGGATTCCTTCTGTGGGACAATTAAGATTTGTTGGATGGCTCCAGGACGTCTTATAAGGTATTTTTCCAGAACAGGGTTCTAAGTATGGATGCCTGGGCAGCCAGCCTCACATTCCAATTGTCTCCTATCAACAATAAACGTTTGATCTGCTGGCTTGGGTTAGCAACAGAGGGGGCTGAGTTGAAATGGAGTTTCCTGAGGATGGTCTTAATGTTGGTTTGAGTCCATGGAGACCTTGGTATGGGGCAGTGGCACCAGGGCCCTGAAGGATTCTCCTAACCAGAGGTTATGACAAAGCTCCAATGAGCAAGTTTCCATGGGGAGACGAGATTTGTTCCTATTGGTGCCTCAGGAAACCACCATATGCTGGTATTGGAAACGAGGCCTCTGAGGAGAGACGCCTGGAAACCAAAGCAATGGATCTGATTAGGGCCTAGGGGCCTGTCCGGTTCAATATTCTTCTCTGGGGACATCTGTTGTCTGAGTGGAGGTAGTTGCTCCGCTGGTTTGAGATCACCCCTGTTTGTCCTGGGCGGCCTACACTATGGGGATGGCCTCGGTGACTTTGGAGGTTTTTCCTAATTTGCAAGGTTGTGGCCAATGGAATGGGAAGAATTCCCTTGAAAGGGAAGCACAGTCCTGAGGTGTGGCTCCAGGGACCCATGTGTGGAGCGTGTGTGGTCCAGGGCTATTTGGACAAAAGTCTGAAAACACAAACTCCACTTAGGTTGTGGGATGTAGGTATGGCCGGCCCGATCTATAGACCGTGAGGAGACCTCTTCGGGATATGAACAAAGGGCGAATGTGCGGTGCTTCCTCATGCTTTTTTTTTTTTTTTTTTTTCTGGAAATGTGTCACCGATTGCCATGGAATGTCGGGGTGTCCTCATGTGCCATCGATGAGGCTCCCTTTCTGGGGATTTGACCCGATCCCAAGAGTTTGGGGTCATTCTGTGGGAAGGGAGGAGGCCTTTCTGGGTTTTTTTGTTTATTTATTTTTTTTTTTAACCTCCACTGGACCACCAAAAGAGGGATTCCAGAGCAGAGTCGTGGGTGGGGGCAACAGGACAACCAGACCTCTGGTTAACATTGGGACCTAAGAACATAGCAAGCCCCTTATGTGGGCTCTTGGTCCAGACACTGAGAGGCCTTCCTTGAGGATAGGTCTCACACTGAGTTTCACAATGTGTTTTTGTGCCCAAGGAGCCCCTCAAGTAGGGCGTGGCCTAATGTACCATGCTGGTTTCTCCTACACTGAACATTGCACAGTATGGGAACCACAAGTTTTCTGGTAATGGGGAAGATGGAGTTCTAATTTCTGCAACACTTTCACTCCAGGACTGTGATTGGATTTAAGGTCTAGGTTCTGAAGCCTGAAAACTGAGGTTGGGAAGAGATGAAGCCCTAAGGCCATGGTGTGTCTGATGTGCTCAGTGTTCGGCCAGCTGTTGTGTGTGGGTTGGGAGGTGCAGGCTCAGGCTGTGGCAGACAGGGAATTAGTGCCCTGGCTGGACTGTATCATTGGGGTGCAGTCGAGTTTTGTTCAGGATGGTACTAATTTGTGGTTACTGGGTAGCCCCAGAGGCAACGTTTTTCTTCTGGAGGGAAGACACAGTGCCACATTGTGACTCCAAAATCGCAAACTGGAAGGCTTGTGGGCCAGAAGTGTGAAGAAAAAATTCTGAGAACACAAGCCAGACTTAGATTTCGGGGTGAGGGGACGGCAGGCACCCTCTGCAGAGATGATTTCAGATCCCGTATACCTGAAGACAGAGCTAAGATCAGACGTTTTCTTAGGTCGGAGTTTCTGTCCATGACGGCCCATTCATGAAGGGGAGGGTGTCACGAGGACATGGAGGTGTTCCCACGATGGGAATTGTGAGATGCTCCGAACCACAATGATTCCTTCTGTGGGACAGTCGAGACATGTTGGATGGCTCCAGGACATCCCATAAGGAAGTTAACCAGAGCAGGGTTCTAAGGATGGATGCGTGGGCAGCCTGCCTCCCATTCCAGGTGTCTCATAGAGCCAAGGCAAGTTCGATCTGCTGGATCTAGGGGAGCAACCGAGGCGGATGTTTTGAAATGGGTGAGTTGAGGATGGGTCATAATGTGCATTTGTGTGCATGTAGACCTTGGAATGGGGTGCTTGATCCGGGGCCTTGAGGGATGTTCATAACCGGAGGTTTTGATGGAGCTCTAAAGAGTATATTTCCTATGTAGAGAAGAGAATTGTTTTGATGAGTGCCTAAGGAATCTCCCATATGCTGGTATTGGAAACCAGGCCTCTGAGGAGAGATGACTGGAATCAAAAGCAATGGATCTGATTAGGGCCTAAGTGCCCGTCCAGTTCAATCTTATTCTATGGGGATATCTGTCTCTGGGTCTGAGTGGAGGTGGTTTCCTAACTTGTGAAAGATCATCCCTGTTTGTCCTGGGCAGCCAACACAATTCGGATGGCCTGCGGGAGTTTGGAGGATTCTCCTAATCTATAGGGTTGTGGCCAATGGAAATGGCAGAATTCCCCTGGAGAGGGAAACCACAGTCCTGAGGTGTGGCTCCAGGGGCCCCAGCTTGGATGGTGTGTGGGCCAGAACTGTGGGGACAGAAGTCTGAAAACACAAACTCAGCTTAGGTTTGGGGATGTATGTATGAAGGCTGGATCTACAGACCGTGAGAATTTTCCGGGCTATGAACAAAGGGCGAGTATGTGGCGCTTGCTCAGGGTTTTGTCTCTGGATTTTGTGTCAATGGTGGCCGTGGAATGTCGGGGTGTCCTCAAGGGCCATGGACAATTCTTTCTCTGGTGATTTGGCCTGATCCCAAGTGGTTGGGATCATTCTGTGGATGGGAAGAGTCCTTTCTGTATTTTTTTTTTTTTTACCTCAGGTGTTCCACCAAAGAGGGATTCCAGAGTAGAGCCCTGAGTAGGGGTGATTAGACATCTCGAGCTCTGGTTAAGATTGGGGGACTAGTGGCTTGGCAAGCCCCATTTGGGGGCTGTTGTACCAGTCACTAAGAGGCTTTACATGAGGATAGGGCTCACGCTGATGGTCACAATGTGTGTTTGTGCACATTGTGGCCCTCAGGGATAGGTGGGGCCTCATAGTCCATGCTGCTTTCTCCTACAATGAACATTGGACAACATGCCAACCACTAGGTTTCTTGCCAAGGCGAAGGAGAAGTTCTGATTCTTGCATCACGTTCACTCCTGAGCAGTGAGTGGAGATAAGTTCAAGGTTCTGAAGGTGAAAACTGAGGTTGGGTAGAGATGATGGCCTAAAGCCATTGTGGGTGTGATATGCTCTGTGTATGGCCAGCTGTCTGGGTGTTGGACTGGAGGTCTGCCCTCAGGCTGTGTCAGACAGGGCTTTAGTGCACAGGCTAGACTGTATAATTGGGGTATGGTCGAGTGGCATGCAGGTTGTTACTCATTTGGCGTTTCTGGTTAGCCCTATAGGGCAACATTTTTCTTCTGGAGGGCAGGCAGAGTGCTGCATTGTGTCTCCAGAATTGCCTAACTGGAGGTGTGTGGCCAGGATTGTGAGGAAGGAAGTCTGAAAACACAAGCTAGCACGAGTTTTGGGGCCAAGAGCTTGGCAGGCCCACTCTGCAGAGGCTGAATCGAGATCTCCTGCACGTGAGGTCCAGGCGATTATCAAATGTTCCCTCAAGCTGGAGTTTGTGTCCATGACGGCCCCATCCTGAAGGGGGTGGGGGCGTCATGAGGCCAGGGAGGTTTCCCTACGCTGAGAGTTGTGAGCTGCTCCATACTTCAAAGTTTCCTTCTTCAGGACAGTCGAGTACTATTGGATGGTTCCAGGATGCCCCATACAGAAAGACTAGAGAGCAGGCCCTAAGGATGGATGCCGAGAAACGCCAACTCACCTTCCCATTGCCTGGTGGAGACAAGGCACGCTCAATCTGCTGGCTCTTGGGTGAGTTACCCAGAAGCCTGAGTTTAAATGGACTCTGCCGAGGATGAGTCATAATGTGGGTTGGTGGCCATGGAGACCTTGGAATGTGGCAGTAGTTAAGGGACTCTGCAGGATTCTCCAACCCGAAGGGCTTGACACAACTCCAACAAGGAAGCTTCCCATGTGGAGATGAGAGGTCTTCTGTCTGGTGCCTCAGGAAAGCCCCGTATGCTGGTCTTCGAACCCAGGCCTCTGAGGAGTGATACCTGGACACCAAAGCAAGAGTTCATAATAGGGCCTAGGGGCCTGTCTGGTTCAATCTTCTGTCTCTGCGGATATCTGTCTGTGTGTCTGCATGGAGGTAGTAGTTGCTCAGCTTGTGTCATAATGCCCCTATTTGTCCAGTGCGGCTTGCGGTAGTGGGATGTCCTTGGGGACCTTGAGGTTTCTACTATTTTGTAGAGTTGTGGCCAATGGAATGGGCAGTTTCTTAGGAGAGAGCAGGCACAGTTCTGTGGTGTGGCTCCAGAGACCCCAGCCTGGAGGCTGTGTGGGCCATGGCTGTGCAGACAGACATCCAAAAACCCTAACTCAGCTCAGGTTTGGGGCCGAGGTTACGGCAGGCCTGATCTACAGTCCATGAGGGGAGCTCCTCTGGATATGAAAGAAGGGTGAGAGGGAGGCAGTCGCTCAGGCTTTTGTCTCTGGATGTTTTGTCCACAATGGCCGTTTAATGTAGGAGTTGCCTCATGGGTCGTAGAAGTCTCCCTCTCTGGTAGTTTGTCCAGCCCCCAAGAGTTTGGGGTCATTCTGTGGGAAGGGAAGTGTCCTGTTTTCTGCTTCATGTGTCCCCCCAGTAGAGGGATTCTAGAGCATAGCAGTGGGTACTGACAACTGGAATACTCGCCCTCTGGTTAAGCCTGGGGGCCTATGGATATGACAAGCCCCATATGCAGGATCTTGGTCCAGCCACTGGGAGGCGTTACTTTAATACGGGACTCACGCTGCAGGTCACAATGCATGTCTGTGCCCTAGGCGGCCCTCAAGCACTGGCGTGGCCTTTCGGACAATGCAGGTTTTCCCACATTGAACGTTGGACAACATGCCAACCACAAGGTTTCTGGCCATGGGGAAGGAGGAATTCTAATTTCTGCATCACGTTCACCCCTGGGCAGTGATTGGAGCTAAGGTCTAGGTTCTGAAGCCTGAAAACCGAGGTTGGGAAGAATGACGACCTACAGCCATAGCGGGTCCTAAGTGTCTAGGTTGGGGACAGCTGTCTGGGTGTCGTTTGGGATGTCTTGACCCAGGCTGTGCCAGACAGAGCATTAGTATACAGGGTGGGCTGTATAATTGCTTTACAATTGAGTGGCATGCGTTAGAAAACCATTTGGGGTTTCTTATTAGCAGCATAGGGCAAAGTTTTTCTTCTGGAGGGCAGGCACTGTGCTGCATTGTGGCTTCGGAATTCCCAAACTGGAGGGCTTGTGGGCCAGGAGAGTGAGGACGGAAGTCTGAGAACACAGCTAGGCTTAGTTTTCGGGGCAAGGACATGGCAGGCACACTCTGCAGAGCTGAATTGAGATCTCATGCGTCTGAAGTCAGGTCGAGGTTCAGACTTTGGCTCAGGTTTGAGTTTCTGTCCATGTTGGCCCCTTCAGGAAGGGGGGGCATTATGAGGCCATGGGGGTTTTCCCACTATTGGAGTTGTGAGATGCTCCAAACCGCAAGGATTCCTTCTGTGGGACAATTAAGATTTGTTGGATGGCTCCAGGACGTCTTATAAGGGATTTTTCCAGAACAGGGTTCTAAGTATGGATGCCTGGGCAGCCAGCCTCACATTCCAATTGTCTCCTAGCAACAAGAAACGTTTGATCTGCTGGCTTGGGGTAGCAACAGAGGGGGCTGAGTTGAAATGGACTTTCCTGAGGATGGTCTTAATGTTGGTTTGAGTCCATGGAGACCTTGGTATGGGGCAGTGGCACCAGGGCCCTGAAGGATTCTCCTAACCAGAGGTTATGACAAAGCTCCAATGAGCAAGTTTTCCATGGGGAGACGAGATTTGTTCTTATTGGTGCCTCAGGAAACCACCATATGCTGGTATTGGAAACGAGGCCTCTGAGGACAGATGCCTGGAAACCGAAGCAATGGATCTGATTAGGGCCTAGGGGCCTGTCCGGTTCAATATTCTTCTCTGGGGACATCTGTTGTCTGAGTGGAGGTAGTTGCTCAGCTGGTTTGAGATCACCCCTGTTTGTCCTGGGCGGCCTACACTATTGGGATGGCCTCGGTGACTTTGGAGGTTTTTCCTAATTTGCAAGGTTGTGGCCAATGGAATGGGAAGAATTCCCTCGAAAGGGAAGCACAGTCCTGAGGTGTGGCTCCAGGGACCCAAGTGTGGATCGTGTGTGGTCCAGGCCTGTGGGGACAGAAGTCTGAAAACACAAACTCAGCTTAGGTTTGGGGATATATGTATGAAGGCTCAATCTACAGACCGTGAGAATTTTCCGGGCTATGAACAAAGGGCGAGTATGTGGCGCTTGCTCAGGGTTTTGTCTCTGGATTTTGTGTCAATGGTGGCCGTGGAATGTCGGGGTGTCCTTCAGGGCCATGGACAATTCTTTCTCTGGTGATTTGGCCTGATCCCAAGTGGTTGGGATCATTCTGTGGATGGGAAGAGTCCTTTCTGTATTTTTTTTTTTTTACCTCAAGTGTCTCACCAAAGAGGGATTCCCGAGTAGGGCCCTAAGTAGGGGTGACTAGACATCTCGAACTCTGGTTGAGATTGGGAGACTAGGGGCTTGGCAAGCCCCATATGGGGGTGTTGTTCCAGTCACTAAGAGGCTTTACATGAGGATAGGGCTCACGCTGAGGGTCACAATGTGTGTTTGTGCACATTGTGGCCCTCAGGGATAGGTGGGGCCTCATAGTCCATGCTGCTTTCTCCTACAATGAACATTGGACAACATGCCAACCACTAGGTTTCTTGCCAAGGCGAAGGAGAAGTTCTGATTCTTGCATCACGTTCACTCCTGAGCAGTGAGTGGAGATAAGGTCTAGGTTCTGAGGGTGAAAACTGAGGTTGGGTAGAGATGATGGCCTAAAGCCATTGTGGGTGTGATATGCTCTGTGTACGGCCAGCTGTCTGGGTGTTGGACTGGAGGTCTGCCCTCAGGCTGTGTCAGACAGGGCTTTAGTGCACAGGCTAGACTGTATAATTGGGGTATGGTCGAGTGGCATGCAGGTTGTTACTCATTTGGCGTTTCTGGTTAGCCCTATAGGGCAACATTTTTCTTCTGGAGGGCAGGCAGAGTGCTGCATTGTGTCTCCAGAATTGCCTAACTGGAGGGGTGTGGCCAGGATTGTGAGGAAGGAAGTCTGAAAACACAAGCTAGCACGAGTTTTGGGGCCAAGAGCATGGCAGGCCCACTCTGCAGAGGCTGAATCGAGATCTCCTGCACGTGAGGTCCAGGCGATTATCAGTTGTTGCCTCAAGCTGGAGTTTGTGTCCATGAGGGCCCCTTCCTGAAGGGGGTGGGGGCGTCATGAGGCCAGGGAGGTTTCCCTACGCTGGGAGTTGTGAGCTGCTCCAAACTTCAAAGTTTCCTTCTTCAGGACAGTCGAGTACTATTGGATGGTTCCAGGATGCCCCATACAGAAAGACTCGAGAGCAGGGCCCTAAGCATGGATGCCGAGAAACGCCAACTCACCTTCCCATTGCCTGGTGGAGACAAGGCACGCTCAATCTGCGGGCTCTTGGGTGAGCTACCCAGAAGCCTGAGTTTAAATGGACTCTGCCGAGGATGAGTCATAATGTGGGTTGGTGGCCATGGAGACCTTGGAATGTGGCAGTAGCTAAGGGAATCTGCAGGATTCTCCAACCCGAAGGGCTTGACACAACTCCAACAAGGAAGCTTCCCATGTGGAGATGAGAGGTCTTCTGTCTGGTGCCTCAGGAAAGCCCCGTATGCTGGTCTTCGAACCCAGGCCTCTGCGGAGTGATACCAGGACACCAAAGCAAGAGTTCATAATAGGGCCTAGGGGCCTGTCTGGTTCAATCTTCTGTCTCTGCGGATATCTGTCTGTGTGTCTGCATGGAGGTAGTAGTTGCTCAGCTTGTGTCATAATGCCCCTATTTGTCCAGTGCGGCTTGCGGTAGTGGGATGTCCTTGGGGACCTTGAGGTTTCTACTATTTTGTAGAGTTGTGGCCAATGGAATGGGCAGTTTCTTAGGAGAGAGCAGGCACAGTTCTGTGGTGTGGCTCCAGAGACCCCAGCCTGGAGGCTGTGTGGGCCATGGCTGTGCAGACAGACATCCAAAAACCCTAACTCAGCTCAGGTTTGGGGCCGAAGTTACAGCAGGCCTGATCTACAGTCCATGAGGGGAGCTCCTCTGGATATGAAAGAAGGGTGAGAGGGAGGCAGTCGCTCAGGCTTTTGTCTCTGGATGTTTTGTCCACAATGGCCGTTTAATGTAGGAGTTGCCTCATGGGTCGTAGAAGTCTCCCTCTCTGGTAGTTTGTCCAGCCCCCAAGAGTTTGGGGTCATTCTGTGGGAAGGGAAGTGTCCTGTTTTCTGCTTCATGTGTCCCCCCAGTAGAGGGAATCTAGAGAATAGCAGTGGGTACTGACAACTGGAATACTCGCCCTCTGGTTAAGCCTGGGGGCCTATGGATATGACAAGCCCCATATGCAGGATCTCTGTCCAGCCACTGAGAGGCGTTACTTTAATACGGGACTCACGCTGCAGGTCACAATGCATGTCTGTGCCCTAGGCGGCCCTAAAGCACTGGCGTGGCCTTTCGGACAATGCAGGTTTTCCCACATTGAACGTTGGACAACATGCCAACCACAAGGTTTCTGGCCATGGGGAAGGAGGAATTCTAATTTCTGCATCACGTTCACCCCTGGGCAGTGATTGGAGATAAGGTCTAGGTTCTGAAGCCTGAAAACCGAGGTTGGGAAGAGATGACGACCTACAGCCATAGCGGGTCCTATGTGTCCAGGTTGGGGCCAGCTGTCTGGGTGTCGTTTGGGATGTCTTGTCTCAGGCTGTGCCAGACAGGGCATTAGTATACAGGGTGGGCTGTATAATTGCTTTACAATCGAGTGGCATGCATTAGAAAATCATTTGGGGTTTCTTATTAGCAGCATAGGGCAAAGTTTTTCTTCTGGAGGGCAGGCAGAGTGCTGCATTGTGGCTTCGGAATTCCCAAACTGGAGGGCTTGTGGGCCAGGAGAGTGAGGACGGAAGTCTGAGAACACAAGCTAGGCTTACGTTTCGGGGCAAGGACATGGCAGGCACACTCTGCAGAGCTGAATTGAGATCTCATGCGTCTGAAGTCAGGTCGAGGTTCAGACTTTGGCTCAGGTTTGAGTTTCTGTCCATGTTGGCCCCTTCAGGAAGGGGGGTCATTATGAGGCCATGGGGGTTTTCCCACTATTGGAGTTGTGAGATGCTCCAAACCGCAAGGATTCCTTCTGTGGGACAATTAAGATTTGTTGGATGGCTCCAGGACGTCTTATAAGGTATTTTTCCAGAACAGGGTTCTAAGTATGGATGCCTGGGCAGCCAGCCTCACATTCCAATTGTCTCCTAGCAACAAGAAACGTTTGATCTGCTGGCTTGGGGTAGCAACAGAGGGGGCTGAGTTGAAATGGACTTTCCTGAGGATGGTCTTAATGTTGGTTTGAGTCCATGGAGACCTTGGTATGGGGCAGTGGCACCAAGCCCTGAAGGATTCTCCTAACCAGAGGTTATGACAAAGCTCCAATGAGCAAGTTTTCCATGGGGAGACGAGATTTGTTCTTATTGTTGCCTCAGGAAACCACCATATGCTGGTATTGGAAACGAGGCCTCTGAGGACAGATGCCTGGAAACCAAAGCAATGGATCTGATTAGGGCCTAGGGGCCTGTCCGGTTCAATATTCTTCTCTGGGACATCTGTTGTCTGAGTGGAGGTAGTTGCTCAGCTGTTTTGAGATCAACCCTGTTTTTCCTGGGCGGCCTACACTATTGGGATGGCCTCGGTGACTTTGGAGGTTTTTCCTAATTTGCAAGGTTGTGGCCAATGGAATGGGAAGAATTCCCTTGAAAGGGAAGCACAGTCCTGAGGTGTGGCTCCAGGGACCCAAGTGTGGACCGTGTGTGGTCCAGGCCTGTGGGGACAGAAGTCTGAAAACACAAACTCAGCTTAGGTTTGGGGATGTATGTATGAAGGCTCGATCTACAGACCGTGAGAATTTTCCGGGCTATGAACAAAGGGCGAGTATGTGGCGCTTGCTCAGGGTTTTGTCTCTGGATTTTGTGTCAATGGTGGCCGTGGAATGTCGGGGTGTCCTAAAGGGCCATGGACAATTCTTTCTCTGGTGATTTGGCCTGATCCCAAGTGGTTGGGATCATTCTGTGGATGGGAAGAGTCCTTTCTGTATTTTTTTTTTTTTTACCTCAAGTGTCCCACCAAAGAGGGATTCCCGAGTAGAGCCCTGAGTAGGGGTGACTAGACATCTCGAACTCTGGTTGAGATTGGGGGACTAGGGGCTTGGCAAGCCCCATATGGGGGCTGTTGTTCCAGTCACTAAGAGGCTTTACATGAGGATAGGGCTCACGCTGAGGGTCACAATGTGTGTTTGTGCACATTGTGGCCCTCAGGGATATGTGGGGCCTCATAGTCCATGCTGCTTTCTCCTACAATGAACATTGGACAACATGCCAACCACTAGGTTTCTTGCCAAGGCGAAGGAGAAGTTCTGATTCTTGCATCACGTTCACTCCTGAGCAGTGAGTGGAGATAAGGTCTAGGTTCTGAAGGTGAAAACTGAGGTTGGGTAGAGATGATGGCCTAAAGCCATTGTGGGTGTGATATGCTCTGTGTATGGCCAGCTGTCTGGGTGTTGGACTGGAGGTCTGCCCTCAGGCTGTGTCAGACAGGGCTTTAGTGCACAGGCTAGACTGTATAATTGGGGTATGGTCGAGTGGCATGCAGGTTGTTACTCATTTGGCGTTTCTGGTTAGCCCTATAGGGCAACATTTTTCTTCCGGAGGGCAGGCAGAGTGCTGCATTGTGTCTCCAGAATTGCCAAACTGGAGGGGTGTGGCCAGGATTGTGAGGAAGGAAGTCTGAAAACACAAGCTAGCACAAGTTTTGGGGCCAAGAGCATGGCAGGCCCACTCTGCAGAGGCTGAATCGAGATCTCCTGCACGTGAGGTCCGGGCGATTATCAGATGTTGCCTCAAGCTGGAGTTTGTGTCCATGACGGCCCCTTCCTGAAGGGGGTGGGGGCGTCATGAGGCCAGGGAGGTTTCCCAACGCTGGGAGTTGTGAGCTGCTCCAAACTTCAAAGTTTCCTTCTTCAGGAGAGTCGAGTACTATTGGATGGTTCCAGGATGCCCCATACAGAAAGACTCGAGAGCAGGGCCCTAAGCATGGATGCCGAGAAACGCCAACTCACCTTCCCATTGCCTGGTGGAGACAAGGCACGCTCAATCTGCGGGCTCTTGGGTGAGCTACCCAGAAGCCTGAGTTTAAATGGACTCTGCCGAGGATGAGTCATAATGTGGGTTGGTGGCCATGGAGACCTTGGAATGTGGCAGTAGCTAAGGGACTCTGCAGGATTCTCCAACCCGAAGGGCTTGACACAACTCCAACAAGGAAGCTTCCCATGTGGAGATGAGAGGTCTTCTGTCTGGTGCCTCAGGAAAGCCCCGTATGCTGGTCTTCGAACCCAGGCCTCTGAGGAGTGATACCTGGACACCAAAGCAAGAGTTCATAATAGGGCCTAGGGCCCTGTCTGGTTCAATCTTCTGTCTCTGCGGATATCTGTCTGTGTGTCTGCATGGAGGTAGTAGTTGCTCAGCTTGTGTCATAATGCCCCTATTTGTCCAGTGCGGCTTGCGGTAGTGGGATGTCCTTGGGGACCTTGAGGTTTCTACTATTTTGTAGAGTTGTGGCCAATGGAATGGGCAGTTTCTTAGGAGAGAGCAGGCACAGTTCTGTGGTGTGGCTCCAGAGACCCCAGCCTGGAGGCTGTGTGGGCCATGGCTGTGCAGACAGACATCCAAAAACCCTAACTCAGCTCAGGTTTGGGGCCGAGGTTACGGCAGGCCTGATCTACAGTCCATGAGGGGAGCTCCTCTGGATATGAAAGAAGGGTGAGAGGGAGGCAGTCGCTCAGGCTTTTGTCTCTGGATGTTTTGTCCACAATGGCCGTTTAATGTAGGAGTTGCCTCATGGGTCGTAGAAGTCTCCCTCTCTGGTAGTTTGTCCAGCCCCCAAGAGTTTGGGGTCATTCTGTGGGAAGGGAAGTGTCCTGTTTTCTGCTTCATGTGTCCCCCCAGTAGAGGGATTCTAGAGCATAGCAGTGGGTACTGACAACTGGAATACTCGCCCTCTGGTTAAGCCTGGGGGCCTATGGATATGACAAGCCCCATATGCAGGATCTTGGTCCAGCCACTGAGAGGCGTTACTTTAATACGGGACTCACGCTGCAGGTCACAATGCATGTCTGTGCCCTAGGCGGCCCTCAAGCACTGGCGTGGCCTTTCGGACAATGCAGGTTTTCCCACATTGAACGTTGGACAACATGCCAACCACAAGGTTTCTGGCCATGGGGAAGGAGGAATTCTAATTTCTGCATCACGTTCACCCCTGGGCAGTGATTGGAGATAAGGTCTAGGTTCTGAAGCCTGAAAACCGAGGTTGGGAAGAGATGACGACCTACAGCCATAGCGGGTCCTATGTGTCCAGGTTGGGGCCAGCTGTGGGTGTCGTTTGGGATGTCTTGACCCAGGCTGTGCCAGACAGGGCATTAGTATACAGGGTGGGCTGTATAATTGCTTTACAATCGAGTGGCATGCATTAGAAAATCATTTGGGGTTTCTTATAGGCAGCATAGGGCAAAGTTTTTCTTCTGGAGGGCAGGCAGAGTGCTGCATTGTGGCTTCGGAATTCCCAAACTGGAGGGCTTGTGGTCCAGGAGAGTGAGGACGGAAGTCTGAGAACACAAGCTAGGCTTAGGTTTCGGGGCAAGGACATGGCAGGCACACTCTGCAGAGCTGAATTGAGATCTCATGCGTCTGAAGTCAGGTCGAGGTTCAGACTTTGGCTCAGGTTTGAGTTTCTGTCCATGTTGGGCCCTTCAGGAAGGGGGGGGCATTATGAGGCCATGGGGGTTTTCCCACTATTGGAGTTGTGAGATGCTCCAAACCGCAAGGATTCCTTCTGTGGGACAATTAAGATTTGTTGGATGGCTCCAGGACGTCTTATAAGGTATTTTTCCAGAACAGGGTTCTAAGTATGGATGCCTGGGCAGCCAGCCTCACATTAAATTGTCTCCTAGCAACAAGAAACGTTTGATCTGCTGGCTTGGGGTAGCAACAGAGGGGGCTGAGTTGAAATGGACTTTCCTGAGGATGGTCTTAATGTTGGTTTGAGTCCATGGAGACCTTGGTATGGGGCAGTGGCACCAGGGCCCTGAAGGATTCTCCTAACCAGAGGTTATGACAAAGCTCCAATGAGCAAGTTTTCCATGGGGAGACGAGATTTGTTCTTATTGTTGCCTCAGGAAACCACCATATGCTGGTATTGGAAACGAGGCCTCTGAGGACAGATGCCTGGAAACCAAAGCAATGGATCTGATTAGGGCCTAGGGGCCTGTCCGGTTCAATATTCTTCTCTGGGACATCTGTTGTCTGAGTGGAGGTAGTTGCTCAGCTGGTTTGAGATCACCCCTGTTTGTCCTGGGCGGCCTACACTATTGGGATGGCCTCGGTGACTTTGGAGGTTTTTCCTAATTTGCAAGGTTGTGGCCAATGGAATGGGAAGAATTCCCTTGAAAGGGAAGCACAGTCCTGAGGTGTGGCTCCAGGGACCCAAGTGTGGAGCGTGTGTGGTCCAGGCCTGTGGGGACAGAAGTCTGAAAACAAAAACTCAGATTAGGTTTGGGGATATATGTATGAAGGCTCAATCTACAGACCGTGAGAATTTTCCGGGCTATGAACAAAGGGCGAGTATGTGGCGCTTGCTCAGGGTTTTGTCTCTGGATTTTGTGTCAATGGTGGCCGTGGAATGTCGGGGTGTCCTCAAGGGCCATGGACAATTCTTTCTCTGGTGATTTGGCCTGATCCCAAGTGGTTGGGATCATTCTGTGGATGGGAAGAGTCCTTTCTGTATTTTTTTTTTTTTACCTCAAGTGTCCGACCAAAGAGGGATTCCCGAGTAGAGACCTGAGTAGGGGTGACTAGACATCTCGATCTCTGGTTGAGATTGGGGGACTAGGGGCTTGGCAAGCCCCATTTGGGGGCTGTTGTTCCAGTCACTAAGAGGTTTTACATGAGGATAGGGCTCACGCTGAGGGTCACAATGTGTGTTTGTGCACATTGTGGCCCTCAGGGATAGGTGGGGCCTCATTGTCCATGCTGCTTTCTCCTACAATGAACATTGGACAACATGCCAACCACTAGGTTTCTTGCCAAGGCGAAGGAGAAGTTCTGATTCTTGCATCACGTTCACTCCTGAGCAGTGAGTGGAGATAAGGTCTAGGTTCTGAAGGTGAAAACTGAGGTTGGGTAGAGATGATGGCCTAAAGCCATTGTGGGTGTGATATGCTCTGTGTATGGCCAGCTGTCTGGGTGTTGGACTGGAGGTCTGCCCTCAGGCTGTGTCAGACAGGGCTTTAGTGCACAGGCTAGACTGTATAATTGGGGTATGGTCGAGTGGCATGCAGGTTGTTACTCATTTGGCGTTTCTGGTTAGCCCTATAGGGCAACATTTTTCTTCTGGAGGGCAGGCAGAGTGCTGCATTGTGTCTCCAGAATTGCCAAACTGGAGGGGTGTGGCCAGGATTGTGAGGAAGGAAGTCTGAAAACACAAGCTAGCACAAGTTTTGGGGCCAAGAGCATGGCAGGCCCACTCTGCAGAGGCTGAATCGAGATCTCCTGCACGTGAGGTCCGGGCGATTATCAGATGTTGCCTCAAGCTGGAGTTTGTGTCCATGACGGCCCCTTCCTGAAGGGGGTGGGGGCGTCATGAGTCCAGGGAGGTTTCCCTACGCTGGGAGTTGTGAGCTGCTCCAAACTTCAAAGTTTCCTTCTTCAGGACAGTCGAGTACTATTGGATGGTTCCAGGATGCCCCATACAGAAAGACTCGAGAGCAGGGCCCTAAGCATGGATGCCGAGAAACGCCAACTCACCTTCCCATTGCCTGGTGGAGACAAGGCACGCTCAATCTGCGGGCTCTTGGGTGAGCTACCCAGAAGCCTGAGTTTAAATGGACTCTGCCGAGGATGAGTCATAATGTGGGTTGGTGGCCATGGAGACCTTGGAATGTGGCAGTAGCTAAGGGACTCTGCAGGATTCTCCAACCCGAAGGGCTTGACACAACTCCAACAAGGAAGCTTCCCATGTGGAGATGAGAGGTCTTCTGTCTGGTGCCTCAGGAAAGCCGCGTATGCTGGTCTTCGAACCCAGGCCTCTGAGGAGTGATACCTGGACACCAAAGCAAGAGTTCATAATAGGGCCTAGGGGCCTGTCTGGTTTAATCTTCTGTCTCTGCGGATATCTGTCTGTGTGTCTGCATGGAGGTAGTAGTTGCTCAGCTTGTGTCATAATGCCCCTATTTGTCCAGTGTGGCTTGCGGTAGTGGGATGTCCTTGGGGACCTTGAGGTTTCTACTATTTTGTAGAGTTGTGGCCAATGGAATGTGCAGTTTCTTAGGAGAGAGCAGGCACAGTTCTGTGGTGTGGCTCCAGAGACCCCAGCCTGGAGGCTGTGTGGGCCATGGCTGTGCAGACAGACATCCAAAAACCCTAACTCAGCTCAGGTTTGGGGCCGAGGTTACGGCAGGCCTGATCTACAGTCCATGAGGGGAGCTCCTCTGGATATGAAAGAAGGGTGAGAGGGAGGCAGTCGCTCAGGCTTTTGTCTCTGGATGTTTTGTCCACAATGGCCGTTTAATGTAGGAGTTGCCTCATGGGTCGTAGAAGTCTCCCTCTCTGGTAGTTTGTCCAGCCCCCAAGAGTTTGGGGTCATTCTGTGGGAAGGGAAGTGTCCTGTTTTCTGCTTCATGTGTCCCCCCAGTAGAGGGATTCTAGAGCATAGCAGTGGGTACTGACAACTGGAATACTCGCCCTCTGGTTAAGCCTGGGGGCCTATGGATATGACAAGCCCCATATGCAGGATCTTGGTCCAGCCACTGAGAGGCGTTACTTTAATACGGGACTCACGCTGCAGGTCACAATGCATGTCTGTGCCCTAGGCGGCCCTCAAGCACTGGCGTGGCCTTTCGGACAATGCAGGTTTTCCCACATTGAACGTTGGACAACATGCCAACCACAAGGTTTCTGGCCATGGGGAAGGAGGAATTCTAATTTCTGCATCACGTTCACCCCTGGGCAGTGATTGGAGATAAGGTCTAGGTTCTGAAGCCTGAAAACCGAGGTTGGGAAGAGATGACGACCTACAGCCATAGCGGGTCCTATGTGTCCAGGTTGGGGCCAGCTGTCTGGGTGTCGTTTGGGATGTCTTGACCCAGGCTGTGCCAGACAGGGCATTAGTATACAGGGTGGGCTGTATAATTGCTTTACAATCGAGTGGCATGCATTAGAAAATCATTTGGGGTTTCTTATAGGCAGCATAGGGCAAAGTTTTTCTTCTGGAGGGCAGGCAGAGTGCTGCATTGTGGCTTCGGAATTCCCAAACTGGAGGGCTTGTGGGCCAGGAGAGTGATGACGGAAGTCTGAGAACACAAGCTAGGCTTAGGTTTCGGGGCAAGGACATGGCAGGCACACTCTGCAGAGCTGAATTGAGATCTCATGCGTCTGAAGTCAGGTCGAGGTTCAGACTTTGGCTCAGGTTTGAGTTTCTGTCCATGTTGGCCCCTTCAGGAAGGGGGGGGCATTATGAGGCCATGGGGGTTTTCCCACTATTGGAGTTGTGAGATGCTCCAAACCGAAAGGATTCCTTCTGTGGGACAATTAAGATTTGTTGGATGGCTCCAGGACGTCTTATAAGGTATTTTTCCAGAACAGGGTTCTAAGTATGGATGCCTGGGCAGCCAGCCTCACATTCCAATTGTCTCCTAGCAACAAGAAACGTTTGATCTGCTGGCTTGGGGTAGCAACAGAGGGGGCTGAGTTGAAATGGACTTTCCTGAGGATGGTCTTAATGTTGGTTTGTGTCCATGGAGACCTTGGTATGGGGCAGTGGCACCAGGGCCCTGAAGGATTCTCCTAACCAGAGGTTATGACAAAGCTCCAATGAGCAAGTTTTCCATGGGGAGACGAGATTTGTTCTTATTGTTGCCTCAGGAAACCACCATATGCTGGTATTGGAAACGAGTCCTCTGAGGACAGATGCCTGGAAACCAAAGCAATGGATCTGATTAGGGCCTAGGGGCCTGTCCGGTTCAATATTCTTCTCTGGGGACATCTGTTGTCTGAGTGGAGTTAGTTGCTCAGCTGGTTTGAGATCACCCCTGTTTGTCCTGGGCGGCCTACACTATTGGGATGGCCTCGGTGACTTTGGAGGTTTTTCCTAATTTGCAAGGTTGTGGCCAATGGAATGGGAAGAATTCCCTCGAAAGGGAAGCACAGTCCTGAGGTGTGGCTCCAGGGACCCAAGTGTGGAGCGTGTGTGGTCCAGGGCTATTTGGACAAAAGTCTGAAAACACAAACTCCACTTAGGTTGTGGGATGTAGGTATGGCCGGCCCGATCTATAGACCATGAGGAAACCTCTTCGGGATATGAACAAAGGGCGAATGTGAGGTGCTTGCTCATGCTTTTTTTTTTTTTTTTTCTGGAAATGTGTCACCGATTGCCATGGAATGTCGGGGTTTCCTCATGGGCCATCGATGAGGCTCCCTTTCTGGGGTTTTGACCCGATCCCAAGAGTTTTGGATCATTCTGTGGGAAGGGAGAAGGACTTTTTTTTTGTTTGTTTGTTTATTTTTTTTGTTTTTTGTTTTATTTTTTTTTTTACATCAGGTGGACCACCAAAACAGGGATTCCAGAGAAGAGTCATGGGTGGGGGCAACAGGACAACCAGAGCTCTGGTTAACATTGGGACCTAAGAACATGGCAAGTCCCTAATGTGGGCTCTTGGTCCAGATACTGAGAGGCCTTCCTTGAGGATAGGTCTCACACTGAGTTTCACAATGTGTTTTTGTGCCCAAGGAGCCCCTCAAGTCAGGGCGTGGCCTAATGTACCATGCTGGTTTCTCCTACACTGAACGTTGCACAGTATGGGAACCACAAGTTTTCTGGCAATGGGGAAGATGGAGTTCTAATTTCTGCAACACTTTCACTCCTGGACTGTGATTGGATTTAAGGTCTAGGTTCTGAAGCCTGAAAACTGAGGTTGGGAAGAGATGAAGCCCTAAGGCCATGGTGTGTCTGATGTGCTCAGTGTTCGGCCAGCTGTTGAGTGTGGGTTGGGAGGTGCAGGCTCAGGCTGTGGAAGACAGGGAATTAGTGCCCAGGCTAGACTGCATCATTGGGGTGCAGTCGAGTTTTGTGCAGGATGGTACTCATTTGTGGTTACTGGGTAGCCCCAGAGGGCAAAGTTTTTCTTCTGGAGGGAAGACACAGTGCCACATAGTGACTCCAAAATTCCCAAACTGGAAGGCTTGTGGGCCAGGAGTGTGAGGAAAAAATTCTGAGAACACAAGCCAGACTTAGATTTCGGGGTGAGGGGATGGCAGGCACCCTCTGCAGAGATGATTCGAGATCCCGTATACCTGAAGACAGAGCTAGGATCAGACGTTTTCTTAGGTTGGAGTTTCTGTCCATGACGGCCCATTCATGAAGGGAAGGGTTTCAGGAGGACATGGAGGTTTTCCCACGATGGGAATTGTGAGATGCTCCAAACCACAATGATTCCTTCTGTGGGACAGTCGAGACATGTTGGATGGCTCCAGGACATCCCATAAGGAAGTTATCCAGAGCAGGGTTCTAAGGATGGATGCGTGGGCAGCCTGCCTCCCATTCCAGGTGTCTCATAGAGCCAAGGCAAGTTCGATCTGCTGGATCTAGGGGAGCAACCGAGGCGGGTGTTTTGAAATGGGTGAGTTTAGGATGGGTCATAATGTGCATTTGTGTCCATGTAGACCTTGGAATGGGGTGCTTTATCCGGGGCCTTGAGGGATGTTCATAACCGGAGGTTTTGATGGAGCTCTAAAGAGTATATTTCCTATGTAGAGAAGAGAATTGTTTTGATGAGTGCCTAAGGAATCTCCCATATGCTGGTATTGGAAACCAGGCCTCTGAGGAGAGATGACTGGAATCAAAAGCAATGGATCTGATTAGGGCCTAAGTGCCCGTCCAGTTCAATCTTATTCTATGGGGATATCTGTCTCTGGGTCTGAGTGGAGGTGGTTTCCTAACTTGTGAAAGATCATCCCTGTGTGTCCTGGGCAGCCAACACAATTCGGATAGCCTGGGGGAGTTTGGAGGATTCTCCTAATCTATAGGGTTGTGGCCAATGGAAATGGAAGAATTCCCCTGGAGAGGGAAGCCACAGTCCTGAGGTGTGGCTCCAGGGGCCCCAGCTTGGATGGTGTGTGGGCCAGGACTGTGGGGACAGAAGTCTGAAAACACAAACTCAGCTTAGGTTTGGGGATGTATGTATGAAGGCTCGATCTACAGACCGTGAGAATTTTCCGGGCTTGAACAAAGGTCGAGTATGTGGCGCTTGCTCAGGGTTTTGTCTCTGGATTTTGTGTCAATGGTGGCCGTGGAATGTCGGGGTGTCCTCAAGGGCCATGGACAATTCTTTCTCTGGTGATTTGGCCTGATCCCAAGTGGTTGGGATCATTCTGTGGATGGGAAGAGTCCTTTCTGTATTTTTTATTTTTAACTCAGTTGTCCCACCAAGGAGGGATTCCAGAGTAGAGCATTGAGTAGGGGTGACTAGACATCTCGAACTCTTGTTGATATTGGGGGGCTGGGTTTGGCAAGCTCCATATGTGGGCTGTTGTTCCAGTCACTAAGAGGCTTTACATGAGGATAGGGCTCACGGTGAGGGTCACAATGTGTGTTTGTGCACATTGTGGCCCTCAGGGATAGGTGGGGCCTCATAGTCCATGCTGCTTTCTCCTACAATGAACATTGGACAACATGCCAACCACTAGGTTTCTTGCCAAGGCGAAGGAGAAGTTCTGATTCTTGCATCACGTTCACTCCTGAGCAGTGAGTGGAGATAAGTTCAAGGTTCTGAGGGTGAAAACTGAGGTTGGGTAGAGATGATGGCCTAAAGCCATTGTGGGTGTGATATGCTCTGTGTATGGCCAGCTGTCTGGGTGTTGGACTGGAGGTCTGCCCTCAGGCTGTGTCAGACAGGGCTTTAGTGCACAGGCTAGACTGTATAATTGGGGTATGGTCGAGTGGCATGCAGGTTGTTACTCCTTTGGCGTTTCTGGTTAGCCCTATAGGGCAACATTTTTCTTCCGGAGGGCAGGCAGAGTGCTGCATTGTGTCTCCAGAATTGCCAAACTGGAGGGGTGTGGCCAGGATTGTGAGGAAGGAAGTCTGAAAACACAAGCTAGCACGAGTTTTGGGGCCAAGAGCATGGCAGGCCCACTCTGCAGAGGCTGAATCGAGATCTCCTGCAGGTGAGGTCAGGGCGATTATCAGATGTTGCCTCAAGCTGGAGTTTGTGTCCATGACGGCCCCTTCCTGAAGGGGGTGGGGGCGTCATGAGTCCAGGGATGTTTCCCTACGCTGGGAGTTGTGAGCTGCTCCAAACTTCAAAGTTTCCTTATTCAGGACAGTCGAGTATTATTGGATGGTTCCAGGATGCCCCATACAGAAAGACTCGAGAGCAGGGCCCTAAGCATGGATGCCGAGAAACGCCAACTCACCTTCCCATTGCCTGTTCGAGACAAGGCACGCTCAATCTGCGGGCTCTTGGGTGAGCTACCCAGAAGCCTGAGTTTAAATGGACTCTCCTGAGGATGAGTCATAATATGGGTTGGTGGCCATGGAGACCTTGGAATGTGGCAGTAGCTAAGGGACTCTGCAGGATTCTCCAACCCGAAGGACTTGACACAACTCCAACAAGGAAGCTTCCCATGTGGAGATGAGAGGTCTTCTGTCTGGTGCCTCAGGAAAGCCCCGTATGCTGGTCTTTGAACCCAAGCCTCAAGGGAGTGATACCTGGACACCAAAGCAAGAGTTCATAATAGGGCCTAGGGGCCTGTCTGGTTTAATCTTCTGTCTCTGCGGATATCTGTCTGTGTGTCTGCATGGAGGTAGTAGTTGCTCAGCTTCTGTCATTATGCCCCTATTTGTCCAGTGCGGCTTGCGGTAGTGGGATGTCCTTGGGGACCTTGAGGTTTCTACTATTTTGTAGAGTTGTGGCCAATGGAATGGGCAGTTTCTTAGGAGAGAGCAGGCACAGTTCTGTGGTGTGGCTCCAGAGACCCCAGCTGGGGGCTCTGTGTGCCATGGCTGTGCAGACAGACATCCAAAAACCCTAACTCAGCTCAGGTTTGGGGCCGAGGTTACGGCAGGCCTGATCTACAGTCCATGAGGGGAGCTCCTCTGGATATGAAAGAAGGGTGAGAGGGAGGCAGTCGCTCAGGCTTTTGTCTCTGGATGTTTTGTCCACAATGGCCGTTTAATGTAGGAGTTGCCTCATGGGTCGTAGAAGTTCCGTCTCTGGTAGTTTGTCTAGCCCCCAAGAGTTTGGGGTCATTCTGTGGGAAGGGAAGTGTCCTGTTTTCTGCTTCATGTGTCCCCCCAGTAGAGGGATTCTAGAGCATAGTAGTGGGTACTGACAACTGGAATACTCGCCCTCTGGTTAAGCCTGGGGGCCTATGGATATGACAAGCCCCATATGCAGGATCTCTGTCCAGCCACTGAGAGGCGTTACTTTAATACGGGACTCACGCTGCAGGTCACAAAGCATGTGCCCTAGGCGGCCCTCAAGCACTGGCGTGGCCTTTCGGACAATGCAGGTTTTCCCACATTGAACGTTGGACAACATGCCAACCACAATGTTTCTGGTCATGGGGAAGGAGAAATTCTAATTTCTGCATCACGTTCACCCCTGGGCAGTGATTGGAGATAAGGTCTAGGTTCTGAAGCCTGAAAACCGAGGTTGGGAAGAGATGACGACCTACAGCCATAGCGGGTCCTATGTGTCCAGGTTGGGGCCAGCTGTCTGGGTGTCGTTTGGGATGTCTTGACCCAGGCTGTGCCAGACAGGGCATTAGTATACAGGGTGGGCTGTATAATTGCTTTACAATCGAGTGGCATGCATTAGAAAATCATTTGGGGTTTCTTATTAGCAGCATAGGGCAAAGTTTTTCTTCTGAGGGCAGGCAGAGTGCTGCATTGTGGCTTCGGAATTCCCAAACTGGAGGGCTTGTGGGCCAGGAGAGTGAGGACGGAAGTCTGAGAACACAAGCTAGGCTTAGGTTTCAGGGCAAGGACATGACAGGCACACTCTGCAGAGCTGAATTGAGATCTCATACGTCTGAAGTCAGGTCGAGGTTCAGACTTTGGCTCAGGTTTGAGTTTCTGTCTATGTTGGCCCCTTCAGGAAGGGGGGGGCATTATGAGGCCATGGGGGTTTTCCCACTTTTGGAGTTGTGAGATGCTCCAAACCGCAAGGATTCCTTCTGTGGGACAATTAAGATTTGTTGGATGGCTCCAGGACGTCTTATAAGGTATTTTTCCAGAACAGGGTTCTAAGTATGGATGCCTGGGCAGCCAGCCTCACATTCCAATTGTCTCCTATCAACAATAAACGTTTGATCTGCTGGCTTGGGTTAGCAACAGAGGGGGCTGAGTTGAAATGGACTTTCCTGAGGATGGTCTTAATGTTGGTTTGAGTCCATGGAGACCTTGGTATGGGGCAGTGGCACCAGGGCCCTGAAGGGTTCTCCTAACCAGAGGTTATGACAAAGCTCCAATGAGCAAGTTTCCATGGGGAGACGAGATTTGTTCCTATTGGTGCCTCAGGAAACCACCATATGCTGGTATTGGAAACGAGGCCTCTGAGGAGAGACGCCTGGAAACCAAAGCAATGGATCTGATTAGGGCCTAGGGGCCTGTACGGTTCAATATTATTCTCTGGGGACATCAGTTGTCTGAGTGTCGGTAGTTGCTCCGCTGGTTTGAGATCACCCCTGTTTGTCCTGGGCGGCCTACACTATTGGGATGGCCTCGGTGACTTTGGAGGTTTTTCCTAATTTGCAAGGTTGTGGCCAATGGAATGGGAAGAATTCCCTTGAAAGGGAAGCACAGTCCTGAGGTGTGGCTCCAGGGACCCATGTGTGGAGCGTGTGTGGTCCAGGGCTATTTGGACAAAAGTCTGAAAACACAAACTCCACTTAGGTTGTGGGATGTAGGAATGGCCGGCCCGATCTATAGACCGTGAGGAGACCTCTTCGGGATATGAACAAAGGGCGAATGTGCGGTGCTTCCTCATGCTTTTTTTTTTTTTTTTTTTCTGGAAATGTGTCACCGATTGCCATGGAATGTCGGGGTGTCCTCATGTGCCATCGATGAGGCTCCCTTTCTGGGGATTTGACCCGAACCCAAGAGTTTGGGGTCATTCTGTGGGAAGGGAGGAGGCCTTTCTGGGTTTTTTTGTTTATTTATTTATTTATTTTTTTAACCTCCGGTGGACCACCAAAAGAGGGATTCCAGAGCAGAGTCGTGGGTGGGGGCAACAGGACAACCAGACCTCTGGTTAACATTGGGACCTAAGAACATAGCAAGCCCCTTATGTGGGCTCTTGGTCCAGACACTGAGAGGCCTTCCTTGAGGATAGGTCTCACACTGAGTTTCACAATGTGTTTTTGTGCCCAAGGAGCCCCTCAAGTCAGGGCGTGGCCTAATGTACCATGCTGGTTTCTCCTACACTGAACTTTGCACAGTATGGGAACCACAAGTTTTCTGGCAATGGGGAAGATGGAGTTCTAATTTCTGCAACACTTTCACTCCAGGACTGTGATTGGATTTAAGGTCTAGGTTCTGAAGCCTGAAAACTGAGGTTGGGAAGAGATGAAGCCCTAAGGCCATGGTGTGTCTGATGTGCTCAGTGTTCGGCCAGCTGTTGTGTGTGGGTTGGGAGGTGCAGGCTCAGGCTGTGGCAGACAGGGAATTAGTGCCCTGGCTGGACTGTATCATTGGGGTGCAGTCGAGTTTTGTGCAGGATGGTACTAATTTGTGGTTACTGGGTAGCCCCAGAGGCAACGTTTTTCTTCTGGAGGGAAGACACAGTGCCACATTGTGACTCCAAAATCGCAAACTGGAAGGCTTGTGGGCCAGAAGTGTGAAGAAAAAATTCTGAGAACACAAGCCAGACTTAGATTTCGGGGTGAGGGGACGGCAGGCACCCTCTGCAGAGATGATTCGAGATCCCGTATACCTGAAGACAGAGCTAGGATCAGACGTTTTCTTAGGTCGGAGTTTCTGTCCATGACGGCCCATTCATGAAGGGGAGGGTGTCACGAGGACATGGAGGTGTTCCCACGATGGGAATTGTGAGATGCTCCGAACCACAATGATTCCTTCTGTGGGACAGTCGAGACATGTTGGATGGCTCCAGGACATCCCATAAGGAAGTTAACCAGAGCAGGGTTCTAAGGATGGATGCGTGGGCAGCCTGCCTCCCATTCCAGGTGTCTCATAGAGCCAAGGCAAGTTCGATCTGCTGGATCTAGGGGAGCAACCGAGGCGGGTGTTTTGAAATGGGTGAGTTGAGGATGGGTCATAATGTGCATTTGTGTGCATGTAGACCTTGGAATGGGGTGCTTGATCCGGGGCCTTGAGGGATGTTCATAACCGGAGGTTTTGATGGAGCTCTAAAGAGTATATTTCCTATGTAGAGAAGAGAATTGTTTTGATGAGTGCCTAAGGAATCTCCCATATGCTGGTATTGGAAACCAGGCCTCTGAGGAGAGATGACTGGAATCAAAAGCAATGGATCTGATTAGGGCCTAAGTGCCCGTCCAGTTCAATCTTATTCTATGGGGATATCTGTCTCTGGGTCTGAGTGGAGGTGGTTTCCTAACTTGTGAAAGATCATCCCTGTTTGTCCTGGGCAGCCAACACAATTCGGATGGCCTGGGGGAGTTTGGAGGATTCTCCTAATCTATAGGGTTGTGGCCAATGGAAATGGCAGAATTCCCCTGGAGAGGGAAGCCACAGTCCTGAGGTGTGGCTCCAGGGGCCCCAGCTTGGATGGTGTGTGGGCCAGGACTGTGGGGACAGAAGTCTGAAAACACAAACTCAGCTTAGGTTTGGGGATGTATGTATGAAGGCTGGATCTACAGACCGTGAGAATTTTCCGGGCTATGAACAAAGGGCGAGTATGTGGCGATTGCTCAGGGTTTTGTCTCTGGATTTTGTGTCAATGGTGGCCGTGGAATGTCGGGGTGTCCTCAAGGGCCATGGACAATTCTTTCTCTGGTGATTTGGCCTGATCCCAAGTGGTTGGGATCATTCTGTGGATGGGAAGAGTCCTTTCTGTATTTTTTTTTTTTTATCTCAGGTATCCCACCAAATAGGGATTCCAGAGTAGAGCCCTGAGTAGGGGTGATTAGACATCTCGAGCTCTGGTTGAGATTGGGGGACTAGGGGCTTGGCAAGCCCCATTTGGGGGCTGTTGTTCCAGTCACTAAGAGGCTTTACATGAGGATAGGGCTCACGCTGAGGGTCACAATGTGTGTTTGTGCACATTGTGGCCCTCAGGGATAGGTGGGGCCTCATAGTCCATGCTGCTTTCTCCTACAATGAACATTGGACAACATGCCAACCACTAGGTTTCTTGCCAAGGCGAAGGAGAAGTTCTGATTCTTGCATCACGTTCACTCCTGAGCAGTGAGTGGAGATAAGGTCTAGGTTCTGAAGGTGAAAACTGAGGTTGGGTAGAGATGATGGCCTAAAGCCATTGTGGGTGTGATATGCTCTGTGTACGGCCAGCTGTCTGGGTGTTGGACTGGAGGTCTGCCCTCAGGCTGTGTCAGACAGGGCTTTAGTGCACAGGCTAGACTGTATAATTGGGGTATGGTCGAGTGGCATGCAGGTTGTTACTCATTTGGCGTTTCTGGTTAGCCCTATAGGGCAACATTTTTCTTCTGGAGGGCAGGCAGAGTGCTGCATTGTGTCTCCAGAATTGCCTAACTGGAGGGGTGTGGCCAGGATTGTGAGGAAGGAAGTCTGAAAACACAAGCTAGCACGAGTTTTGGGGCCAAGAGCTTGGCAGGCCCACTCTGCAGAGGCTGAATCGAGATCTCCTGCACGTGAGGTCCAGGCGAATATCAGATGTTGCCTCAAGCTGGAGTTTGTGTCCATGACGGCCCCATCCTGAAGGGGGTGGGGGCGTCATGAGGCCAGGGAGGTTTCCCTACGCTGGGAGTTGTGAGCTGCTCCATACTTCAAAGTTTCCTTCTTCAGGACAGTCGAGTACTATTGGATGGTTCCAGGATGCCCCATACAGAAAGACTCGAGAGCAGGGCCCTAAGGATGGATGCCGAGAAACGCCAACTCACCTTCCAATTGCCTGGTGGAGACAAGGCACGCTCAATCTGCGGGCTCTTGGGTGAGCTACCCAGAAGCCTGAGTTTAAATGGACTCTGCCGAGGATGAGTCATAATGTGGGTTGGTGGCCATGGAGACCTTGGAATGTGGCAGTAGCTAAGGGACTCTGCAGGATTCTCCAACCCGAAGGGCTTGACACAACTCCAACAAGGAAGCTTCCCATGTGGAGATGAGAGGTCTTCTGTCTGGTGCCTCAGGAAAGCCCCGTATGCTGGTCTTCGAACCCAGGCCTCTGCGGAGTGATACCTGGACACCAAAGCAAGAGTTCATAATAGGGCCTAGGGGCCTGTCTGGTTCAATCTTCTGTCTCTACGGATATCTGTCTGTGTGTCTGCTTGGAGGTAGTAGTTGCTCAGCTTGTGTCATAATGCCCCTATTTGTCCAGTGCGGCTTGCGGTAGTGGGATGTCCTTGGGGACCTTGAGGTTTCTACTATTTTGTAGAGTTGTGGCCAATGGAATGGGCAGTTTCTTAGGAGAGAGCAGGCACAGTTCTGTGGTGTGGCTCCAGAGACCCCAGCCTGGAGGCTGTGTGGGCCATGGCTGTGCAGACAGACATCCAAAAACCCTAACTCAGCTCAGGTTTGGGGCCGAAGTTACAGCAGGCCTGATCTACAGTCCATGAGGGGAGCTCCTCTGGATATGAAAGAAGGGTGAGAGGGAGGCAGTCGCTCAGGCTTTTGTCTCTGGATGTTTTGTCCACAATGGCCGTTTAATGTAGGAGTTGCCTCATGGGTCGTAGAAGTCTCCCTCTCTGGTAGTTTGTCCAGCCCCCAAGAGTTTGGGGTCATTCTGTGGGAAGGGAAGTGTCCTGTTTTCTGCTTCATGTGTCCCCCCAGTAGAGGGAATCTAGAGAATAGCAGTGGGTACTGACAACTGGAATACTCGCCCTCTGGTTAAGCCTGGGGGCCTATGGATATGACAAGCCCCATATGCAGGATCTCTGTCCAGCCACTGAGAGGCTTTACTTTAATACGGGACTCACGCTGCAGGTCACAATGCATGTCTGTGCCCTAGGCGGCCCTCAAGCACTGGCGTGGCCTTTCGGACAATGCAAGTTTTCCCACATTGAACGTTGGACATCATGCCAACCACAAAGTTTCTGGCCATGGGGAAGGAGGAATTCTAATTTCTGCATCACGTTCACCCCTGGGCAGTGATTGGAGATAAGGTCTAGGTTCTGAAGCCTGAAAACCGAGGTTGGGAAGAGATGACGACCTACAGCCATAGCGGGTCCTAAGTGTCCAGGTTGGGGCCATCTGTCTGGGTGTCGTTTGGGATGTCTTGTCTCAGGCTGTGCCAGACAGGGATTTGTATACAGGGTGGGCTGTATAATTGCTTTACAATCGAGTGGCATGCGTTAGAAAATCATTTGGGGTTTCTTATTAGCAGCATAGGGCAAACTTTTTCTTCTGGAGGGCAGGCAGAGTGCTGCATTGTGGCTTCGGAATTCCCAAACTGGAGGGCTTGTGGGCCAGGAGAGTGAGGACGGAAGTCTGAGAACACAAGCTAGGCTTAGGTTTCGGGGCAAGGACATGGCAGGCACACTCTGCAGAGCTGAATTGAGATCTCATGCGTCTGAAGTCAGGTCGAGGTTCAGACTTTGGCTCAGGTTTGAGTTTCTGTCCATGTTGGCCCCTTCAGGAAGGGGGGGCATTATGAGGCCATGGGGGTTTTCCCACTATTGGAGTTGTGAGATGCTCCAAACCGCAAGGATTCCTTATGTGGGACAATTAAGATTTGTTGGATGGCTCCAGGACGTCTTATAAGGTATTTTTCCAGAACAGGGTTCTAAGTATGGATGCCTGGTCAGCCAGCCTCACATTCCAATTGTCTCCTAGCAACAAGAAACGTTTGATCTGCTGGCTTGGGGTAGCAACAGAGGGGGCTGAGTTGAAATGGTCTTTCCTGAGGATGGTCTTAATGTTGGTTTGAGTCCATGGAGACCTTGGTATGGGGCAGTGGCACCAAGCCCTGAAGGATTCTCCTAACCAGAGGTTATGACGAACCTCCAATGAGCAAGTTTTCCATGGGGAGACGAGATTTGTTCTTATTGTTGCCTCAGGAAACCACCATATGCTGGTATTGGAAACGAGGCCTCTGAGGACAGATGCCTGGAAAACAAAGCAATGGATCTGATTAGGGCCTAGGGGCCTGTCCGGTTCAATATTCTTCTCTGGGGACATCTGTTGTCTGAGTGGAGGTAGTTGCTCAGCTGGTTTGAGATCACCCCTGTTTGTCCTGGGCGGCCTACACTATTGGGATGGCCTCGGTGACTTTGGAGGTTTTTCCTAATTTGCAAGGTTGTGGCCAATGGAATGGGAAGAATTCCCTTGAAAGGGAAGCACAGTCCTGAGGTGTGGCTCCAGGGACCCAAGTGTGGACCGTGTGTGGTCCAGGCCTCTGGGGACAGAAGTCTGAAAACACAAACTCAGCTTAGGTTTGGGGATGTATGTATGAAGGCTCGATCTACAGACCGTGAGAATTTTCCGGGCTATGAACAAAGGGCGAGTATGTGGCGCTTGCTCAGGGTTTTGTCTCTGGATTTTGTGTCAATGGTGGCCGTGGAATGTCGGGGTGTCCTCAAGGGCCATGGACAATTCTTTCTCTGGTGATTTGGCCTGATCCCAAGTGGTTGGGATCATTCTGTGGATGGGAAGAGTCCTTTCTGTATTTTTTTTTTTTTACCTCAAGTGTCCCACCAAAGAGGGATTCCCGAGTAGAGCCCTGAGTAGGGGTGACTAGACATCTCGAACTCTGGTTGAGATTGGGGGACTAGGGGCTTGGCAAGCCCCATATGGGGGCTGTTGTTCCAGTCACTAAGAGGCTTTACATGAGGATAGGGCTCACGCTGAGGGTCACAATGTGTGTTTGTGCACATTGTGGCCCTCAGGGATATGTGGGGCCTCATAGTCCATGCTGCTTTCTCCTACAATGAACATTGGACAACATGCCAACCACTAGGTTTCTTGCCAAGGCGAAGGAGAAGTTCTGATTCTTGCATCACGTTCACTCCTGAGCAGTGAGTGGAGATAAGGTCTAGGTTCTGAAGGTGAAAACTGAGGTTGGGTAGAGATGATGGCCTAAAGCCATTGTGGGTGTGATATGCTCTGTGTATGGCCAGCTCTCTGGGTGTTGGACTGGAGGTCTGCCCTCAGGCTGTGTCAGACAGGGCTTTAGTGCACAGGCTAGACTGTATAATTGGGGTATGGTCGAGTGGCATGCAGGTTGTTACTCATTTGGCGTTTCTGGTTAGCCCTATAGGGCAACATTTTTCTTCTGGAGGGCAGGCAGAGTGCTGCATTGTGTCTCCAGAATTGCCAAACTGGAGGGGTGTGGCCAGGATTGTGAGGAAGGAAGTCTGAAAACACAAGCTAGCACAAGTTTTGGGGCCAAGAGCATGGCAGGCCCACTCTGCAGAGGCTGAATCGAGATCTCCTGCACGTGAGGTCCGGGCGATTATCAGATGTTGCCTCAAGCTGGAGTTTGTGTCCATGACGGCCCCTTCCTGAAGGGGGTGGGGGCGTCATGAGGCCAGGGAGGTTTCCCTACGCTGGGAGTTGTGAGCTGCTCCAAACTTCAAAGTTTCCTTCTTCAGGACAGTCGAGTACTATTGGATGGTTCCAGGATGCCCCATACAGAAAGACTCGAGAGCAGGGCCCTAAGCATGGATGCCGAGAAACGCCAACTCACCTTCCCATTGCCTGGTGGAGACAAGGCACGCTCAATCTGCGGGCTCTTGGGTGAGCTACCCAGAAGCCTGAGTTTAAATGGACTCTGCCGAGGATGAGTCATAATGTGGGTTGGTGGCCATGGAGACCTTGGAATGTGGCAGTAGCTAAGGGACTCTGCAGGATTCTCCAACCCGAAGGGCTTGACACAACTCCAACAAGGAAGCTTCCCATGTGGAGATGAGAGGTCTTCTGTCTGGTGCCTCAGGAAAGCCCCGTATGCTGGTCTTCGAACCCAGGCCTCTGAGGAGTGATACCTGGACACCAAAGCAAGAGTTCATAATAGGGCCTAGGGGCCTGTCTGGTTCAATCTTCTGTCTCTGCGGATATCTGTCTGTGTGTCTGCATGGAGGTAGTAGTTGCTCAGCTTGTGTCATAATGCCCCTATTTGTCCAGTGCGGCTTGTGGTAGTGCGATGTCCTTGGGGACCTTGAGGTTTCTACTATTTTGTAGAGTTGTGGCCAATGGAATGGGCAGTTTCTTAGGAGAGAGCAGGCACAGTTCTGTGGTGTGGCTCCAGAGACCCCAGCCTGGAGGCTGTGTGGGCCATGGCTGTGCAGACAGACATCCAAAAACCCTAACTCAGCTCAGGTTTGGGGCCGAGGTTACGGCAGGCCTGATCTACAGTCCATGAGGGGAGCTCCTCTGGATATGAAAGAAGGGTGAGAGGGAGGCAGTCGCTCAGGCTTTTGTCTCTGGATGTTTTGTCCACAATGGCCGTTTAATGTAGGAGTTGCCTCATGGGTCGTAGAAGTCTCCCTCTCTGGTAGTTTGTCCAGCCCCCAAGAGTTTGGGGTCATTCTGTGGGAAGGGAAGTGTCCTGTTTTCTGCTTCATGTGTCCCCCCAGTAGAGGGAATCTAGAGAATAGCAGTGGGTACTGACAACTGGAATACTCGCCCTCTGGTTAAGCCTGGGGGCCTATGGATATGACAAGCCCCATATGCAGGATCTCTGTCCAGCCACTGAGAGGCGTTACTTTAATACAGGACTCACGCTGCAGGTCACAATGCATGTCTGTGCCCTAGGCGGCCCTCAAGCACTGGCGTGGCCTTTCGGACAATGCAGGTTTTCCCACATTGAACGTTGGACAACATGCCAACCACAAGGTTTCTGGCCATGGGGAAGGAGGAATTCTAATTTCTGCATCACGTTCACCCCTGGGCAGTGATTGGAGATAAGGTCTAGGTTCTGAAGCCTGAAAACCGAGGTTGGGAAGAGATGACGACCTACAGCCATAGCGGGTCCTAAGTGTCCAGGTTGGGGCCAGCTGTCTGGGTGTCGTTTGGGATGTCTTGTCTCAGGCTGTGCCAGACAGGGCATTAGTATACAGGGTGGGCTGTATAATTGCTTTACAATCGAGTGGCATGCATTAGAAAATCATTTGGGGTTTCTTATTAGCAGCATAGGGCAAACTTTTTCTTCTGGAGGGCAGGCAGAGTGCTGCATTGTGGCTTCGGAATTCCCAAACTGGAGGGCTTGTGGGCCAGGAGAGTGAGGACGGAAGTCTGAGAACACAAGCTAGGCTTAGGTTTCGGGGCAAGGACATGGCAGGCACACTCTGCAGAGCTGAATTGAGATCTCATGCGTCTGAAGTCAGGTCGAGGTTCAGACTTTGGCTCAGGTTTGAGTTTCTGTCCATGTTGGCCCCTTCAGGAAGGGGGGGCATTATAAGGCCATGGGGGTTTTCCCACTATTGGAGTTGTGAGATGCTCCAAACCGCAAGGATTCCTTCTGTGGGACAATTAAGATTTGTTGGATGGCTCCAGGACGTCTTATAAGGTATTTTTCCAGAACAGGGTTCTAAGTATGGATGCCTGGGCAGCCAGCCTCACATTCCAATTGTCTCCTAGCAACAAGAAACGTTTGATCTGCTGGCTTGGGGTAGCAACAGAGGGGGCTGAGTTGAAATGGTCTTTCCTGAGGATGGTCTTAATGTTGGTTTGAGTCCATGGAGACCTTGGTATGGGGCAGTGGCACCAAGCCCTGAAGGATTCTCCTAACCAGAGGTTATGACAAACCTCCAATGAGCAAGTTTTCCATGGGGAGACGAGATTTGTTCTTATTGTTGCCTCAGGAAACCACCATATGCTGGTATTGGAAACGAGGCCTCTGAGGACAGATGCCTGGAAAACAAAGCAATGGATCTGATTAGGGCCTAGGGGCCTGTCCGGTTCAATATTCTTCTCTGGGGACATCTGTTGTCTGAGTGGAGGTAGTTGCTCAGCTGGTTTGAGATCACCCCTGTTTGTCCTGGGCGGCCTACACTATTGGGATGGCCTCGGTGACTTTGGAGGTTTTTCCTAATTTGCAAGGTTGTGGCCAATGGAATGGGAAGAATTCCCTTGAAAGGGAAGCACAGTCCTGAGGTATGGCTCCAGGGACCCAAGTGTGGACCGTGTGTGGTCCAGGCCTGTGGGGACAGAAGTCTGAAAACACAAACTCAGCTTAGGTTTGGGGATGTATGTATGAAGGCTCGATCTACAGACCGTGAGAATTTTCCGGGCTATGAACAAAGGGCGAGTATGTGGCGCTTGCTCAGGGTTTTGTCTCTGGATTTTGTGTCAATGGTGGCCGTGGAATGTCGGGGTGTCCTCAAGGGCCATGGACAATTCTTTCTCTGGTGATTTGGCCTGATCCCAAGTGGTTGGGATCATTCTGTGGATGGGAAGAGTCCTTTCTGTATTTTTTTTTTTTTACCTCAAGTGTCCCACCAAAGAGGGATTCCCGAGTAGAGCCCTGAGTAGGGGTGACTAGACATCTCGAACTCTGGTTGAGATTGGGGGACTAGGGGCTTGGCAAGCCCCATATGGGGGCTGTTGTTCCAGTCACTAAGAGGCTTTACATGAGGATAGGGCTCACGCTGAGGGTCACAATGTGTGTTTGTGCACATTGTGACCCTCAATGATATGTGGGGCCTCATAGTCCATGCTGCTTTCTCCTACAATGAACATTGGACAACATGCCAACCACTAGGTTTCTTGCCAAGGCGAAGGAGAAGTTCTGATTCTTGCATCACGTTCACTCCTGAGCAGTGAGTGGAGATAAGGTCTAGGTTCTGAAGGTGAAAACTGAGGTTGGGTAGAGATGATGGCCTAAAGCCATTGTGGGTGTGATATGCTCTGTGTATGGCCAGCTGTCTGGGTGTTGGACTGGAGGTCTGCCCTCAGGCTGTGTCAGACAGGGCTTTAGTGCACAGGCTAGACTGTATAATTGGGGTATGGTCGAGTGGCATGCAGGTTGTTACTCATTTGGCGTTTCTGGTTAGCCCTATAGGGCAACATTTTTCTTCTGGAGGGCAGGCAGAGTGCTGCATTGTGTCTCCAGAATTGCCAAACTGGAGGGGTGTGGCCAGGATTGTGAGGAAGGAAGTCTGAAAACACAAGCTAGCACAAGTTTTGGGGCCAAGAGCATGGCAGGCCCACTCTGCAGAGGCTGAATCGAGATCTCCTGCACGTGAGGTCCGGGCGATTATCAGATGTTGCCTCAAGCTGGAGTTTGTGTCCATGACGGCCCCTTCCTGAAGGGGGTGGGGGCGTCATGAGGCCAGGGAGGTTTCCCTACGCTGGGAGTTGTGAGCTGCTCCAAACTTCAAAGTTTCCTTCTTCAGGACAGTCGAGTACTATTGGATGGTTCCAGGATGCCCCATACAGAAAGACTCGAGAGCAGGGCCCTAAGCATGGATGCCGAGAAACGCCAACTCACCTTCCCATTGCCTGGTGGAGACAAGGCACGCTCAATCTGCGGGCTCTTGGGTGAGCTACCCAGAAGCCTGAGTTTAAATGGACTCTGCCGAGGATGAGTCATAATGTGGGTTGGTGGCCATGGAGACCTTGGAATGTGGCAGTAGCTAAGGGACTCTGCAGGATTCTCCAACCCGAAGGGCTTGACACAACTCCAACAAGGAAGCTTCCCATGTGGAGATGAGAGGTCTTCTGTCTGGTGCCTCAGGAAAGCCCCGTATGCTGGTCTTCGAACCCAGGCCTCTGAGGAGTGATACCTGGACACCAAAGCAAGAGTTCATAATAGGGCCTAGGGGCCTGTCTGGTTCAATCTTCTGTCTCTGCGGATATCTGTCTGTGTGTCTGCATGGAGGTAGTAGTTGCTCAGCTTGTGTCATAATGCCCCTATTTGTCCAGTGCGGCTTGTGGTAGTGCGATGTCCTTGGGGACCTTGAGGTTTCTACTATTTTGTAGAGTTGTGGCCAATGGAATGGGCAGTTTCTTAGGAGAGAGCAGGCACAGTTCTGTGGTGTGGCTCCAGAGACCCCAGCCTGGAGGCTGTGTGGGCCATGGCTGTGCAGACAGACATCCAAAAACCCTAACTCAGCTCAGGTTTGGGGCCGAGGTTACGGCAGGCCTGATCTACAGTCCATGAGGGGAGCTCCTCTGGATATGAAAGAAGGGTGAGAGGGAGGCAGTCGCTCAGGCTTTTGTCTCTGGATGTTTTGTCCACAATGGCCGTTTAATGTAGGAGTTGCCTCATGGGTCGTAGAAGTCTCCCTCTCTGGTAGTTTGTCCAGCCCCCAAGAGTTTGGGGTCATTCTGTGGGAAGGGAAGTGTCCTGTTTTCTGCTTCATGTGTCCCCCCAGTAGAGGGGTTCTAGAGCATAGCAGTGGGTACTGACAACTGGAATCCTCGCCCTCTGGTTAAGCCTGGGGGCCTATGGATATGACAAGCCCCATATGCAGGATCTTGGTCCAGCCACTGAGAGGCGTTACTTTAATACGGGACTCACGCTGCAGGTCACAATGCATGTCTGTGCCCTATGCGGCCCTCAAGCACTGGCGAGGCCTTTCGGACAATGCAGGTTTTCCCACATTGAACGTTGGACAACATGCCAACCACAAGGTTTCTGGCCATGGGGAAGGAGGAATTCTAATTTCTGCATCACGTTTACCCCTGGGCAGTGATTGGAGATAAGGTCTAGGTTCTGAAGCCTGAAAACCGAGGTTGGGAAGAATGACGACCTACAGCCATAGCGGGTCCTATGTGTCCAGGTTGGGGCCAGCTGTCTGGGTGTCGTTTGGGATGTCTTGACCCAGGCTGTGCCAGACAGGGCATTAGTATACAGGGTGGGCTGTATAATTGCTTTACAATCGAGTGGCATGCATTAGAAAATCATTTGGGGTTTCTTATTAGCAGCATAGGGCAAAGTTTTTCTTCTGGAGGGCAGGCAGAGTGCTGCATTGTGGCTTCGGAATTCCCAAACTGGAGGGCTTGTGGGCCAGGAGAGTGAGGACGGAAGTCTGAGAACACAAGCTAGGCTTAGGTTTCGGGGCAAGGACATGGCAGGCACACTCTGCAGAGCTGAATTGAGATCTCATGCGTCTGAAGTCAGGTCGAGGTTCAGACTTTGACTCAGGTTTGAGTTTCTGTCCATGTTGGGCCCTTCAGGAAGGGGGGGGCATTATGAGGCCATGGGGGTTTTCCCACTATTGGAGTTGTGAGATGCTCCAAACCGCAAGGATTCCTTCTGTGGGACAATTAAGATTTGTTGGATGGCTCCAGGACGTCTTATAAGGTATTTTTCCAGAACAGGGTTCTAAGTATGGATGCCTGGGCAGCCAGCCTCACATTCCAATTGTTTCCTAGCAACAAGAACGTTTGATCTGCTGGCTTGGGGTAGCAACAGAGGGGGCTGAGTTGAAATGGACTTTCCTGAGGATGGTCTTAATGTTGGTTTGAGTCCATGGAGACCTTGGTATGGGGCAGTGGCACCAGGGCCCTGAAGGATTCTCCTAACCAGAGGTTATGACAAAGCTCCAATGAGCAAGTTTTCCATGGGGAGACGAGATTTGTTCTTATTGGTGCCTCAGGAAACCACCATATGCTGGTATTGGAAACGAGGCCTCTGAGGACAGATGCCTGGAAAACAAAGCAATGGATCTGATTAGGGCCTAGGGGCCTGTCCGGTTCAATATTCTTCTCTGGGGACATCTGTTGTCTGAGTGGAGGTAGTTGCTCAGCTGGTTTGAGATCACCCCTGTTTGTCCTGGGCTGCCTACACTATTGGGATGGCCTCGGTGACTTTGGAGGTTTTTCCTAATTTGCAAGGTTGTGGCCAATGGAATGGGAAGAATTCCCTTGAAAGGGAAGCACAGTCCTGAGGTGTGGCTCCAGGGACCCAAGTGTGGAGCGTGTGTGGTCCAGGCCTGTGGGGACAGAAGTCTGAAAACACAAACTCAGCTTAGGTTTGGGGATGTATGTATGAAGGCTCGATCTACAGACCGTGAGAATTTTCCGGGCTATGAACAAAGGGCGAGTATGTGGCGCTTGCTCAGGGTTTTGTCTCTGGATTTTGTGTCAATGGTGGCCGTGGAATATCGGGGTGTCCTCAAGGGCCATGGACAATTCTTTCTCTGGTGATTTGGCCTGATCCCAAGTGGTTGGGATCATTCTGTGGATGGGAAGAGTCCTTTCTGTATTTTTTTTTTTTTACCTCAAGTGTCCCACCAAAGAGGGATTCCCGAGTAGAGCCCTGAGTAGGGGTGACTAGACATCTCGAACTCTGGTTGAGATTGGGGGACTAGGGGCTTGGCAAGCCCCATATGGGGGCTGTTGTTCCAGTCACTAAGAGGCTTTACATGAGGATAGGGCTCACGCTGAGGGTCACAATGTGTGTTTGTGCACATTGTGGCCCTCAGGGATAGGTGGGGCCTCATAGTCCATGCTGCTTTCTCCTACAATGAACATTGGACAACATGCCAACCACTAGGTTTCTTGCCAAGGCGAAGGAGAAGTTCTGATTCTTGCATCACGTTCACTCCTGAGCAGTGAGTGGAGATAAGGTCTAGGTTCTGAAGGTGAAAACTGAGGTTGGGTAGAGATGATGGCCTAAAGCCATTGTGGGTGTGATATGCTCTGTGTATGGCCAGCTGTCTGGGTGTTGGACTGGAGGTCTGCCCTCAGGCTGTGTCAGACAGGGCTTTAGTGCACAGGCTAGACTGTATAATTGGGGTATGGTCGAGTGGCATGCAGGTTGTTACTCATTTGGCGTTTCTGGTTAGCCCTATAGGGCAACATTTTTCTTCTGGAGGGCAGGCAGAGTGCTGCATTGTGTCTCCAGAATTGCCAAACTGGAGGGGTGTGGCCAGGATTGTGAGGAAGGAAGTCTGAAAACACAAGCTAGCACAAGTTTTGGGGCCAAGAGCATGGCAGGCCCACTCTGCAGAGGCTGAATCGAGATCTCCTGCACGTGAGGTCCGGGCGATTATCAGATGTTGCCTCAAGCTGGAGTTTGTGTCCATGACGGCCCCTTCCTGAAGGGGGTGGGGGCGTCATGAGGCCAGGGAGGTTTCCGTACGCTGGGAGTTGTGAGCTGCTCCAAACTTCAAAGTTTCCTTCTTCAGGACAGTCGAGTACTATTGGATGGTTCCAGGATGCCCCATACAGAAAGACTCGAGAGCAGGGCCCTAAGCATGGATGCCGAGAAACGCCAACTCACCTTCCCATTGCCTGGTGGAGACAAGGCACGCTCAATCTGCGGGCTCTTGGGTGAGCTACCCAGAAGCCTGAGTTTAAATGGACTCTGCCGAGGATGAGTCATAATGTGGGTTGGTGGCCATGGAGACCTTCGAATGTGGCAGTAGCTAAGGGACTCTGCAGGATTCTCCAACCCGAAGGGCTTGACACAACTCCAACAAGGAAGCTTCCCATGTGGAGATGAGAGGTCTTCTGTCTGGTGCCTCAGGAAAGCCCCGTATGCTGGTCTTCGAACCCAGGCCTCTGCGGAGTGATACCTGGACACCAAAGCAAGAGTTCATAATAGGGCCTAGGGGCCTGTCTGGTTCAATCTTCTGTCTCTGCGGATATCTGTCTGTGTGTCTGCATGGAGGTAGTAGTTGCTCAGCTTGTGTATAATGCCCCTATTTGTCCAGTGCGGCTTGCGGTAGTGGGATGTCCTTGGGGACCTTGAGGTTTCTACTATTTTGTAGAGTTGTGGCCAATGGAATGGGCAGTTTCTTAGGAGAGAGCAGGCACAGTTCTGTGGTGTGGCTCCAGAGACCCCAGCCTGGAGGCTGTGTGGGCCATGGCTGTGCAGACAGACATCCAAAAACCCTAACTCAGCTCAGGTTTGGGGCCGAGGTTACGGCAGGCCTGATCTACAGTCCATGAGGGGAGCTCCTCTGGATATGAAAGAAGGGTGAGAGGGAGGCAGTCGCTCAGGCTTTTGTCTCTGGATGTTTTGTCCACAATGGCCGTTTAATGTAGGAGTTGCCTCATGGGTCGTAGAAGTCTCCCTCTCTGGTAGTTTGTCCAGCCCCCAAGAGTTTGGGGTCATTCTGTGGGAAGGGAAGTGTCCTGTTTTCTCCTTCATGTGTCCCCCCATTAGAGGGGTTCTAGAGCATAGCAGTGGGTACTGACAACTGGAATCCTCGCCCTCTGGTTAAGCCTGGGGGCCTATGGATATGACAAGCCCCATATGCAGGATCTTGGTCCAGCCACTGAGAGGCGTTACTTTAATACGGGACTCACGCTGCAGGTCACAATGCATGTCTGTGCCCTAGGCGGCCCTCAAGCACTGGCGAGGCCTTTCGGACAATGCAGGTTTTCCCACATTGAACGTTGGACAACATGCCAACCACAAGGTTTCTGGCCATGGGGAAGGAGGAATTCTAATTTCTGCATCACGTTCACCCCTGGGCAGTGATTGGAGATAAGGTCTAGGTTCTGAAGCCTGAAAAGCGAGGTTGGGAAGAATGACGACCTACAGCCATAGCGGGTCCTATGTGTCCAGGTTGGGGCCAGCTGTCTGGGTGTCGTTTGGGATGTCTTGACCCAGGCTGTGCCAGACAGGGCATTAGTATACAGGGTGGGCTGTATAATTTCTTTACAATCGAGTGGCATGCATTAGAAAATCATTTGGGGTTTCTTATTAGCAGCATAGGGCAAAGTTTTTCTTCTGGAGGGCAGGCAGAGTGCTGCATTGTGGCTTCGGAATTCCCAAACTGGAGGGCTTGTGGGCCAGGAGAGTGAGGACGGAAGTCTGAGAACACAAGCTAGGCTTAGGTTTCGGGGCAAGGACATGGCAGGCACACTCTGCAGAGCTGAATTGAGATCTCATGCGTCTGAAGTCAGGTCGAGGTTCAGACTTTGACTCAGGTTTGAGTTTCTGTCCATGTTGGGCCCTTCAGGAAGGGGGGGGCATTATGAGGCCATGGGGGTTTTCCCACTATTGGAGTTGTGAGATGCTCCAAACCGCAAGGATTCCTTATGTGGGACAATTAAGATTTGTTGGATGGCTCCAGGACGTCTTATAAGGTATTTTTCCAGAACAGGGTTCTAAGTATGGATGCCTGGGCAGCCAGCCTCACATTCCAATTGTTTCCTAGCAACAAGAACGTTTGATCTGCTGGCTTGGGGTAGCAACAGAGGGGGCTGAGTTGAAATGGACTTTCTTGAGGATGGTCTTAATGTTGGTTTGAGTCCATGGAGACCTTGGTATGGGGCAGTGGCACCAGGGCCCTGAAGGATTCTCCTAACCAGAGGTTATGACAAAGCTCCAATGAGCAAGTTTTCCATGGGGAGACGAGATTTGTTCTTATTGGTGCCTCAGGAAACCACCATATGCTGGTATTGGAAACGAGGCCTCTGAGGACAGATGCCTGGAAAACAAAGCAATGGATCTGATTAGGGCCTAGGGGCCTGTCCGGTTCAATATTCTTCTCTGGGGACATCTGTTGTCTGAGTGGAGGTAGTTGCTCAGCTGGTTTGAGATCACCCCTGTTTGTCCTGGGCGGCCTACACTATTGGGATGGCCTCGGTGACTTTGGAGGTTTTTCCTAATTTGCAAGGTTGTGGCCAATGGAATGGGAAGAATTCCCTTGAAAGGGAAGCACAGTCCTGAGGTGTGGCTCCAGGGACCCAAGTGTGGAGCGTGTGTGGTCCAGGCCTGTGGGGACAGAAGTCTGAAAACACAAACTCAGCTTAGGTTTGGGGATGTATGTATGAAGGCTCGATCTACAGACCGTGAGAATTTTCCGGGCTATGAACAAAGGGCGAGTATGTGCGCTCGCTCAGGGTTTTGTCTCTGGATTTTGTGTCAATGGTGGCCGTGGAATATCGGGGTGTCCTCAAGGGCCATGGACAATTCTTTCTCTGGTGATTTGGCCTGATCCCAAGTGGTTGGGATCATTCTGTGGATGGGAAGAGTCCTTTCTGTATTTTTTTTTTTTTACCTCAAGTGTCCCACCAAAGAGGGATTCCCGAGTAGAGCCCTGAGTAGGGGTGACTAGACATCTCGAACTCTGGTTGAGATTGGGGGACTAGGGGCTTGGCAAGCCCCATATGGGGGCTGTTGTTCCAGTCACTAAGAGGCTTTACATGAGGATAGGGCTCACGCTGAGGGTCACAATGTGTGTTTGTGCACATTGTGGCCCTCAGGGATAGGTGGGGCCTCATAGTCCATGCTGCTTTCTCCTACAATGAACATTGGACAACATGCCAACCACTAGGTTTCTTGCCAAGGCGAAGGAGAAGTTCTGATTCTTGCATCACGTTCACTCCTGAGCAGTGAGTGGAGATAAGGTCTAGGTTCTGAAGGTGAAAACTGAGGTTGGGTAGAGATGATGGCCTAAAGCCATTGTGGGTGTGATATGCTCTGTGTATGGCCAGCTGTCTGGGTGTTGGACTGGAGGTCTGCCCTCAGGCTGTGTCAGACAGGGCTTTAGTGCACAGGCTAGACTGTATAATTGGGGTATGGTCGAGTGGCATGCAGGTTGTTACTCATTTGGCGTTTCTGGTTAGCCCTATAGGGCAACATTTTTCTTCTGGAGGGCAGGCAGAGTGCTGCATTGTGTCTCCAGAATTGCCAAACTGGAGGGGTGTGGCCAGGATTGTGAGGAAGGAAGTCTGAAAACACAAGCTAGCACAAGTTTTGGGGCCAAGAGCATGGCAGGCCCACTCTGCAGAGGCTGAATCGAGATCTCCTGCACGTGAGGTCCGGGCGATTATCAGATGTTGCCTCAAGCTGGAGTTTGTGTCCATGACGGCCCCTTCCTGAAGGGGGTGGGGGCGTCATGAGGCCAGGGAGGTTTCCCTACGCTGGGAGTTGTGAGCTGCTCCAAACTTCAAAGTTTCCTTCTTCAGGACAGTCGAGTACTATTGGATGGTTCCAGGATGCCCCATACAGAAAGACTCGAGAGCAGGGCCCTAAGCATGGATGCCGAGAAACGCCAACTCACCTTCCCATTGCCTGGTGGAGACAAGGCACGCTCAATCTGCGGGCTCTTGGGTGAGCTACCCAGAAGCCTGAGTTTAAATGGACTCTGCCGAGGATGAGTCATAATGTGGGTTGGTGGCCATGGAGACCTTCGAATGTGGCAGTAGCTAAGGGACTCTGCAGGATTCTCCAACCCGAAGGGCTTGACACAACTCCAACAAGGAAGCTTCCCATGTGGAGATGAGAGGTCTTCTGTCTGGTGCCTCAGGAAAGCCCCGTATGCTGGTCTTCGAACCCAGGCCTCTGCGGAGTGATACCTGGACACCAAAGCAAGAGTTCATAATAGGGCCTAGGGGCCTGTCTGGTTCAATCTTCTGTCTCTGCGGATATCTGTCTGTGTGTCTGCATGGAGGTAGTAGTTGCTCAGCTTGTGTATAATGCCCCTATTTGTCCAGTGCGGCTTGCGGTAGTGGGATGTCCTTGGGGACCTTGAGGTTTCTACTATTTTGTAGAGTTGTGGCCAATGGAATGGGCAGTTTCTTAGGAGAGAGCAGGCACAGTTCTGTGGTGTGGCTCCAGAGACCCCAGCCTGGAGGCTGTGTGGGCCATGGCTGTGCAGACAGACATCCAAAAACCCTAACTCAGCTCAGGTTTGGGGCCGAGGTTACGGCAGGCCTGATCTACAGTCCATGAGGGGAGCTCCTCTGGATATGAAAGAAGGGTGAGAGGGAGGCAGTCGCTCAGGCTTTTGTCTCTGGATGTTTTGTCCACAATGGCCGTTTAATGTAGGAGTTGCCTCATGGGTCGTAGAAGTCTCCCTCTCTGGTAGTTTGTCCAGCCCCCAAGAGTTTGGGGTCATTCTGTGGGAAGGGAAGTGTCCTGTTTTCTCCTTCATGTGTCCCCCCAGTAGAGGGGTTCTAGAGCATAGCAGTGGGTACTGACAACTGGAATCCTCGCCCTCTGGTTAAGCCTGGGGGCCTATGGATATGACAAGCCCCATATGCAGGATCTTGGTCCAGCCACTGAGAGGCGTTACTTTAATACGGGACTCACGCTGCAGGTCACAATGCATGTCTGTGCCCTAGGCGGCCCTCAAGCACTGGCGAGGCCTTTCGGACAATGCAGGTTTTCCCACATTGAACGTTGGACAACATGCCAACCACAAGGTTTCTGGCCATGGGGAAGGAGGAATTCTAATTTCTGCATCACGTTCACCCCTGGGCAGTGATTGGAGATAAGGTCTAGGTTCTGAAGCCTGAAAAGCGAGGTTGGGAAGAATGACGACCTACAGCCATAGCGGGTCCTATGTGTCCAGGTTGGGGCCAGCTGTCTGGGTGTCGTTTGGGATGTCTTGACCCAGGCTGTGCCAGACAGGGCATTAGTATACAGGGTGGGCTGTATAATTTCTTTACAATCGAGTGGCATGCATTAGAAAATCATTTGGGGTTTCTTATTAGCAGCATAGGGCAAAGTTTTTCTTCTGGAGGGCAGGCAGAGTGCTGCATTGTGGCTTCGGAATTCCCAAACTGGAGGGCTTGTGGGCCAGGAGAGTGAGGACGGAAGTCTGAGAACACAAGCTAGGCTTAGGTTTCGGGGCAAGGACATGGCAGGCACACTCTGCAGAGCTGAATTGAGATCTCATGCGTCTGAAGTCAGGTCGAGGTTCAGACTTTGACTCAGGTTTGAGTTTCTGTCCATGTTGGGCCCTTCAGGAAGGGGGGGGCATTATGAGGCCATGGGGGTTTTCCCACTATTGGAGTTGTGAGATGCTCCAAACCGCAAGGATTCCTTCTGTGGGACAATTAAGATTTGTTGGATGGCTCCAGGACGTCTTATAAGGTATTTTTCCAGAACAGGGTTCTAAGTATGGATGCCTGGGCAGCCAGCCTCACATTCCAATTGTTTCCTAGCAACAAGAACGTTTGATCTGCTGGCTTGGGGTAGCAACAGAGGGGGCTGAGTTGAAATGGACTTTCCTGAGGATGGTCTTAATGTTGGTTTGAGTCCATGGAGACCTTGGTATGGGGCAGTGGCACCAGGGCCCTGAAGGATTCTCCTAACCAGAGGTTATGACAAAGCTCCAATGAGCAAGTTTTCCATGGGGAGACGAGATTTGTTCTTATTGGTGCCTCAGGAAACCACCATATGCTGGTATTGGAAACGAGGCCTCTGAGGACAGATGCCTGGAAAACAAAGCAATGGATCTGATTAGGGCCTAGGGGCCTGTCCGGTTCAATATTCTTCTCTGGGGACATCTGTTGTCTGAGTGGAGGTAGTTGCTCAGCTGGTTTGAGATCACCCCTGTTTGTCCTGGGCGGCCTACACTATTGGGATGGCCTCGGTGACTTTGGAGGTTTTTCCTAATTTGCAAGGTTGTGGCCAATGGAATGGGAAGAATTCCCTTGAAAGGGAAGCACAGTCCTGAGGTGTGGCTCCAGGGACCCAAGTGTGGAGCGTGTGTGGTCCAGGCCTGTGGGGACAGAAGTCTGAAAACACAAACTCAGCTTAGGTTTGGGGATGTATGTATGAAGGCTCGATCTACAGACCGTGAGAATTTTCCGGGCTATGAACAAAGGGCGAGTATGTGCGCTCGCTCAGGGTTTTGTCTCTGGATTTTGTGTCAATGGTGGCCGTGGAATATCGGGGTGTCCTCAAGGGCCATGGACAATTCTTTCTCTGGTGATTTGGCCTGATCCCAAGTGGTTGGGATCATTCTGTGGATGGGAAGAGTCCTTTCTGTATTTTTTTTTTTTTACCTCAAGTGTCCCACCAAAGAGGGATTCCCGAGTAGAGCCCTGAGTAGGGGTGACTAGACATCTCGAACTCTGGTTGAGATTGGGGGACTAGGGGCTTGGCAAGCCCCATATGGGGGCTGTTGTTCCAGTCACTAAGAGGCTTTACATGAGGATAGGGCTCACGCTGAGGGTCACAATGTGTGTTTGTGCACATTGTGGCCCTCAGGGATAGGTGGGGCCTCATAGTCCATGCTGCTTTCTCCTACAATGAACATTGGACAACATGCCAACCACTAGGTTTCTTGCCAAGGCGAAGGAGAAGTTCTGATTCTTGCATCACGTTTACTTCTGAGCAGTGAGTGGAGATAAGGTCTAGGTTCTGAAGGTGAAAACTGAGGTTGGGTAGAGATGATGGCCTAAAGCCATTGTGGGTGTGATATGCTCTGTGTATGGCCAGCTGTCTGGGTGTTGGACTGGAGGTCTGCCCTCAGGCTGTGTCAGACAGGGCTTTAGTGCACAGGATAGACTGTATAATTGGGGTATGGTCGAGTGGCATGCAGGTTGTTACTCATTTGGCGTTTCTGGTTAGCCCTATAGGGCAACATTTTTCTTCTGGAGGGCAGGCAGAGTGCTGCATTGTGTCTCCAGAATTGCCAAACTGGAGGGGTGTGGCCAGGATTGTGAGGAAGGAAGTCTGAAAACACAAGCTAGCACAAGTTTTGGCGCCAAGAGCATGGCAGGCCCACTCTGCAGAGGCTGAATCGAGATCTCCTGCACGTGAGGTCCGGGCGATTATCAGATGTTGCCTCAAGCTGGAGTTTGTGTCCATGACGGCCCCTTCCTGAAGGGGGTGGGGGCGTCATGAGGCCAGGGAGGTTTCCCTACGCTGGGAGTTGTGAGCTGCTCCAAACTTCAAAGTTTCCTTCTTCAGGACAGTCGAGTACTATTGGATGGTTCCAGGATGCCCCATACAGAAAGAATCGAGAGCAGGGCCCTAAGCATGGATGCCGAGAAACGCCAACTCACCTTCCCATTGCCTGGTGGAGACAAGGCACGCTCAATCTGCGGGCTCTTGGGTGAGCTACCCAGAAGCCTGAGTTTAAATGGACTCTGCCGAGGATGAGTCATAATGTGGGTTGGTGGCCATGGAGACCTTGGAATGTGGCAGTAGCTAAGGGACTCTGCAGGATTCTCCAAACCGAAGGGCTTGACACAACTCCAACAAGGAAGCTTCCCATGTGGAGATGAGAGGTCTTCTGTCTGGTGCCTCAGGAAAGCCCCGTATGCTGGTCTTCGAACCCAGGCCTCTGAGGAGTGATACCTGGACACCAAAGCAAGAGTTCATAATAGGGCCTAGGGGCCTGTCTGGTTCAATCTTCTGTCTCTGCGGATATCTGTCTGTGTGTCTGCATGGAGGTAGTAGTTGCTCAGCTTGTGTCATAATGCCCCTATTTGTCCAGTGCGGCTTGTGGTAGTGGGATGTCCTTGGGGACCTTGAGGTTTCTACTATTTTGTAGAGTTGTGGCCAATGGAATGTGCAGTTTCTTAGGAGAGAGCAGGCACAGTTCTGTGGTGTGGCTCCAGAGACCCCAGCCTGGAGGCTGTGTGGGCCATGGCTGTGCAGACAGACATCCAAAAACCCTAACTCAGCTCAGGTTTGGGGCCGAGGTTACGGCAGGCCTGATCTACAGTCCATGAGGGGAGCTCCTCTGGATATGAAAGAAGGGTGAGAGGGAGGCAGTCGCTCAGGCTTTTGTCTCTGGATGTTTTGTCCACAATGGCCGTTTAATGTAGGAGTTGCCTCATGGGTCGTAGAAGTCTCCCTCTCTGGTAGTTTGTCCAGCCCCCAAGAGTTTGGGGTCATTCTGTGGGAAGGGAAGTGTCCTGTTTTCTGCTTCATGTGTCCCCCCAGTAGAGGGGTTCTAGAGCATAGCAGTGGGTACTGACAACTGGAATCCTCGCCCTCTGGTTAAGCCTGGGGGCCTATGGATATGACAAGCCCCATATGCAGGATCTTGGTCCAGCCACTGAGAGGTGTTACTTTAATACGGGACTCACGCTGCAGGTCACAATGCATGTCTGTGCCCTAGGCGGCCCTCCAGCACTGGCGAGGCCTTTCGGACAATGCAGGTTTTCCCACATTGAATGTTGGACAACATGCCAACCACAAGGTTTCTGGCCATGGGGAAGGAGGAATTCTAATTTCTGCATCACGTTCACCCCTGGGCAGTGATTGGAGATAAGGTCTAGGTTCTGAAGCCTGAAAACCGAGGTTGGGAAGAATGACGACCTACAGCCATAGCGGGTCTATGTGTCCAGGTTGGGGCCAGCTGTCTGGGTGTCGTTTGGGATGTCTTGACCCAGGCTGTGCCAGACAGGGCATTAGTATACAGGGTGGGCTGTATAATTGCTTTACAATCGAGTGGCATGCATTAGAAAATCATTTGGGGTTTCTTATTAGCAGCATAGGGCAAAGTTTTTCTTCTGGAGGGCAGGCAGAGTGCTGCATTGTGGCTTCGGAATTCCCAAACTGGAGGGCTTGTGGGCCAGGAGAGTGAGGACGGAAGTCTGAGAACACAAGCTAGGCTTAGGTTTCGGGGCAAGGACATGGCAGGCACACTCTGCAGAGCTGAATTGAGATCTCATGCGTCTGAAGTCAGGTCGAGGTTCAGACTTTGACTCAGGTTTGAGTTTCTGTCCATGTTGGGCCCTTCAGGAAGGGGGGGGCATTATGAGGCCATGGGGGTTTTCCCACTATTGGAGTTGTGAGATGCTCCAAACAGCAAGGATTCCTTCTGTGGGACAATTAAGATTTGTTGGATGGCTCCAGGACGTCTTATAAGGTATTTTTCCAGAACAGCGTTCTAAGTATGGATGCCTGGGCAGCCAGCCTCACATTCCAATTGTCTCCTAGCAACAAGAAACGTTTGATCTGCTGGCTTGGGGTAGCAACAGAGGGGGCTGAGTTGAAATGGACTTTCATGAGGATGGTCTTAATGTTGGTTTGAGTCCATGGAGACCTTGGTATGGGGCAGTGGCACCAGGGCCCTGAAGGATTCTCCTAACCAGAGGTTATGACAAAGCTCCAATGAGCAAGTTTTCCATGGGGAGACGAGATTTGTTCTTATTGGTGCCTCAGGAAACCACCATATGCTGGTATTGGAAACGAGGCCTCTGAGGACAGATGCCTGGAAACCAAAGCAATGGATCTGATTAGGGCCTAGGGGCCTGTCCAGTTCAATATTCTTCTCTGGGGACATCTGTTGTCTGAGTGGAGGTAGTTGCTCAGCTGGTTTGAGATCACCCCTGTTTGTCCTGGGCGGCCTACACTATTGGGATGGCCTCGGTGACTTTGGAGGTTTTTCCTAATTTGCAAGGTTGTGGCCAATGGAATGGGAAGAATTCCCTTGAAAGGGAAGCACAGTCCTGAGGTGTGGCTCCAGGGACCCAAGTGTGGAGCGTGTGTGGTCCAGGCCTGTGGGGACAGAAGTCTGAAAACACAAACTCAGCTTAGGTTTGGGGATATATGTATGAAGGCTCAATCTACAGACCGTGAGAATTTTCCGGGCTATGAACAAAGGGCGAGTATGTGGCGCTTGCTCAGGGTTTTGTCTCTGGATTTTGTGTCAATGGTGGCCGTGGAATGTCGGGGTGTCCTCAAGGGCCATGGACTATTCTTTCTCTGGTGATTTGGCCTGATCCCAAGTGGTTGGGATCATTCTGTGGATGGGAAGAGTCCTTTCTGTATTTTTTTTTTTTTTTACCTCAAGTGTCCCACCAAAGAGGGATTCCCGAGTAGAGCCCTGAGTAGGGGTGACTAGACATCTCGAACTCTGGTTGAGATTGGGGGACTAGGGGCTTGGCAAGCCCCATATGGGGGCTGTTGTTCCAGTCACTAAGAGGCTTTACATGAGGATAGGGCTCACGCTGAGGGTCACAATGTGTGTTTGTGCACATTGTGGCCCTCAGGGATAGGTGGGGCCTCATAGTCCATGCTGCTTTCTCCTACAATGAACATTGGACAACATGCCAACCACTAGGTTTCTTGCCAAGGCGAAGGAGAAGTTCTGATTCTTGCATCACGTTCACTCCTGAGCAGTGAGTGGAGATAAGGTCTAGGTTCTGAAGGTGAAAACTGAGGTTGGGTAGAGATGATGGCCTAAAGCCATTGTGGGTGTGATATGCTCTGTGTATGGCCAGCTGTCTGGGTGTTGGACTGGAGGTCTGCCCTCAGGCTGTGTCAGACAGGGCTTTAGTGCACAGGCTAGACTGTATAATTGGGGTATGGTCGAGTGGCATGCAGGTTGTTACTCATTTGGCGTTTCTGGTTAGCCCTATAGGGCAACATTTTTCTTCTGGAGGGCAGGCAAAGTGCTGCATTGTGTCTCCAGAATTGCCAAACTGGAGGGGTGTGGCCAGGATTGTGAGGAAGGAAGTCTGAAAACACAAGCTAGCACAAGTTTTGGGGCCAAGAGCATGGCAGGCCCACTCTGCAGAGGCTGAATCGAGATCTCCTGCACGTGAGGTCCGGGCGATTATCAGATGTTGCCTCAAGCTGGAGTTTGTGTCCATGACGGCCCCTTCCTGAAGGGGGTGGGGGCGTCATGAGGCCAGGGAGGTTTCCCTACGCTGGGAGTTGTGAGCTGCTCCAAACTTCAAAGTTTCCTTCTTCAGGACAGTCGAGTACTATTGGATGGTTCCAGGATGCCCCATACAGAAAGACTTGAGAGCAGGGCCCTAAGCATGGATGCCGAGAAACGCCAACTCACCTTCCATTGCCTGGTGGAGACAAGGCACGCTCAATCTGCGGGCTCTTGGGTGAGCTACCCAGAAGCCTGAGTTTAAATGGACTCTGACGATGATGAGTCATAATGTGGGTTGGTGGCCATGGAGACCTTGGAATGTGGCAGTAGCTAAGGGACCCTGCAGGATTCTCCAAACCGAAGGGCTTGACACAACTCCAACAAGGAAGCTTCCCATGTGGAGATGAGAGGTCTTCTGTCTGGTGCCTCAGGAAAGCCCCGTATGCTGGTCTTCGAACCCAGGCCTCTGAGGAGTGATACCTGGACACCAAAGCAAGAGTTCATAATAGGGCCTAGGGCCCTGTCTGGTTCAATCTTCTGTCTCTGCGGATATCTGTCTGTGTGTCTGCATGGAGGTAGTAGTTGCTCAGCTTGTGTCATAATGCCCCTATTTGTCCAGTGCGGCTTGTGGTAGTGCGATGTCCTTGGGGACCTTGAGGTTTCTACTATTTTGTAGAGTTGTGGCCAATGGAATGGGCAGTTTCTTAGGAGAGAGCAGGCACAGTTCTGTGGTGTGGCTCCAGAGACCCCAGCCTGGAGGCTGTGTGGGCCATGGCTGTGCAGACAGACATCCAAAAACCCTAACTCAGCTCAGGTTTGGGGCCGAGGTTACGGCAGGCCTGATCTACAGTCCATGAGGGGAGCTCCTCTGGATATGAAAGAAGGGTGAGAGGGAGGCAGTCGCTCAGGCTTTTGTCTCTGGATGTTTTGTCCACAATGGCCGTTTAATGTAGGAGTTGCCTCATGGGTCGTAGAAGTCTCCCTCTCTGGTAGTTTGTCCAGCCCCCAAGAGTTTGGGGTCATTCTGTGGGAAGGGAAGTGTCCTGTTTTCTGCTTCATGTGTCCCCCCAGTAGAGGGATTCTAGAGCATAGCAGTGGGTACTGACAACTGGAATCCTCGCCCTCTGGTTAAGCCTGGGGGCCTATGGATATGACAAGCCCCATATGCAGGATCTTGGTCCAGCCACTGAGAGGCGTTACTTTAATACGGGACTCACGCTGCAGGTCACAATGCATGTCTGTGCCCTAGGCGGCCCTCAAGCACTGGCGAGGCCTTTCGGACAATGCAGGTTTTCCCACATTGAACGTTGGACAACATGCCAACCACAAGGTTTCTGGCCATGGGGAAGGAGGAATTCTAATTTCTGCATCACGTTCACCCCTGGGCAGTGATTGGAGATAAGGTCTAGGTTCTGAAGCCTGAAAACCGAGGTTGGGAAGAATGACGACCTACAGCCATAGCGGGTCCTATGTGTCCAGGTTGGGGCCAGCTGTCTGGGTGTCGTTTGGGATGTCTTGACCAGGCTGTGCCAGACAGGGCATTAGTATACAGGGTGGGCTGTATAATTGCTTTACAATCGAGTGGCATGCATTAGAAAATCATTTGGGGTTTCTTATTAGCAGCATAGGGCAAAGTTTTTCTTCTGGAGGGCAGGCAGAGTGCTGCATTGTGGCTTCGGAATTCCCAAACTGGAGGGCTTGTGGGCCAGGAGAGTGAGGACGGAAGTCTGAGAACACAAGCTAGGCTTAGGTTTCGGGGCAAGGACATGGCAGGCACACTCTGCAGAGCTGAATTGAGATCTCATGCGTCTGAAGTCAGGTCGAGGTTCAGACTTTGACTCAGGTTTGAGTTTCTGTCCATGTTGGGCCCTTCAGGAAGGGGGGGGGCATTATGAGGCCATGGGGGTTTTCCCACTATTGGAGTTGTGAGATGCTCCAAACCGCAAGGATTCCTTCTGTGGGACAATTAAGATTTGTTGGATGGCTCCAGGACGTCTTATAAGGTATTTTTCCAGAACAGGGTTCTAAGTATGGATGCCTGGGCAGCCAGCCTCACATTCCAATTGTCTCCTAGCAACAAGAAACGTTTGATCTGCTGGCTTGGGGTAGCAACAGAGGGGGCTGAGTTGAAATGGACTTTCCTGGGGATGGTCTTAATGTTGGTTTGAGTCCATGGAGACCTTGGTATGGGGCAGTGGCACCAGGGCCCTGAAGGATTCTCCTAACCAGAGGTTATGACAAAGCTCCAATGAGCAAGTTTTCCATGGGGAGACGAGATTTGTTCTTATTGGTGCCTCAGGAAACCACCATATGCTGGTATTGGAAACGAGGCCTCTGAGGACAGATGCCTGGAAACCAAAGCAATGGATCTGATTAGGGCCTAGGGGCCTGTCCAGTTCAATATTCTTCTCTGGGGACATCTGTTGTCTGAGTGGAGGTAGTTGCTCAGCTGGTTTGAGATCACCCCTGTTTGTCCTGGGCTGCCTACACTATTGGGATGGCCTCGGTGACTTTGGAGGTTTTTCCTAATTTGCAAGGTTGTGGCCAATGGAATGGGAAGAATTCCCTTGAAAGGGAAGCACAGTCCTGAGGTGTGGCTCCAGGGACCCAAGTGTGGAGCGTGTGTGGTCCAGGCCTGTGGGGACAGAAGTCTGAAAACACAAACTCAGCTTAGGTTTGGGGATATATGTATGAAGGCTCAATCTACAGACCGTGAGAATTTTCCGGGCTATGAACAAAGGGCGAGTATGTGGCGCTTGCTCAGGGTTTTGTCTCTGGATTTTGTGTCAATGGTGGCCGTGGAATGTCGGGGTGTCCTCAAGGGCCATGGACAATTCTTTCTCTGGTGATTTGGCCTGATCCCAAGTGGTTGGGATCATTCTGTGGATGGGAAGAGTCCTTTCTGTATTTTTTTTTTTTTTACCTCAAGTGTCCCACCAAAGAGGGATTCCCGAGTAGAGCCCTGAGTAGGGGTGACTAGACATCTCGATCTCTGGTTGAGATTGGGGGACAAGGGGCTTGGCAAGCCCCATATGGGGGCTGTTGTTCCAGTCACTAAGAGGCTTTATATGAGGATAGGGCTCACGCTGAGGGTCACAATGTGTGTTTGTGCACATTGTGGCCCTCAGGGATAGGTGGGGCCTCATAGTCCAAGCTGCTTTCTCCTACAATGAACATTGGACAACATGCCAACCACTAGGTTTCTTGCCAAGGCGAAGGAGAAGTTCTGATTCTTGCATCACGTTCACTCCTGAGCAGTGAGTGGAGATAAGGTCTAGGTTCTGAAGGTGAAAACTGAGGTTGGGTAGAGATGATGGCCTAAAGCCATTGTGGGTGTGATATGCTCTGTGTATGGCCAGCTGTCTGGGTGTTGGACTGGAGGTCTGCCCTCAGGCTGTGTCAGACAGGGCTTTAGTGCACAGGCTAGACTGTATAATTGGGGTATGGTCGAGTGGCATGCAGGTTGTTACTCATTTGGCGTTTCTGGTTAGCCCTATAGGGCAACATTTTTCTTCTGGAGGGCAGGCAAAGTGCTGCATTGTGTCTCCAGAATTGCCAAACTGGAGGGGTGTGGCCAGGATTGTGAGGAAGGAAGTCTGAAAACACAAGCTAGCACAAGTTTTGGGGCCAAGAGCATGGCAGGCCCACTCTGCAGAGGCTGAATCGAGATCTCCTGCACGTGAGGTCCGGGCGATTATCAGATGTTGCCTCAAGCTGGAGTTTGTGTCCATGACGGCCCCTTCCTGAAGGGGGTGGGGGCGTCATGAGGCCAGGGAGGTTTCCCTACGCTGGGAGTTGTGAGCTGCTCCAAACTTCAAAGTTTCCTTCTTCAGGACAGTCGAGTACTATTGGATGGTTCCAGGATGCCCCATACAGAAAGACTCGAGAGCAGGGCCCTAAGCATGGATGCCGAGAAACGCCAACTCACCTTCCCATTGCCTGGTCGAGACAAGGCACGCTCAATCTGCGGGCTCTTGGGTGAGCTACCCAGAAGCCTGAGTTTAAATGGACTCTGACGATGATGAGTCATAATGTGGGTTGGTGGCCATGGAGACCTTCGAATGTGGCAGTAGCTAAGGTACCCTGCAGGATTCTCCAACCCGAAGGGCTTGACACAACTCCAACAAGGAAGCTTCCCATGTGGAGATGAGAGGTCTTCTGTCTGGTGCCTCAGGAAAGCCCCGTATGCTGGTCTTCGAACCCAGGCCTCTGAGGAGTGATACCTGGACACCAAAGCAAGAGTTCATAATAGGGCCTAGGGGCCTGTCTGGTTCAATCTTCTGTCTCTGCGGATATCTGTCTATGTGTCTGCATGGAGGTAGTAGTTGCTCAGCTTGTGTCATAATGCCCCTATTTGTCCAGTGCGGCTTGCGGTAGTGGGATGTCCTTGGGGACCTTGAGGTTTCTACTATTTTGTAGAGTTGTGGCCAATGGAATGTGCAGTTTCTTAGGAGAGAGCAGGCACAGTTCTGTGGTGTGGCTCCAGAGACCCCAGCCTGGGGGCTGTGTGGGCCATGGCTGTGCAGACAGACATCCAAAAACCCTAACTCAGCTCAGGTTTGGGGCCGAGGTTACGGCAGGCCTGATCTACAGTCCATGAGGGGAGCTCCTCTGGATATGAAAGAAGGGTGAGAGGGAGGCAGTCGCTCAGGCTTTTGTCTCTGGATGTTTTGTCCACAATGGCCGTTTAATGTAGGAGTTGCCTCATGGGTCGTAGAAGTCTCCCTCTCTGGTAGTTTGTCCAGCCCCCAAGAGTTTGGGGTCATTCTGTGGGAAGGGAAGTGTCCTGTTTTCTGCTTCATGTGTCCCCCCAGTAGAGGGATTCTAGAGCATAGCAGTGGGTACTGACAACTGGAATACTCGCCCTCTGCTTAAGCCTGGGGGCCTATGGATATGACAAGCCCCATATGCTGGATCTCTGTCCAGCCACTGAGAGGCGTTACTTTAATACGGGACTCACGCTGCAGGTCACAATGCATGTCTGTGCCCTAGGCGGCCCTCAAGCACTGGCGTGGCCTTTCGGACAATGCAGGTTTTCCCACATTGAACGTTGGACAACATGCCAACCACAAGGTTTCTGGCCATGGGGAAGGAGAAATTCTAATTTCTGCATCACGTTCACCCCTGGGCAGTGATTGGAGATAAGGTCTAGGTTCTGAAGCCTGAAAACCGAGGTTGGGAAGAGATGACGACCTACAGCCATAGCGGGTCATATGTGTCCAGGTTGGGGCCAGCTGTCTGGGTGTCGTTTGGGATGTCTTGTCTCAGGCTGTGCCAGACAAGGCATTAGTATACAGGGTGGGCTGTATAATTGCTTTACAATCGAGTGGCATGCATTAGAAAATCATTTGGGGTTTCTTATTAGCAGCATAGGGCAAAGTTTTTCTTCTGGAGGGCAGGCAGAGTGCTGCATTGTGGCTTCGGAATTCCCAAACTGGAGGGCTTGTGGGCCAGGAGAGTGAGGACGGAAGTCTGAGAACACAAGCTAGGCTTAGGTTTCGGGGAAAGGACATGGCAGGCACACTCTGCAGAGCTGAATTGAGATCTCATGCGTCTGAAATCAGGTCGAGGTTCAGACTTTGGCTCAGGTTTGGTTTCTGTCTATGTTGGCCCCTTCAGGAAGGGGGGTCATTATGAGGCCATGGGGGTTTTCCCACTATTGGAGTTGTGAGATGCTCCAAACCGCAAGGATTCCTTCTGTGGGACAATTAAGATTTGTTGGATGGCTCCAGGACGTCTTATAAGGTATTTTTCCAGAACAGGGTTCTAAGTATGGATGCCTGGGCAGCCAGCCTCACATTCCAATTGTCTCCTAGCAACAAGAAACGTTTGATCTGCTGGCTTGGGGTAGCAACAGAGGGGGCTGAGTTGAAATGGACTTTCCTGGGGATGGTCTTAATGTTGGTTTGAGTCCATGGAGACCTTGGTATGGGGCAGTGGCACCAGGGCCCTGAAGGATTCTCCTAACCAGAGGTTATGACAAAGCTCCAATGAGCAAGTTTTCCATGGGGAGACGAGATTTGTTCTTATTGGTGCCTCAGGAAACCACCATATGCTGGTATTGGAAACGAGGCCTCTGAGGACAGATGCCTGGAAACCAAAGCAATGGATCTGATTAGGGCCTAGGGGCCTGTCCGGTTCAATATTCTTCTCTGGGGACATCTGTTGTCTGAGTGGAGGTAGTTGCTCAGCGGGTTTGAGATCACCCCTGTTTGTCCTGGGCGGCCTACACTATTGGGATGGCCTCGGTGACTTTGGAGGTTTTTCCTAATTTGCAAGGTTGTGGCCAATGGAATCGGAAGAATTCTCGGTTTTCAGGTTTCAGAACCTAGACCTTATCTCCAATCACTGTCCATGTTGAAGGTGATGCAGAAATCAGAACTCCTTCCCCATGGCAAGAAACCTTGTGGTTGGCATGTTGTCCAACGTTCATTGTCGTTGAAACCAGTGTGGCCCATGAGGCCCCGCCAATGCTCGCGGGCCACATTGGTCACAAACACACATTGTGACCCTCAGGCTGAGCCCAGTCCTCAAGTAAGGCCACTCAGTGGCTGGATGAAGAGATAGCCTATTGGGCTTGCCATGCCCCTAGGCCCCAATTTTTAACCATAGTTCGGATTGTCCCTTCAGTCTTCCCCACGGCTTTGCTTTGGAATTCCTCTTTTGGTGGGACACCTGAGGTAACAAAACTGAAATGAGTCCTCCCATCCCACAGATTGACGAAAAGCAATTGGGAATCGGGCCAAATCCTCAGAGAGGAAGATTCGTCCATGGCCCATGAGGCCTCCCCGACATTCCACGGCCATCACTGATACAAAATCCAGAGACAAAAGCCTGAGCAATCGCCACAGACTCGAACTTTCTTCATATCCTGTAGAGTTCTTCTCATGGTTTGTAGATCAGGCCTGCCATACCTACGTCCCCAAACCTAAGCTGAGTTTGTGTTTTCAGACTTCTGTCCTCAAAGAGTTGGGCCACACACCCTCCAGGCTGGGCCCCTGGAGCCACACATTAGGACTGTGCCTACCAATCCATGGGAATTCTGCCCATTCCATGGTCCAAAATCGTACAAATTAGGAGAAACCTCCAACGACCCTTAGGCCATCCCAATAGTTGGGTCACCCGGAACAAACAAGGGGTGTCTGACACCAGCTGATAATCGACCTCCACTCATACCATAGATGGATGTCCCCAGAGAAGAAGATTGAACCAGACAGGACCCTAGGCCATAATAGGATCCATTGCTATGGGTTACAGGCATGTGTCCTCAAAAGCCTGATTCCAATACGAGCATAGGGGTTTTCCTGAGGCACCCATCAGAACTCATCTCGTCTCCACAAGTAAACCTGTGCATGGGAGCCATGTCCAAAGCTTAGGAAAGTACTTCAGGTTGCCGGTGCCACCGCCCCATTCCAAGGCCCTCATGGACACAAAAACACATTAGGACACATCCTCAGGAAAGTCCATTTCAACTCAGCCACCGAGGTTGCTCCCGCAGAGCCATCAGATCTAAACTGTCTTGTTGCTAGGAGACAATTGGAATGCGAGGCGGGCTTCCCAGGCATCCGTCCGCGAATGGTGCTCTGGAGTCATTCCATATGGGATGTCCTGGAGCTGTCCAACAGGTCTCAATTGTCCGGAAGAAGGAATCCTGGAAGGGGGCATCCCACAACTCCCAACGTGGGAAAACCTCAATGGTCTCGAGATTCCGCTCCCTTCATGAAGCGGCCGTCATGCTCAGAAACTCCCACCTGAGCCAACGTCTGATCCTCGCCCTGACTTCAGATGCATGAGATATTGGTTCAGATCTGCAGGGGGTACCTGCCGTGCCCTCGCCCTGAAACCCAAGTCTAGCTTGTCTTCTCAGACTTCCATCCTCACACTCCTGGCCCCAAAGCCCTCAAGTTTGGCAATTTCGGACCCACAATTCAGCACTCTGCCTGCCCTCTAGAGAAAAAAATTATTGCCTCATGAGCTTCCCAGGCACCTTAAATGAGGGTAAACCTACACAACACTCGACTTTACCCAAATTATATAGTCTAACCTGGGCACTAATGCACTGTCGAACACATCCTGAGCCCGGACCTCCTGAACAACACCCAGAAAGCTGACCGCACACTGAGCACATAAAACCCGCCATGGCCTTAGGTCATCATCTCTTCCCTACCTCAGTTTTCAGGCTTCAGAACCGAGACCTTATCTCCAATCACTGCCCAGGGGTGAGTCTGATGCAGAAATCAGAACTCCTCCTTACCCATGGCAAGAACCCTTGTGGTTGGCACGTTGTCCAACGATCAGTGTAGGAGAAACCCTGAGGCCCCGCCCATTCTTGAGTGCGACGAGGGCATACACACGCATTGTGACCCTCAGCATGAGTCCTATCCTCTAGTAAGTCCTCTCAGTGGCTGGACCATTAGATGTCATAATGGGCTTGACATGTCCCTAGGCCCCAATTTTTAACCAGATTTCTGATTGTCCAGTCGCCCCTCCTAGGGCTCTACTCTGAAATCCCTCATTTGGTGGGACACCTGAGGTTAAAAAAGAAAACAACAACAACAACAAAATAAAACGGACTTCTTCCAGCCCACAGAATGAACCCAAACTCTTTGGACGGGGCCAAACCACCAGAGAGTAAGACTCGTCCATTTCCCATGAAGTCACCCAGAAATTCCACGACCATGAGTGACACGATATCCCGAGACAAAAACTTGAGCAGGAGCCTCACACTCGCCCTTCTTTCAAATCCCGAAAAGTTCTCCTCATGGTCTGTAGATCATTCCTGCCATACCTATGACCTGAAACATAAGCCGAGTTTGTGTTTTCAGACAACTGTCCAAAAAGGGCTGGACTACACAACCTACAGGCTCAGGCCCCTGGAGCCAAACCTGAGGACTGTACTTGCCCTCTCCAAGGGAATTGTGTGTGCCCATTCCAATGGCCACAACCCTTCTAATAGGATAAACCTCCAAAGTCCCTGATATATCTCAATAGTGGTAGCATCCCAGGAAAAACAGGGGCAATCTGAGCCCAAATGAGCCCCTACCTGCACTCAGACCCATAGACAGATGTCCTCAGAGGTAAAAAGGAAAGAACAGGCCCCTAGGCACTAATCAGATCCATTGCTTTGGTTTCCAGGCATCTCTCCTCAGAGGCCTGGATTTCAAAAGCAGCATATAGCTGTTTCTTGTTTCACCCATCAGAAAACATCTCATCTACACATGGGAAACTTGCACGTTGGAGCTGTGTCAAAGCCTCTGTTTAGGAGAACCCTTTAGGGCCCCAGAGCCACCGCTTCATTCCAAGGTCTCCATAGACACAAAAGCACATTCGGACCCATCCCCAGGGGTGTGCATTTCAACTCAGCATCCTCGGTAGCTCCCCACAGATCCAGGAGATCTAAACTGTCTTGTTGCTAGGAGACAATTGGAATGCGAGGTGGGCTACCCAGCCATCCATCCTTAGAACCCTGCTCAGAATCATTGGCCTGGAGCCAAACAACAGGTCTCAATTGTCCTGCCGAAGACTCTCTGCAGTTTGGAGCTTCTCACAACTCCCATCATGGGAAAACCCCCATGGCCTCGTGATGCCCCCCCATTCAAGAAGGGGCTATCAGGGACAGAAACTCCAACCTGAGCGATCGTCTGATCCTCGCCCTGACTTCAGATGCACGAGATCTCGATTCAGGTCTGTAGATTGTGCCTGCCATGGCCTCACCCAGAAACCTAAGCCTAGCTTGTGCTCTCAGACTTTTGTCGTCAGACTACTGGCCCACCAGGCCTCCAGTTTGGCAATCCAGAACTACAATGCAGCACTCTGCCTGCCCTCCAGATAAAAAACGTTGTCCTCTGGGGCTACCCAGTAACGCCAAATGAGGATCAACCTGCACCGACCTTGGCTGTACCCCAAATACATAGGCTGACCAGGGCACTAATGCCCTTTCTGACACAGCCTGAGCCTGGACCCCCTGGCCCCTCCCAGACAGCTGGCCGCACACTGAGCACATTGAGCCGCCATGGCCTTAGGTCGTCATCTCTTTCCAACCTCGGTTTTCAGGTTTCAGAACCTAGACCTTATCTCCAATCACTGTCCATGTTGAAGGTGATGCAGAAATCAGAACTCCTTCCCCATGGCAAGAAACCTTGCGGTTGGCATGTTGTCCAACGTTCAGTGTAGTTGAAACCAGTGTGGCCCATGAGGCCCCGCCCATGCTCATGGGCCACATTGGTCACAATCACACATTGTGACCCTCAGGCTGAGCCCAGTCCTCAAGTAAGGCCACTCAGTGGCTGGATGAAGAGATAGCATATTGGGCTTGCCATGCCCCTAGGCCCCAATTTTTAACCATAGTTCGGATTGTCCCTTCAGTCTTCCCCACGGCTTTGCTTTGGAATTCCTCTTTTGGTGGGACACCTGAGGTAACAAAACTGAAATGAGTCCTCCCATCCCACAGATTGACGAAAAGCAATTGGGAATCGGGCCAAATCCTCAGAGAGGAAGATTCGTCCATGGCCCATGAGGCCTCCCCGACATTCCACGGCCATCACTGATACAAAATCCAGAGACAAAAGCCTGAGCAATCGCCACAGACTCGAACTTTCTTCATATCCTGTAGAGTTCTTCTCATGGTTTGTAGATCGGGCCTGCCATACCTACGTCCCCAAACCTAAGCTGAGTTTGTGTTTTCAGACTTCTGTCCTCAAAGTCTTGGGCCACACACCCTCCAGGCTGGGCCCCTGGAGCCACACATTAGGACTGTGCCTACCAATCCATGGGAATTCTGCCCATTCCATGGTCCAAAATCGTACAAATTAGGAGAAACCTCCAACGACCCTTAGGCCATCCCAATAGTGTGGGTCACCCGGAACAAAAAAGGGGTGTCTGACACCAGCTGATAATCGACCTCCACTCATACCATAGATGGATGTCCCCAGAGAAGAAGATTGAACCAGACAGGACCCTAGGCCATAATAGGATCCATTGCTATGGGTTACAGGCATGTGTCCTCAAAAGCCTGATTCCAATACGAGCATAGGGGTTTTCCTGAGGCACCCATCAGAACTCATCTCGTCTCCACAAGTAAACCTGTGCATGGGAGCCATGTCCAAAGCTTAGGAAAGTACTTCAGGTTGCCGGTGCCACCGCCCCATTCCAAGGCCCTCATGGACACAAAAACACATTAGGACACATCCTCAGGAAAGTCCATTTCAACTCAGCCACCGAGGTTGCTCCCGCAGAGCCATCAGATCTAAACTGTCTTGTTGCTAGGAGACAATTGGAATGCGAGGCGGGCTTCCCAGGCATCCGTCCGCGAATGGTGCTCTGGAGTCATTCCATATGGGATGTCCTGGAGCTGTCCAACAGGTCTCAATTGTCCGGAAGAAGGAATCCTGGAAGGGGGCATCCCACAACTCCCAACGTGGGAAAACCTCAATGGTCTCGAGATTCCGCTCCCTTCATGAAGCGGCCGTCATGCTCAGAAACTCCCACCTGAGCCAACGTCTGATCCTCGCCCTGACTTCAGATGCATGAGATATTGGTTCAGATCTGCAGGGGGTACCTGCCGTGCCCTCGCCCTGAAACCCAAGTCTAGCTTGTCTTCTCAGACTTCCATCCTCACACTCCTGGCCCCAAAGCCCTCAAGTTTGGCAATTCCGGACCCACAATGCAGCACTCTGCCTGCCCTCTAGAGAAAAAAATTATTGCCTCATGAGCTTCCCAGGCACCTTAAATGAGGGTAAACCTACACAGCACTCGACTTTACCCAAATTATATAGTCTAACCTGGGCACTAATGCACTGTCGAACACATCCTGAGCCCGGACCTCCTGAACAACACCCAGAAAGCTGACCGCACACTGAGCACATAAAACCCGCCATGGCCTTAGGTCATCATCTCTTCCCTACCTCAGTTTTCAGGCTTCAGAACCGAGACCTTATCTCCAATCACTGCCCAGGGGTGAGTCTGATGCAGAAATCAGAACTCCTCCTTACCCATGGCAAGAACCCTTGTGGTTGGCACGTTGTCCAACGATCAGTGTAGGAGAAACCCTGAGGCCCCGCCCATTCTTGAGTGCGACGAGGGCATACACACGCATTGTGACCCTCAGCATGAGTCCTATCCTCTACTAAGTCCTCTCAGTGCCTGGACCATTAGATGTCATAATGGGCTTGACATGTCCCTAGGCCCCAATTTTTAACCAGATTTCTGATTGTCCAGTCGCCCCTCCTAGGGCTCTACTCTGAAATCCCTCATTTGGTGGGACACCTGAGGTTAAAAAAGAAAACAACAACAACAACAAAATAAAACGGACTTCTTCCAGCCCACAGAATGAACCCAAACTCTTTGGACGGGGCCAAACCACCAGAGAGTAAGACTCGTCCATTTCCCATGAAGTCACCCAGAAATTCCACGACCATGAGTGACACGATATCCCGAGACAAAAACTTGAGCAGGAGCCTCACACTCGCCCTTCTTTCAAATCCCGAAAAGTTCTCCTCATGGTCTGTAGATCATTCCTGCCATACCTATGACCTGAAACATAAGCCGAGTTTGTGTTTTCAGACAACTGTCCAAAAAGGGCTGGACTACACAACCTACAGGCTCAGGCCCCTGGAGCCAAACCTGAGGACTGTACTTGCCCTCTCCAAGGGAATTGTGTGTGCCCATTCCAATGGCCACAACCCTTCTAATAGGATAAACCTCCAAAGTCCCTGATATATCTCAATAGTGGTAGCATCCCAGGAAAAACAGGGGCAATCTGAGCCCAAATGAGCCCCTACCTGCACTCAGACCCATAGACAGATGTCCTCAGAGGTAAAAAGGAAAGAACAGGCCCCTAGGCACTAATCAGATCCATTGCTTTGGTTTCCAGGCATCTCTCCTCAGAGGCCTGGATTTCAAAAGCAGCATATAGCTGTTTCTTGTTTCACCCATCAGAAAACATCTCATCTACACATGGGAAACTTGCACGTTGGAGCTGTGTCAAAGCCTCTGTTTAGGAGAACCCTTTAGGGCCCCAGAGCCACCACTTCATTCCAAGGTCTCCATAGACACAAAAGCACATTCGGACCCATCCCCAGGGGTGTGCATTTCAACTCAGCATCCTCGGTAGCTCCCCACAGATCCAGGAGATCTAAACTGTCTTGTTGCTAGGAGACAATTGGAATGCGAGGTGGGCTACCCAGCCATCCATCCTTAGAACCCTGCTCAGAATCATGGGCCTGGAGCCAAACAACAGATCTCAATTGTCCTGCCGAAGACTCTCTGCAGTTTGGAGCTTCTCACAACTCCCATCATGGGAAAACCCCCATGGCCTCGTGATGCCCCCCCATTCAAGAAGGGGCTATCAGGGACAGAAACTCCAACCTGAGCGATCGTCTGATCCTCGCCCTGACTTCAGATGCACGAGATCTCGATTCAGGTCTGTAGATTGTGCCTGCCATGGCCTCACCCAGAAACCTAAGCCTAGCTTGTGCTCTCAGACTTTTGTCGTCAGACTACTGGGCCACCAGGCCTCCAGTTTGGCAATCCAGAACTACAATGCAGCACTCTGCCTGCCCTCCAGATAAAAAACGTTGTCCTCTGGGGCTACCCAGTAACCCCAAATGAGGATCAACCTGCACCGACCTTGGCTGTACCCCAAATACATAGGCTGACCAGGGCACTAATGCCCTTTCTGACACAGCCTGAGCCTGGACCCCCTGGCCCCTCCCAGACAGCTGGCCGCACACTGAGCACATCGAGCCGCCATGGCCTTAGGTCGTCATCTCTTTCCATCCTCGGTTTTCAGGTTTCAGAACCTAGACCTTATCTCCAATCACTGTCCATGTTGAAGGTGATGCAGAAATCAGAACTCCTTCCCCATGGCAAGAAACCTTGTGGTTGGCATGTTGTCCAACGTTCAGTGTCGTTGAAACCAGTGTGGCCCATGAGGCCCTGCCCATGCTCCCGGGCCACATTGGTCACAATCACACATTGTGACCCTCAGGCTGAGCCCAGTCCTCAAGTAAGGCCACTCAGTGGCTGGATGAAGAGATAGCATATTGGGCTTGCCATGCCCCTAGGCCCCAATTTTTAACCATAGTTCGGATTGTCCCTTCAGTCTTCCCCACGGCTTTGCTTTGGAATTCCTCTTTTGGTGGGACACCTGAGGTAACAAAACTGAAATGAGTCCTCCCATCCCACAGATTGACGAAAAGCAATTGGGAATTGGGCCAAATCCTCAGAGAGGAAGATTCGTCCATGGCCCATGAGGCCTCCCCGACATTCCACGGCCATCACTGATACAAAATCCAGAGACAAAAGCCTGAGCAATCGCCACAGACTCGAACTTTCTTCATATCCTGTAGAGTTCTTCTCATGGTTTGTAGATCGGGCCTGCCATACCTACGTCCCCAAACCTAAGCTGAGTTTGTGTTTTCAGACTTCTGTCCTCAAAGTCTTGGGCCACACACCCTCCAGGCTGGGCACCTAGAGCCACACATTAGGACTGTGCCTACCAATCCATGGGAATTCTGCCCATTCCATGGTCCAAAATCGTACAAATTAGGAGAAACCTCCAACGACCCTTAGGCCATCCCAATAGTGTGGGTCACCCGGAACAAACAAGGGGTGTCTGACACCAGCTGATAATCGACCTCCACTCATACCATAGATGGATGTCCCCAGAGAAGAAGATTGAACCAGACAGGACCCTAGGCCATAATAGGATCCATTGCTATGGGTTACAGGCATGTGTCCTCAAAAGCCTGATTCCAATACGAGCATAGGGGTTTTCCTGAGGCACCCATCAGAACTCATCTCGTCTCCACAAGTAAACCTGTGCATGGGAGCCATGTCCAAAGCTTAGGAAAGTACTTCAGGTTGCCGGTGCCACCGCCCCATTCCAAGGCCCTCATGGACACAAAAACACATTAGGACACATCCTCAGGAAAGTCCATTTCAACTCAGCCACCGAGGTTGCTCCCGCAGAGCCATCAGATCTAAACTGTCTTGTTGCTAGGAGACAATTGGAATGCGAGGCGGGCTTCCCAGGCATCCGTCCGCGAATGGTGCTCTGGAGTCATTCCATATGGGATGTCCTGGAGCTGTCCAACAGGTATCAATTGTCCGGAAGAAGGAATCCTGGAAGGGGGCATCCCACAACTCCCAACGTGGGAAAACCTCAATGGTCTCGAGATTCCGCTCCCTTCATGAAGCGGCCGTCATGCTCAGAAACTCCCACCTGAGCCAACGTCTGATCCTCGCCCTGACTTCAGATGCATGAGATATTGGTTCAGATCTGCAGGGGGTACCTGCCGTGCCCTCGCCCTGAAACCCAAGTCTAGCTTGTCTTCTCAGACTTCCATCCTCACACTCCTGGCCCCAAAGCCCTCAAGTTTGGCAATTCCGGACCCACAATGCAGCACTCTGCCTGCCCTCTAGAGAAAAAAATTATTGCCTCATGAGCTTCCCAGGCACCTTAAATGAGGGTAAACCTACACAACACTCGACTTTACCCAAATTATATAGTCTAACCTGGGCACTAATGCACTGTCGAACACATCCTGAGCCCGGACCTCCTGACCAACACCCAGAAAGCTGACCGCACACTGAGCACATAAAACCCGCCATGGCCTTAGGTCATCATCTCTTCCCTACCTCAGTTTTCAGGCTTCAGAACCGAGACCTTATCTCCAATCACTGCCCAGGGGTGAGTCTGATGCAGAAATCAGAACTCCTCCTTACCCATGGCAAGAACCCTTGTGGTTGGCACGTTGTCCAACGATCAGTGTAGGAGAAACCCTGAGGCCCCGCCCATTCTTGAGTGCGACGAGGGCATACACACGCATTGTGACCCTCAGCATGAGTCCTATCCTCTAGTAAGTCCTCTCAGTGGCTGGACCATTAGATGTCATAATGGGCTTGACATGTCCCTAGGCCCCAATTTTTAACCAGATTTCTGATTGTCCAGTCGCCCCTCCTAGGGCTCTACTCTGAAATCCCTCATTTGGTGGGACACCTGTGGTTAAAAAAGAAAACAACAACAACAACAAAATAAAACGGACTTCTTCCAGCCCACAGAATGAACCCAAACTCTTTGGACGGGGCCAAACCACCAGAGAGTAAGACTCGTCCATTTCCCATGAAGTCACCCAGAAATTCCACGACCATGAGTGACACGATATCCCGAGACAAAAACTTGAGCAGGAGCCTCACACTCGCCCTTCTTTCAAATCCCGAAAAGTTCTCCTCATGGTCTGTAGATCAGTCCTGCCATACCTATGACCTGAAACATAAGCCGAGTTTGTGTTTTCAGACAACTGTCCAAAAAGGGCTGGACTACACAACCTACAGGCTCAGGCCCCTGGAGCCAAACCTGAGGACTGTACTTGCCCTCTCCAAGGGAATTGTGTGTGCCCATTCCAATGGCCACAACCCTTCTAATAGGATAAACCTCCAAAGTCCCTGATATATCTCAATAGTGGTAGCTTCCCAGGAAAAACAGGGGCAATCTGAGCTCAAATGAGCCCCTACCTGCACTCAGACCCATAGACAGATGTCCTCAGAGGTAAAAAGGAAAGAACAGGCCCCTAGGCACTAATCAGATCCATTGCTTTGGTTTCCAGGCATCTCTCCTCAGAGGCCTGGATTTCAAAAGCAGCACATAGCTGTTTCTTGTTTCACCCATCAGAAAACATCTCATCTACACATGGGAAACTTGCACGTTGGAGCTGTGTCAAAGCCTCTGTTTAGGAGAACCCTTTAGGGCCCCAGAGCCACCGCTTCATTCCAAGGTCTCCATAGACACAAAAGCACATTCGGACCCATCCCCAGGGGTGTGCATTTCAACTCAGCATCCTCGGTAGCTCCCCACAGATCCAGGAGATCTAAACTGTCTTGTTGCTAGGAGACAATTGGAATGCGAGGTGGGCTACCCAGCCATCCATCCTTAGAACCCTGCTCAGAATCATTGGCCTGGAGCCAAACAACAGGTCTCAATTGTCCTGCCGAAGACTCTCTGCAGTTTGGAGCTTCTCACAACTCCCATCATGGGAAAACCCCCATGGCCTCGTGATGCCCCCCCATTCATGAAGAGGCCATCAGGGACAGAAACTCCAACCTGAGCGATCGTCTGATCCTCGCCCTGACTTCAGATGCACGAGATCTCGATTCAGGTCTGTAGATTGTGCCTGCCATGGCATCACCCAGAAACCTAAGCCTAGCTTGTGTTCTCAGACTTTTGTCGTCAGACTACTGGCCCACAAGGCCTCCAGTTTGGCAATCCAGAACTACAATGCAACACTCTGCCTGCCCTCCAGATAAAAAACATTGTCCTCTGGGGCTACCCAGTAACCCCAAATGAGGATCAACCTGCATCGACCTTGGCTGTACCCCAAATACATAGGCTGACCAGGGCACTAATGCCCTTTCTGACACAGCCTGAGCCTGAAACCCCTGGCCCCTTCCAGACAGCTGGCCGCACATTGAGCACATCGAGCCGCCATGGCCTTAGGTCGTCATCTCTTCCCAACCTCGGTTTTCAGGTTTCAGAACCTAGACCTTATCTCCAATCACAGTCCATGTTGAAGGTGATGCAGAAATCAGAACTCCTTCCCCATGGCAAGAAACCTTGTGGTTGGCATGTTGTCCAAAGTTCAGTGTCGTTGAAACCAGTGTGTCCCATGAGGCCCCGCCCATGCTCGCGGGCCACATTGGTCACAAACACACATTGTGACCCTCAGGCTGAGCCCAGTCCTCAAGTAAGGCCACTCAGTGGCTGGATGAAGAGATAGCATATTGGGCTTGCCATGCCCCTAGGCCCCAATTTTTAACCATAGTTCGGATTGTCCCTTCAGTCTTCCCCACGGCTTTGCTTTGGAATTCCTCTTTTGGTGGGACACCTGAGGTAACAAAACTGAAATGAGTCCTCCCATCCCACAGATTGACGAAAAGCAATTGGGAATCGGGCCAAATCCTCAGAGAGGAAGATTCGTCCATGGCCCATGAGGCCTCCCCGACATTCCACGGCCATCACTGATACAAAATCCAGAGACAAAAGCCTGAGCAATCGCCACAGACTCGCACTTTCTTCATATCCTGTAGAGTTCTTCTCATGGTTTGTAGATCGGGCCTGCCATACCTACGTCTCCAAACCTAAGCTGAGTTTGTGTTTTCAGACTTCTGTCCTCAAAGTCTTGGGCCACACACCTTCCAGGCTGGGCCCCTGGAGCCACACATTAGGACTGTGCCTACCAATCCATGGGAATTCTGCCCATTCCATGGTCCAAAATCGTACAAATTAGGAGAAACCTCCAACGACCCTTAGGCCATCCCAATAGTGTGGGTCACCCGGAACAAACAAGGGGTGTCTGACACCAGCTGATAATCGACCTCCACTCATACCATAGATGGATGTCCCCAGAGAAGAAGATTGAACCAGACAGGACCCTAGGCCATAATAGGATCCATTGCTATGGGTTACAGGCATGTGTCCTCAAAAGCCTGATTCCAATAGGAGCATAGGGGTTTTCCTGAGGCACCCATCAGAACTCATCTCGTCTCCACAAGTAAACCTGTGCATGGGAGCCATGTCCAAAGCTTAGGAAAGTACTTCAGGTTGCCGGTGCCACCGCCCCATTCCAAGGCCCTCATGGACACAAAAACACATTAGGACACATCCTCAGGAAAGTCCATTTCAACTCAGCCACCGAGGTTGCTCCCGCAGAGCCATCAGATCTAAACTGTCTTGTTGCTAGGAGACAATTGGAATGCGAGGCGGGCTTCCCAGGCATCCATCCGCGAACGGTGCTCTGGAGTCATACCATATGGGATGTCCTGGAGCTGTCCAACAGGTATCAATTGTCCGGAAGAAGGAATCCTGGAAGGGGGCATCCCACAACTCCCAACGTGGGAAAACCTCAATGGTCTCGAGATCCGCTCCCTTCATGAAGCGGCCGTCATGCTCAGAAACTCCCACCTGAGCCAACGTCTGATCCTCGCCCTGACTTCAGATGCATGAGATATTGGTTCAGATCTGCAGGGGGTACCTGCCGTGCCCTCGCCCTGAAACCCAAGTCTAGCTTGTCTTCTCAGACTTCCATCCTCACACTCCTGGCCCCAAAGCCCTCAAGTTTGGCAATTCTGGACCCACAATGCAGCACTCTGCCTGCCCTCTAGAGAAAAAAATTATTGCCTCATGAGCTGCCCAGGCACCTTAAATGAGGGTAAACCTACACAGCACTCGACTTTACCCAAATTATATAGTCTAACCTGGGCACTAATGCACTGTCGAACACATCCTGAGCCCGGACCTCCTGACCAACACCCAGAAAGCTGACCGCACACTGAGCACATAAAACCCGCCATGGCCTTAGGTCATCATCTCTTCCCTACCTCAGTTTTCAGGCTTCAGAACCGAGACCTTATCTCCAATCACTGCCCAGGGGTGAGTGTGATGCAGAAATCAGAACTCCTCCTTACCCATGGCAAGAACCGTTGTGGTTGGCACGTTGTCCAACGATCAGTGTAGGAGAAACCCTGAGGCCCCGCCCATTCTTGAGTGCGACGAGGGCATACACACGCATTGTGACCCTCAGCATGAGTCCTGTCCTCTAGTAAGTCCTCTCAGTGGCTGGACCATTAGATGTCATAATGGGCTTGACATGTCCCTAGGCCCCAATTTTTAACCAGATTTCTGATTGTCCAGTCGCCCCTCCTAGGGCTCTACTCTGAAATCCCTCATTTGGTGGGACACCTGAGGTTAAAAAAGAAAACAACAACAACAACAACAATATAAAACGGACTTCTTCCAGCCCACAGAATGAACCCAAACTCTTTGGACGGGGCCAAACCACCAGAGAGTAAGACTCGTCCATTTCCCATGAAGTCACCCAGAAATTCCACGACCATGAGTGACACGATATCCCGAGACAAAAACTTGAGCAGGAGCCTCACACTCGCCCTTCTTTCAAATCCCGAAAAGTTCTCCTCATGGTCTGTAGATCAGTCCTGCCATACCTATGACCTGAAACATAAGCCGAGTTTGTGTTTTCAGACAACTGTCCAAAAAGGGCTGGACTACACAACCTACAGGCTCAGGCCCCTGGAGCCAAACCTGAGGACTGTACTTGTTCTCTCCAAGGGAATTGTGTGTGCCCATTCCAATGGCCACAACCCTTCTAATAGGATAAACCTCCAAAGTCCCTGATATATCTCAATAGTGGTAGCTTCCCAGGAAAAACAGGGGCAATCTGAGCCCAAATGAGCCCCTACCTGCACTCAGACCCATAGACAGATGTCCTCAGAGGTAAAAAGGAAAGAACAGGCCCCTAGGCACTAATCAGATCCATTGCTTTGGTTTCCAGGCATCTCTCCTCAGAGGCCTGGATTTCAAAAGCAGCATATAGCTGTTTCTTGACTCACCCATCAGAAAACATCTCATCTACACATGGGAAACTTGCACGTTGGAGCTGTGTCAAAGCCTCTGTTTAGGAGAACCCATTAGGGCCCCAGTGCCACCGCTTCATTCCAAGGTCTCCATAGACACAAAAGCATATTCAGACCCATCCCCAGTGGTGTGCATTTCAACTCAGCATCCTCCGTAGCTCCCCACAGATCCAGGAGATCTAAACTGTCTTGTTGCTAGGAGACAATTGGAATGCGAGGTGGGCTACCCAGCCATCCATCCTTAGAACCCTGCTCAGAATCATTGGCCTGGAGCCAAACAAGAGGTCTCAATTGTCCTGCCGAAGACTCTCTGCAGTTTGGAGCTTCTCACAACTCCCATCATGGGAAAACCCCCATGGCCTCGTGATGCCCCCCCATTCATGAAGGGGCCATCAGGGACAGAAACTCCAACCTGAGCGATCGTCTGATCCTCGCCCTGACTTCAGATGCACGAGATCTCGATTCAGGTCTGTAGATTGTGCCTGCCATGGCCTCACCCAGAAACCTAAGCCTAGCTTGTGTTCTCAGACTTTTGTCGTCAGACTACTGGCCCACAAGGCCTCCAGTTTGGCAATCCAGAACTACAATGCAGCACTCTGCCTGCCCTCAAGATAAAAAACATTGTCCTCTGGGGCTACCCAGTAACCCCAAATGAGGATCAACCTGCACCGACATTGGCTGTACCCCAAATACATAGGCTGACCAGGGCACTAATGCCCTTTCTGACACAGCCTGAGCCTGGACCCCCTGGCACCTCCCAGACAGCTGGCTGCACACTGAGCACATCGAGCCGCCATGGCCTTAGGTCGTCATCTCTTCCCAACCTCGGTTTTCAGGTTTCAGAACCTAGACCTTATCTCCAATCACTGTCCATGTTGAAGGTGATGCAGAAATCAGAACTCCTTCCCCATGGCAAGAAACCTTGTGGTTGGCATGTTGTCCAACGTTCAGTGTCGTTGAAACCAGTGTGGCCCATGAGGCCCCGTCCATGCTCGCGGGCCACATTGGTCACAAACACACATTGCGACCCTCAGGCTGAGCCCAGTCCTCAAGTAAGGCCACTCAGTGGCTGGATGAAGAGATAGCATATTGGGCTTGCCATGCCCCTAGGCCCCAATTTTTAACCATAGTTCGGATTGTCCCTTCAGTCTTCCCCACGGCTTTGCTTTGGAATTCCTCTTTTGGTGGGACACCTGAGGTAACAAAACTGAAATGAGTCCTCCCATCCCACAGATTGACGAAAAGCAATTGGGAATCGGGCCAAATCCTCAGAGAGGAAGATTCGTCCATGGCCCATGAGGCCTCCCCGACATTCCACGGCCATCACTGATACAAAATCCAGAGACAAAAGCCTGAGTAATCGCCACAGACTCGCACTTTCTTCATATCCTGTAGAGTTCTTCTCATGGTGTGTAGATCGGGCCTGCCATACCTACGTCCCCAAACCTAAGCTGAGTTTGTGTTTTCAGACTTCTGTCCTCAAAGTCTTGGGCCACACACCCTCCAGGCTGGGCCCCTGGAGCCACACATTAGGACTGTGCCTACCAATCCATGGGAATTCTGCCCATTCCATGGTCCAAAATCGTACAAATTAGGAGAAACCTCCAACGACCCTTAGGCCATCCCAATAGTGTGGGTCACCCGGAACAAACAAGGGGTGTCTGACACCAGCTGATAATCGACCTCCACTCATACCATAGATGGATGTCCCCAGAGAAGAATATTGAACCAGACAGGACCCTAGGCCATAATAGGATCCATTGCTTTGGGTTACAGGCATGTGTCCTCAAAAGCCTGATTCCAAGACGAGCATAGGGGTTTTCCAGAGGCACCCATCAGAACTCAACTCGTCTCCACAAGGAAACCTGTGCATGGGAGCCATGTCCAAAGCTTAGGAGAGTACTTCAGGGTCCCGGTGCCACCGCCCCATTCCAAGGCACTCATGGACACAAAAACACATTAGGACCCATCCTCAGGAAAGTCCATTTCAACTCAGCCACCCCGGTTGTTCCGGCAGAGCCATCAGATCTAAACTGTCTTGTTGCTAGGAGACAATTTGAATGCGAGGCGGGCTTCCCAGGCATCCATCCACGAACGGTGCTCTGGAGTCATTCCATATGGAATGTCCTGGAGCTGTTCAACAGGTTTCAATTGTCCCGCAGAAGGAATCCTTTAAGGGGGCATCCCACAACTCCCAACGTGGGAAAACCTCAATGGCCTCGAGATTCCGCTCCCTTCATGAAGCGTCAATCATGCACAGAAAATCCATCCTGAGCCAACGTCTGATCCTCGCCCTGACTTCAGATGCATGAGATATTGGTTCAGATCTGCAGGGGGTACCTGCCATGACCTCGCCCTGAAACCGAAGTCTAGCTTGTCTTCTAAGAATTCTGTCCTCACACTCCTGGCCCCAAAGCCCTCAAGTTTGGCAATTCAGGACCCACAATGCAGCACACTGCCTGCCCTCTAGAAATAAATTATTGCCTCATGACCTGCCCAGGCACCTTAAATGCGGGTAAACCTACACAGCACTCGACCTTACCCTAATTATATAGTCTAACCTGGGCACTAATGCACTGTCGAACACAACCTGAGCCCGGAACTCCTGACCAACACCCAGAAAGCTGACCGCACACTGAGCACATGAAACCCTCCATCGCCTTAGGTCATCATCTCTTCCCTACCTCAGTTTTCAGGCTTCAGAACTGAGACCTTATCTCCAATCACTGCTCAGGGGTGAGTGTGATGCAGAAATCAGAACTCCTCCTTACCCATGGCAAGAACCCTTGTGGTTGGCACGTTGTCCAACGTTCAGTGTAGGAGAAACCAGCATTCACCCTGAGGCCCCGCCCATTCTTGAGTGCGACGAGGGCATACACACGCATTGTGACCCTCAGCATGAGTCCTGTCCTCGAGTAAGTCCTCTCCTTGGCTGGACAATTAGATGTCATAATGGGCTTGACATGTCCCTAGGCCCCAATTTTTAACCAGATTTCTGATTGTCCAGTCGCCCCTCCCCAGGGCTCTACTCTGGAATCCCTCATTTGGTGGGACACCTGAGGTTAAAAAAGAAAACAACAACAACAACAACAACAACAACAACAAAAAACTGACTTCTTCCAGCCCACAGAATGACCCCAAACTCTTTGGACGTGGCCAAACCACCAGAGAGTAAGACTCGTCCATTTCCCATGAAGTCACCCAGAAATTCCACGACCATGAGTGACACGATATCCAGAGACAAAAACTTGAGAAAAGGAGCCTCACACTCGCCCTTCTTTCAAATCCCGAAAAGTTCTCCTCATGGTCTGTAGATCAGTCCTGACATACCTATGACCCGAAACATAAGCCGAGTTTGTGTTTTCAGACAACTGTCCAAACAGCCCTGGCATACACAACCTACAGGCTAAGGCCCCTGGAGCCAAACCTGAGGACTGTACTTGCCCTCTCCAAGGGAATTCTGTGTGCCCATTCCAATGGCCACAACCCTTCTAATAGGATAAACCTCCAAACTCCCTGATCCATCACAATAGTGGTCGCTTCCCAGGAAAAACAGGGGCAATCTGAGCCCTACAGAGCACCTACCTGCACTCAGACACATAGACAGATGTCCCCAGAGGTAAAAAGGAAAGAACAGGCCCCTAGGCACTAATCAGATCCATTGCGTTGGTTTCCAGGCATCTCTCCTCAGAGGCCTGGAATTCAAAAGCAGCATATAGCTGTTTCTTGACTCACCCAACAGAAAACATCTCATCTACACATGGGATACTTGCACGTTGGAGATGTGTCAAAGCCTCTGTTTAGTAGAACTTTTTAGGGCCCAAGTGCCACCGCTTCATTCCAAGGTCTCCATAGACACAAAAGCACATTAGGACCCATGCCCAGGAGTGTCCATTTCAATGCAGCGTCCTCGATTACTCCCCACAGATCCAGGAGATCTAACCTGTCTTGTTGCTAGGAGACAATTGGAATGCGAGGTGGGCTACCCAGCCATCCATCCTTAGAACCCTGCTCAGAATCATTGGCCTGGAGCCAAACAACAGGTCTCAATTGTCCTGCCAAAGACTCTCTGCAGTTTGGAGCTTCTCACAACTCCCATCGTGGGAAAACCCCCATGGCCTCGTGATCCCCCCCCCATTCATGAAGGGGCCATCAGGGACAGAAACTATAACCTGAGCGATCGTCTGACCCTCACCCTGACTTCAGATGCACGAGATCTCGATTCATGTCTGTAGATTGTGCCTGCCATGGCCTCACCCAGAAACCTAAGCCTAGCTTGTGTTCTCAGACTTTTGTCGTCAGACTACTGGCCCACAAGCCCTCCAGTTTGGCAATCCAGAACTACAATGCAGCACTCTGCCTGCCCTCCAGATAAAAAACATTGTCCTCTGGGGCTAATCAGTAACCCCAAATGAGGATCAACCTGCACCGACCTTGGCTGTACCCCAAATACATAGGCTGACCAGGGCACTAATGCCCTTTCTGACACAGCCTGAACCTGGACCCCTGGCCCCTCCCAGACAGCTGGCCGCACACTGAGCACATCGAGCCCCCATGGCCTTAGGTCGTCATCTCTTCCCAACCTCGATTTCCAGGTTTCAGAACCTAGAACTTATCTCCAATCACTGTCCATGTTGAAGGTGATGCAGAAATCAGAACTCCTTCCCCATGGCAAGAAACCTTGTGGTTGGCATGTTGTCCAACGTTCAGTGTCGTTGAAACCAGTGTGTCCCATGAGGCCCCGCCCATGCTCGCGGGCCACATTGGTCACAAACACACATTGTGACCCTCAGGCTGAGCCCAGTCCTCAAGTAAGGCCACTCAGTGGCTGGATGAAGAGATAGCATATTGGGCTTGCCATGCCCCTAGGCCCCAATTTTTCACCATAGTTCGGATTGTCCCTTCAGTCTTCCCCACGGCTTTGCTTTGGAATTCCTCTTTTGGTGGGACACCTGAGGTAACAAAACTGAAATGAGTCCTCCCATCCCACAGATTGACGAAAAGCAATTGGGAATCGGGCCAAATCCTCAGAGAGGAAGATTCGTCCATGGCCCATGAGGCCTCCCTGACATTCCACGGCCATCACTGATACAAAATCCAGAGACAAAAGCCTGAGCAATCGCCACAGACTCGCACTTTCTTCATATCCTGTAGAGTTCTTCTCATGGTTTGTAGATCGGGTCTGCCATACCTACGTCCCCAAACCTAAGCTGAGTTTGTGTTTCAGACTTCTGTCCTCAACGTCTTGGGCCACACACCCTCCAGGCTGGGCCCCTGGAGCCACACATTAGGACTGTGCCTACCAATCCATGGGAATTCTGCCCATTCCATGGTCCATAATTGTACAAATTAGGAGAAACCTCGAAAGTCCCTAAGGCCATCCCAATAGTGTAGGTCGCCCTGAACAAACAAGGGGTGTCTGACACCAGCTGATAATCGACCTCCACACATACCATAGATGGATGTCCCCAGAGAAGAATATTGAACCAGACAGGACCCTAGGCCATAATAGGATCCATTGCTTTGGGTTACAGGCATGTGTCCTCAAAAGCCTGATTCCAAGACGAGCATAGGGGTTTTCCAGAGGCACCCATCAGAACTCAACTCGTCTCCACAAGGAAACCTGTGCATGGGAGCCATGTCCAAAGCTTAGGAGAGTACTTCAGGGTCCCGGTGCCACCGCCCCATTCCAAGGCACTCATGGACACAAAAACACATTAGGACCCATCCTCAGGAAAGTCCATTTCAACTCAGCCACCCCGGTTGTTCCGGCAGAGCCATCAGATCTAAACTGTCTTGTTGCTAGGAGACAATTTGAATGCGAGGCGGGCTTCCCAGGCATCCATCCACGAACGGTGCTCTGGAGTCATTCCATATGGAATGTCCTGGAGCTGTTCAACAGGTTTCAATTGTCCCGCAGAAGGAATCCTTTAAGGGGGCATCCCACAACTCCCAACGTGGGAAAACCTCAATGGCCTCGAGATTCCGCTCCCTTCATGAAGCGTCAATCATGCACAGAAAATCCATCCTGAGCCAACGTCTGATCCTCGCCCTGACTTCAGATGCATGAGATATTGGTTCAGATCTGCAGGGGGTAACTGCCATGACCTCGCCCTGAAACCGAAGTCTAGCTTGTCTTCTAAGAATTCTGTCCTCACACTCCTGGCCCCAAAGCCCTCAAGTTTGGCAATTCAGGACCCACAATGCAGCACACTGCCTGCCCTCTAGAAATAAATTATTGCCTCATGACCTGCCCAGGCACCTTAAATGCGGGTAAACCTACACAGCACTCGACCTTACCCTAATTATATAGTCTAACCTGGGCACTAATGCACTGTCGAACACAACCTGAGCCCGGAACTCCTGACCAACACCCAGAAAGCTGACCGCACACTGAGCACATGAAACCCTCCATCGCCTTAGGTCATCATCTCTTCCCTACCTCAGTTTTCAGGCTTCAGAACCGAGACCTTATCTCCAATCACTGCTCAGGGGTGAGTGTGATGCAGAAATCAGAACTCCTCCTTACCCATGGCAAGAACCCTTGTGGTTGGCACGTTGTCCAACGTTCAGTGTAGGAGAAACCAGCATTCACCCTGAGGCCCCGCCCATTCTTGAGTGCGACGAGGGCATACACACGCATTGTGACCCTCAGCATGAGTCCTGTCCTCGAGTAAGTCCTCTCCTTGGCTGGACAATTAGATGTCATAATGGGCTTGACATGTCCCTAGGCCCCAATTTTTAACCAGATTTCTGATTGTCCAGTCGCCCCTCCCCAGGGCTCTACTCTGGAATCCCTCATTTGGTGGGACACCTGAGGTTAAAAAAGAAAACAACAACAACAACAACAACAACAACAACAAAAAACTGACTTCTTCCAGCCCACAGAATGACCCCAAACTCTTTGGACGTGGCCAAACCACCAGAGAGTAAGACTCGTCCATTTCCCATGAAGTCACCCAGAAATTCCACGACCATTAGTGACACGATATCCAGAGACAAAAACTTGAGAAAAGGAGCCTCACACTCGCCCTTCTTTCAAATCCAAAAGAGTTCTCCTCATGGTCTGTAGATCAGTCCTGACATACCTATGACCCGAAACATAAGCCGAGTTTGTGTTTTCAGACAACTGTCCAAACAGCCCTGGCATACACAACCTACAGGCTAAGGCCCCTGGAGCCAAACCTGAGGACTGTACTTGCCCTCTCCAAGGGAATTCTGTGTGCCCATTCCAATGGCCACAACCCTTCTAATAGGATAAACCTCCAAACTCCCTGATCCATCACAATAGTGGTCGCTTCCCAGGAAAAACAGGGGCAATCTGAGCCCTACAGAGCACCTACCTGCACTCAGACACATAGACAGATGTCCCCAGAGGTAAAAAGGAAAGAACAGGCCCCTAGGCACTAATCAGATCCATTGCGTTGGTTTCCAGGCATCTCTCCTCAGAGGCCTGGAATTCAAAAGCAGCATATAGCTGTTTCTTGACTCACCCAACAGAAAACATCTCATCTACACATGGGATACTTGCACGTTGGAGATGTGTCAAAGCCTCTGTTTAGTAGAACTTTTTAGGGCCCAAGTGCCACCGCTTCATTCCAAGGTCTCCATAGACACAAAAGCACATTAGGACCCATGCCCAGGAGTGTCCATTTCAATGCAGCGTCCTCGATTACTCCCCACAGATCCAGGAGATCTAACCTGTCTTGTTGCTAGGAGACAATTGGAATGCGAGGTGGGCTACCCAGCCATCCATCCTTAGAACCCTGCTCAGAATCATTGGCCTGGAGCCAAACAACAGGTCTCAATTGTCCTGCCAAAGACTCTCTGCAGTTTGGAGCTTCTCACAACTCCCATCGTGGGAAAACCCCCATGGCCTCGTGATCCCCCCCCCATTCATGAAGGGGCCATCAGGGACAGAAACTATAACCTGAGCGATCGTCTGACCCTCACCCTGACTTCAGATGCACGAGATCTCGATTCATGTCTGTAGATTGTGCCTGCCATGGCCTCACCCAGAAACCTAAGCCTAGCTTGTGTTCTCAGACTTTTGTCGTCAGACTACTGGCCCACAAGCCCTCCAGTTTGGCAATCCAGAACTACAATGCAGCACTCTGCCTGCCCTCCAGATAAAAAACATTGTCCTCTGGGGCTAATCAGTAACCCCAAATGAGGATCAACCTGCACCGACCTTGGCTGTACCCCAAATACATAGGCTGACCAGGGCACTAATGCCCTTTCTGACACAGCCTGAACCTGGACCCCTGGCCCCTCCCAGACAGCTGGCCGCACACTGAGCACATCGAGCCCCCATGGCCTTAGGTCGTCATCTCTTCCCAACCTCGATTTCCAGGTTTCAGAACCTAGAACTTGTCTCCAATCACTGTCCATGTTGAAGGTGATGCAGAAATCAGAACTCCTTCCCCATGGCAAGAAACCTTGTGGTTGGCATGTTGTCCAACGTTCAGTGTCGTTGAAACCAGTGTATCCCATGAGGCCCCGCCCATGCTCGCAGGCCACATTGGTCACAAACACACATTGTGACCCTCAGGCTGAGCCCAGTCCTCAAGTAAGGCCACTCAGTGGCTGGATGAAGAGATAGCATATTGGGCTTGCCATGCCCCTAGGCCCCAATTTTTAACCATAGTTCGGATTGTCCCTTCAGTCTTCCCCACGGCTTTGCTTTGGAATTCCTCTTTTGGTGGGACACCTGAGGTAACAAAACTGAAATGAGTCCTACCATCCCACAGATTGACGAAAAGCAATTGGGAATCGGGCCAAATCCTCAGAGAGGAAGATTCGTCCATGGCCCATGAGGCCTCCCTGACATTCCACGGCCATCACTGATACAAAATCCAGAGACAAAAGCCTGAGCAATCGCCACAGACTCGCACTTTCTTCATATCCTGTAGAGTTCTTCTCATGGTTTGTAGATCGGGCCTGCCATACCTACGTCCCCAAACCTAAGCTGAGTTTGTGTTTCAGACTTCTGTCCTCAAAGTCTTGGGCCACACACCCTCCAGGCTGGGCCCCTGGAGCCACACATTAGGACTGTGCCTACCAATCCATGGGAATTCTGCCCATTCCATGGTCCATAATCGTACAAATTAGGAGAAACCTAGAAAGTCCCTAAGGCCATCCCAATAGTGTAGGTCGATCTGAACAAACAAGGGGTGTCTGACACCAGCTGATAATCGACCTCCACACATACCATAGATGGATGTCCCCAGAGAAGAAGATTGAACCAGACAGGACCCTAGGCCATAATAGGATCCATTGCTTTGGGTTACAGGTATGTGTCCTCAAAAGCCTGATTCCAAGACGAGCATAGGGGTTTTCCTGAGGCACCCATCAGAACTCATCTCGTCTCCACAAGGAAACCTGTGCATGGGAGCCATGTCCAAAGCTTAGGAGAGTACTTCAGGGTCCCGGTGCCACCGCCCCATTCCAAGGCACTCATGGACACAAAAACACATTAGGACCCATCCTCAGGAAAGTCCATTTCAACTCAGCCACCCCGGTTGTTCCGGCAGAGCCATCAGATCTAAACTGTCTTGTTGCTAGGAGACAATTTGAATGCGAGGCGGGCTTCCCAGGCATCCATCCACGAACGGTGCTCTGGAGTCATTCCATATGGAATGTCCTGGAGCTGTCCAACAGGTTTCAATTGTCCCGCAGAAGGAATCCTTTAAGGGGGCATCCCACAACTCCCAACGTGGGAAAACCTCAATGGCCTCGAGATTCCGCTCCCTTCATGAAGCGTCAATTATGCACAGAAAATCCATCCTGAGCCAACGTCTGATCCTCGCCCTGACTTCAGATGCATGAGATATTGGTTCAGATCTGCAGGGGGTACCTGCCATGACCTCGCCCTGAAACCGAAGTCTAGCTTGTCTTCTCAGAATTCTGTCCTCACACTCCTGGCCCCAAAGCCCTCAAGTTTGGCAATTCCGGACCCACAATGCAGCACTCTGCCTGCCCTCTAGAAATAAATTATTGCCTCATGACCTGCCCAGGCACCTTAAATGCGGGTAAACCTACACAGCACTCGACTTTACCCAAATTATATAGTCTAACCTGGGCACTTATGCACTGTCGAACACAACCTGAGCCCGGAACTCCTGACCAACACCCAGAAATCTGACCGCACACTGAGCACATGAAACCCTCCATCGCCTTAGGTCATCATCTCTTCCCTACCTCAGTTTTCAGGCTTCAGAACCGAGACCTTATCTCCAATCACTGCTCAGGGGTGAGTGTGATGCAGAAATCAGAACTCCTCCTTACCCATGGCAAGAACCCTTGTGGTTGGCACGTTGTCCAACGTTCAGTGTAGGAGAAACCAGCATTCACCCTGAGGCCCCGCCCATTCTTGAGTGCGACGAGGGCATACACACGCATTGTGACCCTCAGCATGAGTCCTGTCCTCGAGTAAGTCCTCTCCTTGGCTGGACAATTAGATGTCATAATGGGCTTGACATGTCCCTAGGCCCCAATTTTTAACCAGATTTCTGATTGTCCAGGCGCCCCTCCCCAGGGCTCTACTCTGGAATCCCTCATTTGGTGGGACACCTGAGGTTAAAAAAGAAAACAACAACAACAACAACAACAACAACAAAACGGACTTCTTGAAGCCCACAGAATGACCCCAAACTCTTTGGACGTGGCCAAACCACCAGAGAGTAAGACTCGTCCATTTCCCATGAAGTCACCAAGAAATTCCACGACCATGAGTGACACGATATCCCAAGACAAAAACTTGAGAAAAGGAGCCTCACACTCGCCCTTCTTTCAAATCCAAAAGAGTTCTTCTCATGGTCTGTAGATCAGTCCTGCCATACCTATGACCCGAAACATAAGCCGAGTTTGTGTTTTCAGACAACTGTCCAAACAGCCCTGGCCTACACAACCTACAGGCTAAGGTCCCTGGAGCCAAACCTGAGGACTGTACTTGCCTCTCCAAGGGAACTGTGTGTGCCCATTCCAATGGCCACAACCCTTCTAATAGGATAAACCTCCAAAGTCCCTGATCCATCTCAATAGTGGTGGCTTCCCAGGAAAAACAGGGGCAATCTGAGCCCTTCAGAGCACCTACCTGCACTCAGACCCATAGACAGATGTGCCCAGAAGTAAAAAGGAAAGAACAGGCCCCTAGGCACTAATCAGATCCATTGCTTTGGTTTCCAGGCATCTCTCCTCAGAGGCCTGGATTTCAAAAGCAGCATATAGCTGTTTCTTGACTCACCCAACAGAAATCATCTCATCTACACATGGGAAACTTGCACGTTGGAACTGTGTCAAAGCCTCTGTTTAGTAGAACTCTTTAGGGCCCCAGTGCCACCGCTTCATTCCAAGGTCTCCTTAGACACAAAAGCACATTAGGACCCATGCCCAGGGGTGTCCATTTCAATGCAGCGTCCTCGGTTACTCCCAACAGATCCAGGAGATCTAACCTGTCTTGTTGCTAGGAGACAATTGGAATGCGAGGTGGGCTACCCAGCCATCCATCCTTAGAACCCTGCTCAGAATCATTGGCCTGGAGCCAAACAACAGGTCTCAATTGTCCTGCCAAAGACTCTCTGCAGTTTGGAGCTTCTCACAACTCCCATCGTGGGAAAACACCCATGGCCTCGTGATCCCCCCCCATTCATGAAGGGGCCTTCAGGTACAGAAACTACAACCTGAGCGATCCTCTGATCCTCGCCCTGACTTCAGATGCACGATCTCGATTCAGGTCTGTAGATTGTGCCTGCCATGGCCTCACCCAGAAACCTAAGCCTAGCTTGTGTTCTCAGACTTTTGTCATCAGACAACAGGCCCACAAGCCCTCCAGTTTGGCAATCCAGAACTACAATGCAGCACTCTGCCTGCCCTCCAGATAAAAAATATTGTCCTCTGGGGCTAACCAGTAACCCCAAATGAGGATCAAACTGCACCGAACTTGGCTGTACCCCAAATACATAGGCTGACCAGGGCACTAATGCCCTTTCTGACACAGCCTGAGCCTGGACCCCTGGCCCCTCCCAGACAGCTGGCCGCACACTGCGCACATCGAGCCTCCATGGCCTTAGGTCGTCATCTCTTCCCAACCTGGTTTCCAGGTTTCAGAACCTAGACCTTATCTCCAATCACTGCCCAAGTTGAAGGTGATGCAGAAATCAGAACTCCTTCCCCATGGCAAGAAACCTTGTGGTTGGCATGTTGTCCAACGTTCAGTGTCGTTGAAACCAGTGTGGCCCATGAGGCCCCGCCCATGCTCGTGGGCCACATTGGTCACAAACACACATTGTGACCGTCAGGCTGAGCCCAGTCCTCAAGTAAGGCCACTCAGTGGCTGGAAGAAGATAGCATATTGGGGTTTCCATGCCCCTAGGCCCCAATTTTTAACCATAGTTCGGATTGTCCCTTCAGTCTTCCCCAAGGCTTGGCTTTGGAATTCCTCTTTTGGTGGGACACCTGAGGTAACAAAACTGAAATGAGTCATCCCATCCCACAGATTGACTAAAAGCAATTGGGAATCGGGCCAAATCCTAAGAGAGGAAGATTCGTCCATGGCCCATGATGCCTCCCCGACATTCCACGTCCATCGCTGATACAAAATCCAGAGACAAAAGCCTGAGCAAGCGCCTCAGACTCGGACTTTCTTCATATCCTGAAGAGTTCTTCTCATGGTTTGTCGATCGGGCCTGCCATACCTACATCCCCAAACCTAAGCTGAGTTTGTGTTTTCAGACTTCTGTCCTTAAATTCTTGGGCCACACACTCTCCAGGCTGGGACCCTGGAGCCACACATTAGGACTGTGCCTACCAATCCATGGGAATTCTGCCCATTGCATGGTCCATAATCGTACAAATTAGGAGAAACCTCCAAAGTCCCTAAGGCCATCCCAATAGTGTCGGTCGCCCGGAAATAACAAGGGCTGTCTGACACCAGCTGATAATCGACCTCCACTCATACCATAGGTGGATGTCCCCAGAGAAGAAGATTGAACCAGACAGGACCCTAGGCCTTAATAGGATCCATTGTTTTGGGTTACTGGCATGTGTCCTCTAAAGCCTGATTCCAATACGAGCATAGGGGTTTTCCTGAGGCACCCATCAGAACTCATCTCGTCTCCACAAGGAAACCTGTGCATGGGAGCCATGTCCAAAGCTTAGGAGAGTTCTTCAGGGTCCCGGTGCCACCGCCCCATTCCAAGGCCCTCATGGACCCAAAAACACATTAGGACCCATCCTCAGGAAAGTCCATTTCAACTCAGCCACCCCGGTTGCTCTGGCAGAGCCATCAGATCTAAACTGTCTTGTTGCTAGGAGACAATTAGAATGCGAGGCGGGATTCCCAGGCATCCATCCGCGAACGGTGCTCTGGAGTCATTCCATATGGGATGTCCTGGAGCTGTCCAACAGGTCTCAATTGTCCCGCAGAAGGAATCCTGGAAGGGGGCATCCCACAACTCCCAACGTGGGAAAAACTCAATGGCCTCGAGATTCCGCTCCCTTCATGAAGCGTCCATCAGGCACAGAAAATCCAACCTGAGCCATCGTCTGATCCTCGCCCTGACTTCAGATGCATGAGATATTGGTTCAGATCTGCAGGGGGTACCTGCCGTGACCTCGCCCTGAAACCGAAGTCTAGCTTGTCTTCTCAAACTACTGTCCTCACACTCCTGGCCCCGAAGCCCTCAAGTTTGGCAATTCCGGACCCACAATGCAGCACTCTGCTTGCCCTCTAGAAAAAAAAATTATTGCCTCATGAGCTGCCCAGGCACCTTAAATGAGGGTAAACCTCCACAGCACTTGACTTTACCCAAATTATATAGTCTAACCTGGGCACTAATGCACTGTCGAACACAACCTGAGCCCGGAACTCCTGACCAACACCCAGAAAGCTAACCGCACACTGAGCACATAAAACCCGCCATGGCCTTAGGTCATCATCTCTTCCCTACCTCAGTTTTCAGGCTTCAGAACCGAGACCTTATCTCCAATCAATGCCCAGGGGTGAGTGTAATGCAGAAATCAGAACTCCTGCTTACCCATGGCAAGAACCCTTGTGGTTGGCACGTTGTCCAACGTTCAGTGTAGGAGAAACCAGCATTCACCCTGAGGCCCCGCCCATTCTTGAGTGCGACGAGGGCATACACACGCATTGTGACCCTCAGCATGAGTCCTGTCCTCTAGTAAGTCCTCTCAGTAGCTGGACCATTAGATGTCATAATGGGCTTGACATGTCCCTAGGCCCCAATTTTTAACCAGATTTCTGATTGTCCAGTCGCCCCTCCCCAGGGCTCTACTCTGGAATCCCTCATTTGGTGGGACACCTGAGGTTAAAAAAGAAAACAACAACAACAACAAAAAAAAAAAACGGACTTCTTCCAGCCCACAGAATGACCCCAAACTCTTTGGACGGGGCCAAGCCACCAGAGAGTAAGACTCATCCATTTCCCATGGAGTCACCCAGAAATTCCACGACCATGAGTGACACGATATCCAGAGACAAAAACTTGAGCAGGAGCCTCACATCGCCCTTCTTTCAAATCCAGAAGAGTTCTCCTCATGATCTGTAGATTAGTCCTGCCATACCTATGACCCGAAACATAAGCCGAGTTTGTGTTTTCAGACAACTGTCCAAACAGCCCTGGCCTACACAACCTACAGGCTCAGAACCCTGCAGCCAAACCTGAGGACTGTACTTGCCCTCTCCAAGGGAATTGTGTGTGCCCATTCCAATGGCCACAACCCTTCTAATAGGATAAACCTCCAAAGTCCCAGATCCATCTCAATAGTGGTGGCTTCCCAGGAAAAACAGGGGCAATCTGAGCACTACAGAGCACCTACCTGCACTCAGACCCATAGACACATGTGCCCAGAGGTAAAAAGGAAAGAACAGGCCCCTAGGCACTAATCAGATCCATTGCTTTGGTTTCCAGGCATCTCTCCTCAGAGGCCTGCAATTCAAAAGCAGCATATAGCTGTTTCTTGACTCACCCAACAGAAAACATCTCATCTACACATGGGATACTTGCACGTTGGAGATGTTTCAAAGCCTCTGTTTAGTAGAACTCTTTAGGGCCCAAGTGCCCCCGCTTCATTCCAAGGTCTCCTTAGACACAAAAGCACATTAGGACCCATGACCAGGGGTGTCCATTTCAACTCAGCGTCCTCGATTGCTCCCCACAGATCCAGGAGATCTAACCTGTCTTGTTGCTAGGAGACAATTTGAATGTGAGGTGGGCTACCAGCCATCCATCCTTAGAACCCTGCTCAGAATCATTGGCCTGGAGCCAAACAACAGGTCTCAATTGTCCTGCAGAAGACTCTCTGCAGTTTGGAGCTTCTCACAACTCCCATCGTGGGAAAACCCCCATGGTCTCGTGATCCCCCCCCCATTCATGAAGGGGCCATCAGGGACAGAAACTCCAACCTGAGCGATCGTCTGATCCTCGCCCTGACTTCAGATGCATGAGATCTCGATTCAGGACTGTAGATTGTGCCTGCCATGGCCTCACCCAGAAACCTAAGCCTAGCTTGTGTTCTCAATTTTTGTCGTCAGACTACTGGCCCAGAAGCCCTCCAGTTTGGCAATCCAGAACTACAATGCAGCACTCTGCCTGCCCTCCAGATAAAAAACATTGTCCTCTGGGGCTACCCAGTAACCCCAAATGAGGATCAACCTGCACCGACCTTGGCTGTACCCCAAATACATAGGCTGACCAGGGCACTAATGCCCTTTCTGACACAGCCTGAGCCTGGACTCCCTGGCCCGTCCCAGACAGCTGACCGCACACTGAGCACATCGAGCCGCCATGGCCTTAGGTCATCATCTCTTCCCAACCTCGGATTTCAGGCTTTAGATTCTAGACCTTTCCTCCAATCACTGCCCAGGGTTGAACGGGATGCAGAAATCAGAACTCCTTCCCCATGGCAAGATACCTTGTGGTTGGCATGTTGTCCAACTTTCAGTGTTGTTGAATCCAGTGTTGCCCATGAGGCCCCGCCATGCTCGCAGGCTACATTGGTCACAAACACACATTGTGACCCTCAGCCTGACCAAAGTCCTCAAGTAAGGCCTCTCAGTGGCTGGATGAAGAGATAGCATATTGGGCTTGCCATGCCCCTAGTCCCCAATTTTGAACCATAGTTCTGGTGGTTCCTTCAGTCTTCCCCACGGCTTTGCTTTGGAATTCCTCTTTTCGTGGGACACCTGAGGTAACAAAACTGAAAGGAGTCCTCCCATCCCACAGTATGACGAAAATAAATTGGGAATCGGGCGAAATCCTCATAGAGGTAGATTCGTCCATGGCCCATGAAGCATACCCGACATTCTACGGCCATTGCTGATACAAATTCCAGAGACAAAAGCCTGAGCAAGTGCCTCAGACTCGCTCTATATTCAAATCTTCATGAGTTCTTCTCATTGTTTGTATATTGGGCCTGCCATACCGACGTCCCCCAAAAAAACTTAGTTTGTGTATCGGAATCACAATCAGAACTCTGCCTTCCACATGGCTGTAATGCTTGTTCTTCACATGGAGTCACACCTTCACGTGGGGAACCCTTCATGGCCCCTGATGCCACGCCAAAACATGAGTGCTGCTTGGGCACAAATTCACACTGTTACCCTAGCATGAGCCCCATGTCAAAGAAAGGCCTGTCAGGTTCGGGACGAAGATTCTGCATATAGTCCCTGCCATGCCTATAGGCACCCAAGACTAATTAGATGGTGTGTATTCTAGTTGAAGGAACCCACTGCTGTGCTCTAGAGTCCCTCTCCTGGGGGGTCCTTTCTGGCAGAAAACAGTACTCTTCACTTCCCACAGAATGAACCCAAACACTTGGGAGCTTGGACAATCCCCTGAGAGGAAGGCTCTTCCTCGGCCCCTGAGGCAACCCCTACCCTGACCGGACACTGTGAACGCAACACCCAGAGACAAAAGCCTGAGCAATTGCCTCCCATTTGCCCTCCTTTGATATCCAGAGAATCTCCCCTCACGGACTGGAGATCAGGACTGCCATTACCTTGGCCCCATCCTGAGCCAAGTTTGCTTTTTCAGACATCCGTCCCCACAGCCCTGGCAAACAGAGCCTCTAGGCTGGGTCCTCTGGAGCCATACAACAGGACCGTGCCTGCTCTCTCCTGGGAAACTGTGTACATTCTTTGGACACACACATCCAGAATATGAGAAACCTCAAGGCCCCCGAGGACATCCCACTACTGGGAGCCTCCCTGGACACACAGGGGCATTCCGACACTAGCTGAGCAGCTACCTCCACGAAGGCATGCACACAGATGTCAACAGAGATAGAAGGTTGAGCCGGACAGGCCCTTAGGCTTGCTTTGGATTCCAGGTGTTACTCCTCAGAGGCTTTGGTTCGAAGAACAGGATATGAGGCTTTCCTGAGGCACAGAACAGAACTCCTCTCGTCTCCACATGGGGAGCTTTCTTACTGGGGATGTATCAAACCCTTCAGGTAGTGCCCAAGCAGCACTTGAGTGCTGATTGGGAACAAATTCACACTGTGACCCTAGCATGAGCCCCATGTCAAAGAAAGGCCTGTCAGGGCCTGGACAAAGAGCCCGCATATGGGGCTTGCCAAGCCCCTATGCACCCAATCCTCACCAGGGTTTGAGATTTCCAGTCGCCCCGCCCGTACCTGGGGATCTGATCTGGAATCCCTTTCTTGGAGAGACACATGAGCCAGACAACACGACTCCACCCTTCCCACAAAATGACCCCAAACTCTTGGGAGCTGGGACAAATCCCCAGAGAGGGATACTCGTCCACTGTACCTGAGGCCACCGCTCCAATCCACGGCTATCCCGGACACAACATCCAGAGACAAAAGCCTGAAGGAACGCCTCCCACTCGCCCTTGTTTCAGAGGCCCAGGAGCTCCCTCTCGGGCTGTACATCCGGCCTGCCATACCCTAGGCGCCACTCATAAGCTGAGTTTGTGTATTCAGACTTCTGTGCCCACAGCCTGGACCCACACAACATCCAGGCTAGGGCCTCTGGACCAAACAGCGAAAGATTGTGCCTGCCCTCTCCAAGGAAAGTGTGCCCAATCCATTGACCACAACCCTACAGGTTAGGGAAAAGCTCCAAGGTCCCTGAGGCCATCAATAGTATAGGCCCCCCTGGACTAAGAGGGGCTCTCTGACACCAGCGGAGCAACTATCTCCACTTAGACTCTCAGACAGTGTCCCCAGAGACAGAAGGTTGAAATGGACAGGCCCCCAGACCCTAATCTGAACCTTAGCTTTGGTTTCCATGTTTCCGTTCTCAGAGGACTGTTTTCGTAGACCAGCACCTGGGGCTTTTCTGAGGCACCAAACCAAACCTCTCTCATCTCCACATGGGCAGCATTCTTACTGGGATGTATCAAACACTTCAGGTAGGAGAGTTCCGCAGGGCCACTGAACAACCAGCACATTCCAAGGTCTCCATGGACCCAAACGCACATTATGACGCATCCTCAGGAGAGGCCATTTCAACTCAGCCCCCTGGGTCGCGTGTTCCAGAGGCAGCAGATCAAACATATCTTGTCGCTAATAGCCAATGGGAATGCGAGGCATGCTGTACAGGGATCCATCCTTCGAACCCTGCTCTCCAGTCCTTCCATATGGTATGTCCTGGAGCCATGCAACAGGACTCGAATGTCCCGCAGAAGGAAACCTTGTGGTTTGGGGCAACCTCCAAACTCAGCGTGGGAAAACTTCCTTGGCCTCATGAGGCCCCCACTTCATGAAGGTGCCATCATGGACACATACTCCAGCCTCAGCCAACGTCTGATCCTCAGCCTGACTTCAGATGCAGGAGATTTTGATTCAGCCTCTGCAGAGTGGGCCTGCTCTGCCCTTGGCTCCAATCCTCACACTAGCTTGTGTTTTCAGACTTCCGTCCTCACACTCCTGGCCCACAAACCCTCCCTACTGGGAATTCTGGGGCCACAATGAAGCACTGTGCCTGCCTCCCAGGAGAAAAACATTGTCTATGGCGCTGCCCAGAAACCCCAAATGAGGATCAAACTGCTTGGCCCTCGGCAACACCCCAATTGCATAGGCTACCTTAAACAGTGATGCTCTGTCGCAAATAGCCTGAGCCCAGACCTTCCAACAGACACCGACACAGCTGGCTGCACACCCAGCACATTGGACCCGCCACTGCCTTAGGCCACCATCCATTCCCAACCTGGGTTTTCAGTCATCGGAACCTAGACCTTATCTCCAATCCCTGCACAGGGGGGAACCTGATGCACAAGTCAGAACCCCTCCTTCCCCATGGCAAGAAACCTTGCTGCTGGCAGTGAGTCAAACCTTCAGTGTAGGAGAAAACGGCATGGCCCATGAGGCCACGCCCAAGCGTGAGGGCCGCCTTGGGCACAAACACACATTGTGACCCTCAGCTTGAGTACCTTATTCAAGTAACGCCTCTCAGTGACTGGACCAAGAGCCCGCATATGTGGCTTGCCATGCCCATAGGCACACAGGACTAACTAGATGGTGTGTATTCCAGTTGAGGGAACCCACTGCTGTGCTCTAGAGTCCCTCTCCTGGGGGGTCCCCTGTGGCAGAAAACAGTACTCTTTATTCCCACAGAATGAACACAAACACTTGGGAGCTTGGACAATTCCCCGAGAGGAAGGCTCTTCCTCGGCCTCTGAGACAACCACTACCCTGACCGGACACTGTAAACGCAACACCCAGAGACAAAATCCTGAGTGACTGCCTCCCACTTGCCCTAATTTGATTTCCAGAGGATCTCCCCTCACGGACTAGAGATCAGGCCTGCCATTACATTGGCCCCTAGCTGAGCCAAGTTTGCTTTTTCAGACATCTGTCCCCACAGCCCTGGCAAACACAGCCTCTAGGCTGGGTCCACTGGAGCCATACCACAGGACCGTGCCTGCTCTCTCCTGGGAAACTGTGTCCATTCCTTTGGCCACACACCTCCAGAATATGAGAAACCTCAAGGCCTCCGAGGACATCCCACTACTGGGAGCCTCACTGGACTCACAGGGGCATTCGGACACAAGCTGAGCAGCTACATCCATGAATGCATGCACACAGATGTCAACAGAGATAGAAGGTTGAGCCGGACAGGCCTTTAGGCCGTAGTCTCAACTGTTGCTTTGGTTTCCAGGTGTCACTCCTCAGAGGCTTTGGTTCGAAGAACAGGGTATGGGGCTTTCCTGAGGCACGGAACAGAACTCCTCTCGTCTCCACATGGGAAGTTTCCTTGTTGGAGCCGTGTCAAACACCTCATGTTGGAGAATCCTGCAGAGTCCCTGAGCCACCTCCACATTCCAAGGTCTCCCAGGCCACCAAGCCACAGTAGGACTCATCTTCAGGCGAGTCCATTTCAACTCTCCCCTCTGGGTAGCTCACCCAGGAGCCCGCAGATTGAGCCTGCCTTGTCCTGACTAAAGAGTGGGAATATGAGGTGGTGTTCCCAGGCATCCATGCTTAGACACCTGCTCTCGAGTCTTTCCATATGGGGCCTCTTGGAACCATCCAATAGGACTCGACTGTCGTGCAGAAGGTAACCTTCAGTTTTGGAGCAGTTCACAAATCCCATCGTAGGCAAAACTTTCTGGCCTCATGAAGCCCCCACACCCTTCAGGAAGAGGCCATGCTGGACAAGAACTCTAGCCTGAGGCACGTCTCATAGTTGACATGACCTCAGTGCAGGAGATCTCGATTCAGCCTCTGCAGAGTGGGCCTGCCGTGCCCTCGGTCCCAAACCTCACGCTAGCTTGTGTTTTCCGACTTCCTTCCTCACACTCCTGGCAAACAAGCCCTCCGGACTAGGAACTCCGGAACCAAAACCCAGCCCAGTGTCTGCCCAACGGAAGAAAAACGTTTCCCTGTGGGGCTCTCCAGAAAACCCAGATGAGGATCAACCTGCTCGGGCCTAGACGGTACCCGAAATGGATAGGCTGCTCTGGGCACTCATGCTCTGCCTGACACAGCCTGAAGCCAGACGTCCAGACAGACAAGGAGACAGCTGGCCGCACACCCAGCACTTCGGACACGCCATGGTCTTATGCCGTCACCTCATCCTAACCTTGGTTTTCAGATATCTGTACCTAGACATTATATCAATTCTCCACACAGCTGGGTATAGCAAGCACAAAACAGAACTCCTCCTTCCCCATGTATGTCAAGCTTGCTCTTGGCATGGAGTCACACCTTCAGGGTGGGAGAAACCTTCATGGCCCCTGATGCCACGCCCAAACTTGAGTGCTGCTTGGGCACAAATTCACACTGTGACCCTCAGCATGAGCCCCATGTCAAAGAAAGGCTTGTCAGGGCCTGGACCAAGAGCCCACATATGGGGATTGCCAAGCCCCTATGCACCCAATCCTCACCACGGTTTGAATTTTCCAGTCGCCCCGCCCGTACCTGGAGCTCTGCTCTGGAATCCCTTTCTTGGAGAGACCCATGAGCCAGACAACACGACTCCACCATTCCCACAAAATGACCCCAATCTCTTGGGAGCTGGGACAAATCCCCAGAGAGGGATACTCGTCCACAGTACCTGAGGCCACCGCTCCAATCCACGGCTATCCCGGACACAACATCCAGAGACAAAAGCCTGAAGGAACGCCTCCCAGTCACCCTTGTTTCAGAGGCCCAGGAGCTCCCTCTCGGGCTGTACATCCGGCCAGCCATACCCTAGGCGCCACTCATAAGCTGAGTTTGTGTATTCAGACTTCTGTGCCCACAGCCTGGACCCACACAACATCCAGGCTAGGGCCTCTGGACCAAAAAGCGAAAGATTGTGCCTGCCCTCTCCAAGGAAAGTGTGACCAATCCATTGACCACAACCCTACAGGTTAGGGAAAAGCTCCAAGGTCCCTGAGGCCATCAAGAGTATAGGCCACCCTGGACTAAGAGGGGCTCTCTGACACCAGCGGAGCAACTATCTCCACTTAGACTCTCAGACAGTGTCCCCAGAGACAGAAGGTTGAAATGGACAGGCCCCCAGGCCCTAATCTGAACCTTAGCTTTGGTTTCCATGTTTCCATTCTCAGAGGGCTGTTTTCGTAGACCAGCACCTGGGGCTTTCCTGAGGCACCAAACCAAACCTCTCTCATCTCCACATGGGCAGCATTCTTACTGGGATGTATCAAACACTTCAGGTAGGAGAGTTCCGCAGGGCCACTGAACAACCAGCACATTCCAAGGTCTCCATGGACCCAAACGCACATTATGACGCATCCTCAGGAGAGGCCATTTCAACTCAGCCCCCTGGGTCGCGTGTTCCAGAGGCAGCAGATCAAACATATCTTGTCGCTAATAGCCAATGGGAATGCGAGGCATGCTGTACAGGGATCCATCCTTCGAACCCTGCTCTCCAGTCCTTCCATATGGTATGTCCTGGAGCCATGCAACAGGACTCGAATGTCCCGCAGAAGGAAACCTTGTGGTTTGGGGCAACCTCCAAACTCAGCGTGGGAAAACTTCCTTGGCCTCATGAGGCCCCCACTTCATGAAGGTGCCATCATGGACACATACTCCAGCCTCAGCCAACGTCTGATCCTCAGCCTGACTTCAGATGCAGGAGATTTTGATTCAGCCTCTGCAGAGTGGGCCTGCTCTGCCCTTGGCTCCAATCCTCACACTAGCTTGTGTTTTCAGACTTCCATCCTCACACTCCTGGCCAACAAACCCTCCCTACTGGGAATTCTGGGGCCACAATGAAGCACTGTGCCTGCCTCCCAGGAGAAAAACATTGTCTATGGCGCTGCCCAGAAACCCCAAATGAGGATCAAACTGCTTGGCCCTCGGCAACACCCCAATTGCATAGGCTACCTTAAACAGTGATGCTCTGTCGCAAATAGCCTGAGCCCAGACCTTCCAACAGACACCGACACAGCTGGCTGCACACCCAGCACATTGTACCCGCCACTGCCTTAGGCCACCATCTATTCCCAACCTGGGTTTTCAGTCATCGGAACCTAGACCTTATCTCCAATCACTGCACAGGGGGGAACCTGATACACAAGTCAGAACCCCTCCTTTCCCATGGCAAGAAACCTTGGTGGTGGCAGTGAGTCAAACCTTCAGTGTAGGAGAAAACGGCATGGCCCATGAGGCCACGCCCAAGCGTGAGGGCCGCCTTGGGCACAAACACACATTGTGACCCTCAGCGTGAGTACCTTATTCAAGTAACGCCTCTCAGTGACTGGACCATGAGCCCGCATATGTGGCTTGCAATGCCCATAGGCACCAAGGACTAACTAGATGGTGTGTATTCCAGTTGAGGGAACCCACTGCTGTGCTCTAGAGTCCCTCTCCTGGGGGGTCCCCTGTGGCAGAAAACAGTACTCTTTATTCCCACAGAATGAACACAAACACTTGGGAGCTTGGACAATCCCCCGAGAGGAAGGCTCTTCCTCGGCCTCTGAGACAACCCCTACCCTGACCGGACCATGTAAACGCAACACCCAGAGACAAAATCCTGAGTGACTGCCTCCCACTTGCCCTACTTTGATTTCCAGAGGATCTCCCCTCACGGACTAGAGATCAGGCCTGCCATTACATTGGCCCCTAGCTGAGCCAAGTTTGTTTTTTCAGACATCTGTCCCCACAGCCCTGGCAAACACAGCCTCTAGGCTGGGTCCTCTGGAGCCATTCCACAGGACCGTGCCTGCTCTCTCCTGGGAAACTGTGTCCATTCCTTTGGCCACACACCTCCAGAATATGAGAAACCTCAAGTCCTCCGAGGACATCCCACTACTGGGAGCCTCACTGGACTCACAGGGGCATTCGGACACAAGCTGAGCAGCTACATCCATGAATGCATGCACACAGATGTCAACAGAGATAGAAGGTTGAGCCGGACAGGCCTTTAGGCCATAGTCTCAACTCTTGCTTTGGTTTTCAGGTGTCACTCCTCAGAGGCTTTGGTTCGAAGAACAGAGTATGGGGCTTTCCTGAGGCACGGAACAGAACTCCTCTCGTCTCCACATGGGAAGTTGCCTTGTTGGAGCCGTGTCAAACACCTCATGTTGGAGAATCCTGCAGAGTCCCTGAGCCACCTCCACATTCCAAGGTCTCCCAGGCCACCAAGCCACAGTAGGACTCATCTTCAGGCGAGTCCATTTCAACTCTCCCCTCTGGGTAGCTCACCCAGGAGCCCGCAGATTGAGCCTGCCTTGTCCTGACTAAAGAGTGGGAATATGAGGTGGCGTTCCCAGGCATCCATGCTTAGACACCTGCTCTCGAGTCTTTCCATATGGGGCCTCTTGGAACCATCCAATAGGACTCGACTGTCGTGCAGAAGGTAACCTTCAGTTTTGGAGCAGTTCACAAATCCCATCGTAGGCAAAACTTTCTGGCCTCATGAAGCCCCCACACCCTTCAGGAAGAGGCCATGCTGGACAAGAACTCTAGCCTGAGGCACGTCTCATAGTTGACATGACCTCAGTGCAGGAGATCTCGATTCAGCCTCTGCAGAGTGGGCCTGCCGTGCCCTCGGTCCCAAACCTCACGCTAGCTTGTGTTTTCCGACTTCCTTCCTCACACTCCTGGCAAACAAGCCCTCCGGACTAGGAACTCCGGAACCAAAACCCAGCCCAGTGTCTGCCCAACGGAAGAAAAACGATTCCCTGTGGGGCTCTCCAGAAAACCCAGATGAGGATCAACCTGCTCGGGCCTCGACGGTACCCGAACTGGATAGGCTGCTCTGGGCACTCATGCTCTGCCTGACACAGCCTGAAGCCAGACGTCCAGACAGACAAGGAGACAGCTGGCCGCACACCCAGCACTTCGGACACGCCATGGTCTTATGCCGTCACCTCATCCTAACCTTGGTTTTCAGATATCTGAACCTAGACATTATATCAATTCTCCACACAGCTGGGTATATCAAGCACAAAACAGAACTCCTCCTTCCCCATGGCTGTCAAGCTTGCTCTTGGCATGCAGTCACACCTTCAGGGTGGGAGAAACCTTCATGGCCCCTGATGCCACGCCCAAACTTGAGTGCTGCTTGGGCACAAATTCACACTGTGACCCTCAGCATGAGCCCCATGTCAAAGAAAGGCCTGTCAGGGCCTGGACCAAGAGCCCACATATGGGGCTTGCCAAGCCCCTATGCACCCAATCCTCACCACGGTTTTAATTTTCCAGTCGCCCCGCCCGTACCTGGCGCTCTGCTCTGGAATCCCTGTCTTGGAGAGACCCATGAGCCAGACAACACGACTCCACCCTTCCCACAAAATGACCCCAAACGCTTGGGAGCTGGGACAAATCCCCAGAGAGGGATTCTCGTCCACAGTACCTGAGGCCACCGCTCCAATCCACGGCTATCCCGGACACAACATCCAGAGACAAAAGCCTGAAGGAACGCCTCCCACTCGCCCTTGTTTCAGAGGCCCAGGAGCTCCCTCTCGGGCTGTACATCCGGCCTGCCATAACCTAGGCGCCACTCATAAGCTGAGTTTGTGTATTCAGACTTCTGTGCCCACAGCCTGGACCCACACAACATCCAGGCTAGGGCCTCTGGACCAAACAGCGAAAGATTGTGCCTGCCCTCTCCAAGGAAAGTGTGCCCAATCCATTGACCACAACACTACAGGTTAGGGAAAAGCTCCAAGGTCCCTGAGTCCATCAATAGTATAGGCCACCCTGGACTAAGAGGGGCTCTCTGACACCAGCGGAGCAACTATCTCCACTTAGACTCTCAGACAGTGTCCCCAGAGACAGAAGGTTGAAATGGACAGGCCCCCAGGCCCTAATCTGAACCTTAGCTTTGGTTTCCATGTTTCCGTTCTCAGAGGACTGTTTTCGTAGACCAGCACATGGGGCTTTTCTGAGGCACCAAACCAAACCTCTCTCCTCTCCACATGGGCAGCTTTCTTACTGGGATGTATCAAACACTTCAGGTAGGAGAGTTCCGCAGGGCCACTGAACAACCAGCACATTCCAAGGTCTCCATGGACCCAAACGCACATTATGACGCATCCTCAGGAGAGGCCATTTCAACTCAGCCCCCTGGGTCGCGTGTTCCAGAGGCAGCAGATCAAACATATCTTGTCGCTAATAGCCAATGGGAATGCGAGGCATGCTGTACAGGGATCCATCCTTCGAACCCTGCTCTCCAGTCCTTCCATATGGTATGTCCTGGAGCCATGCAACAGGACTCGAATGTCCCGCAGAAGGAAACCTTGTGGTTTGGGGCAACCTCCAAACTCAGCGTGGGAAAACTTCCTTGGCCTCATGAGGCCCCCACTTCATGAAGGTGCCATCATGGACACATACTCCAGCCTCAGCCAACGTCTGATCCTCAGCCTGACTTCAGATGCAGGAGATTTTGATTCAGCCTCTGCAGAGTGGGCCTGCTCTGCCCTTGGCTCCATTCCTCACACTAGCTTGTGTTTTCAGACTTCCGTCCTCACACTCCTGGCCCACAAACCCTCCCTACTGGGAATTCTGGGGCCACAATGAAGCACTGTGCCTGCCTCCCAGGAGAAAAACATTGTCTATGGCGCTGCCCAGAAACCCCAAATGAGGATCAAACTGCTTGGCCCTCGGCAACACCCCAATTGCATAGGCTACCTTAAACAGTGATGCTCTGTCGCAAATAGCCTGAGCCCAGACCTTCCAACAGACACCGACACAGCTGGCTGCACACCCAGCACATTGGACCCGCCACTGCCTTAGGCCACCATCCATTCCCAACCTGGGTTTTCAGTCATCGGAACCTAGACCTTATCTCCAATCCCTGCACAGGGGGGAACCTGATGCACAAGTCAGAACCCCTCCTTCCCCATGGCAAGAAACCTTGCTGCTGGCAGTGAGTCAAACCTTCAGTGTAGGAGAAAACGGCATGGCCCATGAGGCCACGCCCAAGCGTGAGGGCCGCCTTGGGCACAAACACACATTGTGACCCTCAGCGTGAGTACCTTATTCAAGTAACGCCTCTCAGTGACTGGACCAAGAGCCCACATATGTGGCTTGCCATGCCCATAGGCACCCAGGACTAACTAGATGGTGTGTATTCCAGTTGAGGGAACCCACTGCTGTGCTCTAGAGTCCCTCTCCTGGGGGGTCCCGTGTGGCAGAAAACAGTACTCTTCATTCCCACAGAATGAACACAAACACTTGGGAGCTTGGACAATCCCCCGAGAGGAAGGCTCTTCCTCGGCCTCTGAGACAACCCCTACCCTGTCCGGACACTGTAAACGCAACACCCAGAGACAAAACCTGAGTGACTGCCTCCCACTTGCCCTTCTTTGATTTCCAGAGGATCTCCCCTCACGGACTAGAGATCAGGCCTGCCATTACATTGGCCCCTAGCTGAGCCAAGTTTGCTTTTTCAGACATCTGTCCCCACAGCCCTGGCAAACACAGCCTCTAGGCTGGGTCCTCTGGAGCCATACCACAGGACCGTGCCTGCTCTCTCCTGGCAAACTGTGTCCATTCCTTTGGCCACACACCTCCAGAATATGAGAAACCTCAAGGCCTCCGAGGACATCCCACTACTGGGAGCCTCACTGGACTCACAGGGGCATTCGGACACAAGCTGAGCAGCTACATCCATGAATGCATGCACACAGATGTCAACAGAGATAGAAGGTTGAGCCGGACAGGCCTTTAGGCCGTAGTCTCAACTCTTGCTTTGGTTTCCAGGTGTCACTCCTCAGAGGCTTTGGTTCGAAGAACAGGGTATGGGGCTTTCCTGAGGCACGGAACAGAACTCCTCTCGTCTCCACATGGGAAGTTGCCTTGTTGGAGCCGTGTCAAACACCTCATGTTGGAGAATCCTGCAGAGTCCCTGAGCCACCTCCACATTCCAAGGTCTCCCAGGCCACCAAGCCACAGTAGGACTCATCTTCAGGCGAGTCCATTTCAACTCTCCCCTCTGGGTAGCTCACCCAGGAGCCCGCAGATTGAGCCTGCCTTGTCCTGACTAAAGAGTGGGAATATGAGGTGGCGTTCCCAGGCATCCATGCTTAGACACCTGCTCTCGAGTCTTTCCATATGGGGCCTCTTGGAACCATCCAATAGGACTCGACTGTCGTGCAGAAGGTAACCTTCAGTTTTGGAGCAGTTCACAAATCCCATCGTAGGCAAAACTTTCTGGCCTCATGAAGCCCCCACACCCTTCAGGAAGAGGCCATGCTGGACAAGAACTCTAGCCTGAGGCACGTCTCATAGTTGACATGACCTCAGTGCAGGAGATCTCGATTCAGCCTCTGCAGAGTGGGCCTGCCGTGCCCTCGGTCCCAAACCTCACGCTAGCTTGTGTTTTCCGACTTCCTTCCTCACACTCCTGGCAAACAAGCCCTCCGGACTAGGAACTCCGGAACCAAAACCCAGCCCAGTGTCTGCCCAACGGAAGAAAAACGTTTCCCTGTGGGGCTCTCCAGAAAACCCAGATGAGGATCAACCTGCTCGGGCCTCGACGGTACCCGAACTGGATAGGCTGCTCTGGGCACTCATGCTCTGCCTGACACAGCCTGAAGCCAGACGTCCAGACAGACAAGGAGACAGCTGGCCGCACACCCAGCACTTCGGACACGCCATGGTCTTATGCCGTCACCTCATCCTAACCTTGGTTTTCAGATATCTGAACCTAGACATTATATCAATTCTCCACACAGCTGGGTATAGCAAGCACAAAACAGAACTCCTCCTTCCCCATGGCTGTCAAGCTTGCTCTTGGCATGGAGTCACACCTTCAGGGTGGGAGAAACCTTCATGGCCCCTGATGCCACGCCCAAACTTGAGTGCTGCTTGGGAACAAATTCACACTGTGACCCTCAGCATGAGCCCCATGTCAAAGAAAGGCCTGTCAGGGCCTGGACCAAGAGCCCACATATGGGGCTTGCCAAGCCCCTATGCACCCAATTCTCACCACGGTTTGAATTTTCAAGTCGCCCCGCCCGTACCTGGAGCTCTGCTCTGGAATCCCTTTCTTGGAGAGACCCATGAGCCAGACAACACGACTCCACCCTTCCCACAAAATGACCCCAAACTCTTGGGAGCTGGGACAAATCCCCAGAGAGGGATACTCGTCCACAGTACCTGAGGCCACCGCTCCAATCCACGGCTATCCCGGACACAACATCCAGAGACAAAAGCCTGAAGGAACGCCTCCCACTCGCCCTTGTTTCAGAGGCCCAGGAGCTCCCTCTCGGGCTGTACATCCGGCCGGCCATACCCTAGGCGCCACTCATAAGCTGAGTTTGTGTATTCAGACTTCTGTGCCCACAGCCTGGACCCACACAACATCCAGGCTAGGGCCTCTGGACCAAACAGCGAAAGATTGTGCCTGCCCTCTCCAAGGAAAGCGTGCCCAATCCATTGACCACAACCCTACAGGTTAGGGAAAAGCTCCAAGGTCCCTGAGGCCATCAATAGTATAGGCCACCCTGGACTAAGAGGGGCTCTCTGACACCAGCGGAGCAACTATCTCCACTTAGACTCTCAGACAGTGTCCCCAGAGACAGAAGGTTGAAATGGACAGGCCCCCAGGCCCTAATCTGAACCTTAGCTTTGGTTTCCATGTTTCCGTTCTCAGAGGACTGTTTTCGTAGACCAGCACATGGGGCTTTTCTGAGGCACCAAACCAAACATCTGTCATCTCCACATGGGCAGCTTTCTTACTGGGATGTATCAAACACTTCAGGTAGGAGAGTTCCGCAGGGCCACTGAACAACCAGCACATTCCAAGGTCTCCATGGACCCAAACGCACATTATGACGCATCCTCAGGAGAGGCCATTTCAACTCAGCCCCCTGGGTCGCGTGTTCCAGAGGCAGCAGATCAAACATATCTTGTCGCTAATAGCCAATGGGAATGCGAGGCATGCTGTACAGGGATCCATCCTTCGAACCCTGCTCTCCAGTCCTTCCATATGGTATGTCCTGGAGCCATGCAACAGGACTCGAATGTCCCGCAGAAGGAAACCTTGTGGTTTGGGGCAACCTCCAAACTCAGCGTGGGAAAACTTCCTTGGCCTCATGAGGCCCCCACTTCATGAAGGTGCCATCATGGACACATACTCCAGCCTCAGCCAACGTCTGATCCTCAGCCTGATTTCAGATGCAGGAGATTTTGATTCAGCCTCTGCAGAGTGGGCCTGCTCTGCCCTTGGCTCCAATCCTCACACTAGCTTGTGTTTTCAGACTTCCGTCCTCACACTCCTGGCCCACAAACCCTCCCTACTGGGAATTCTGGGGCCACAATGAAGCACTGTGCCTGCCTCCCAGGAGAAAAACATTGTCTATGGCGCTGCCCAGAAACCCCAAATGAGGATCAAACTGCTTGGCCCTCGGCAACACCCCAATTGCATAGGCTACCTTAAACAGTGATGCTCTGTCGCAAATAGCCTGAGCCCAGACCTTCCAACAGACACCGACACAGCTGGCTGCACACCCAGCACATTGGACCCGCCACTGCCTTAGGCCACCATCCATTCCCAAATGGGTTTTCAGTCATCGGAACCTAGACCTTATCTCCAATCCCTGCACAGGGGGGAACCTGATGCACAAGTCAGAACCCCTCCTTCCCCATGGCAAGAAACCTTGCTGCTGGCAGTGAGTCAAACCTTCAGTGTAGGAGAAAACGGCATGGCCCATGAGGCCACGCCCAAGCGTGAGGGCCGCCTTGGGCACAAACACACATTGTGACCCTCAGCGTGAGTACCTTATTCAAGTAACGCCTCTCAGTGACTGGACCAAGAGCCCGCATATGTGGCTTGCCATGCACATAGGCACCCAGGACTAACTAGATGGTGTGTATTCCAGTTGAGGGAACGCACTGCTGTGCTCTAGAGTCCCTCTCCTGGGGGGTCCCCTGTGGCAGGAAACAGTACTCTTCATTCCCACAGAATGAACACAAACACTTGGGAGCTTGGACAATCCCCCGAGAGGAAGGCTCTTCCTCGGCCTCTGAGACAACCCCTAACCTGACCGGACACTGTAAATGCAACACCCAGAGACAAAATCCTGAGTGACTGCCTCTCACTTGCCCTACTTTGATTTCCAGAGGATCTCCCCTCACGGACTAGAGATCAGGCCTGCCATTACATTGGCCCCTAGCTGAGCCAAGTTTGCTTTTTCTGACATCTGTCCCCACAACCCTGGCAAACACAGCCTCTAGGCTGGGTCCTCTGGAGCCATACCACAGGACCGTGCCTGCTCTCTCCTGGCAAACTGTGTCCATTCTTTTGGCCACACACCTCCAGAATATGAGAAACCTCAAGGCCTCTGAGGACATCCCACTACTGGGAGCCTCACTGGATGCACAGGGGCATTCGGACATAAGCGGAGCAGCTACATCCATGAATGCATGCACACAGATGTCAACAGAGATAGAAGGTTGAGCCGGACAGGCCTTTAGGCCGTAGTCTCAACTCTTGCTTTGGTTTCCAGGTGTCACTCCTCAGAGGCTTTGGTTCGAAGAACAGGGTATGGGGCTTTCCTGAGGCACGGAACAGAACTCCTCTCGTCTCCACATGGAAAGTTTCCTTGATGGAGCCGTGTCAAACACCTCATGTTGGAGAATCCTGCAGAGTCCCTGAGCCACCTCCACATTCCAAGGTCTCCCAGGCCACCAAGCCACAGGAGGACTCATCTTCAGGAGAGTCCATTTCAACTCTCCCCTCTGGGTAGCTCACCCAGGAGCCCGCAGATTGAGCCTGCCTTGTCCTGACTAAAGAGTGGGAATATGATGTGGCGTTCCCAGGCATCCATGCTTAGACACCTGCTCTCGAGTCTTTCCATATGGGGCCTCTTGGAACCATCCAATAGGACTCGACTGTCGTGCAGAAGGTAACCTTCAGTTTTGGAGCAGTTCACAAATCCCATCGTAGGCAAAACTTTCTGGCCTCATGAAGCCCCCACACCCTTCAGGAAGAGGCCATGCTGGACAAGAACTCTAGCCTGAGGCACGTCTCATAGTTGACATGACCTCAGTGCAGGAGATCTCGATTCAGCCTCTGCAGAGTGGGCCTGCCATGCCCTCGGTCCCAAACCTCACGCTAGCTTGTGTTTTCAGACTTCCTTCCTCACACTCCTGGTAAACAAGCCCTCCGGACTAGGAACTCCGGAACCAAAACCCAGCCCAGTGTCTGCCCAACGGAAGAAAAACGTTTCCCTGTGGGGCTCTCCAGAAAACCCAGATGAGGATCAACCTGCTCGGGCCTAGACGGTACCCGAAATGGATAGGCTGCTCTGGGCACTCATGCTCTGCCTGACACAGCCTGAAGCCAGACGTCCAGACAGACAAGGAGACAGCTGGCCGCACACCCAGCACTTCGGACAGGCCATGGTCTTATGCCGTCACCTCATCCTAACCTTGGTTTTCAGATATCTGAACCTAGACATTATATCAATTCTCCACACAGCTGGGTATAGCAAGCACAAAACAGAACTCCTCCTTCCCCATGGCTGTCAAGCTTGCTCTTGGCATGGAGTCACACCTTCAGGGTGGGAGAAACCTTCATGGCCCCTGATGCCACGCACAAACTTGAGTGCTGCTTGGGCACAAATTCACACTGTGACCCTCAGCATGAGCCCCATGTCAAAGAAAGGCCTGTCAGGGCCTGGACCAAGAGCCCACATATGGGGCTTGCCAAGCCCCTTTGCACCCAATCCTCACCACGGTTTGAATTTTCCAGTCGCCCGGCCTGTACCTGGAGCTCTGCTCTGGAATCCCTTTCTTGAGAGACCCATGAGCCAGACAACACGACTCCCCCCTTCCCACAAAATGACCCCAAACTCTGGGGAGCTGGGACAAATCCCCAGAGAGGGATACTCGTCCACAGTACCTGAGGCCACCGCTCCAATCCACGGCTATCCCAGACACAACATCCAGAGACAAAAGCCTGAAGGAACGCCTCCCACTCGCCCTTGTTTCAGAGGCCCAGGAGCTCCCTCTCGGGCTGTACATGCGGCCGGCCATACCCTAGGCGCCACTCATAAGCTGAGTTTGTGTATTCAGACTTCTGTGCCCACAGCCTGGACCCACACAACATCCAGGCTAGGGCCTCTGGACCAAACAGCGAAAGATTGTGCCTGCCCTCTCCAAGGAAAGCGTGCCCAATCCATTGACCACAACCCTACAGGTTAGGGAAAAGCTCCAAGGTCCCTGAGGCCATCAATAGTATAGGCCACCCTGGACTAAGAGGGGCTCTCTGACACCAGCGGAGCAACTATCTCCACTTAGACTCTCAGACAGTGTCCCCAGAGACAGAAGGTTGAAATGGACAGGCCCCCAGGCCCTAATCTGAACCTTAGCTTTGGTTTCCATGTTTCCGTTCTCAGAGGACTGTTTTCGTAGACCAGCACATGGGGCTTTTCTGAGGCACCAAACGAAACCTCTCTCCTCTCCACATGGGCAGCTTTCTTACTGGGATGTATCAAACACTTCAGGTAGGAGAGTTCCGCAGGGCCACTGAACAACCAGCACATTCTAAGGTCTCCATGGACCCAAACGCACATTATGACGCATCCTCAGGAGAGGCCATTTCAACTCAGCCCCCTGGGTCGCGTGTTCCAGAGGCAGCAGATCAAACATATCTTGTCGCTAATAGCCAATGGGAATGCGAGGCATGCTGTACAGGGATCCATCCTTCGAACCCTGCTCTCCAGTCCTTCCATATGGTATGTCCTGGAGCCATGCAACAGGACTCGAATGTCCCGCAGAAGGAAACCTTGTGGTTTGGGGCAACCTCCAAACTCAGCGTGGGAAAACTTCCTTGGCCTCATGAGGCCCCCACTTCATGAAGGTGCCATCATGGACACATACTCCAGCCTCAGCCAACATCTGATCCTCAGCCTGACTTCAGATGCAGGAGATTTTGATTCAGCCTCTGCAGAGTGGGCCTGCTCTGCCCTTGGCTCCAATCCTCACACTAGCTTGTGTTTTCAGACTTCCGTCCTCACACTCCTGGCCCACAAACCCTCCCTACTGGGAATTCTGGGGCCACAATGAAGCACTGTGCCTGCCTCCCAGGAGAAAAACATTGTCTATGGCGCTGCCCAGAAACCCCAAATGAGGATCAAACTGCTTGGCCCTCGGCAACACCCCAATTGCATAGGCTACCTTAAACAGTGATGCTCTGTCGCAAATAGCCTGAGCCCAGACCTTCCAACAGACACCGACACAGCTGGCTGCACACCCAGCACATTGGACCCGCCACTGCCTTAGGCCACCATCCATTCCCAAATGGGTTTTCAGTCATCGGAACCTAGACCCTATCTCCAATCCCTGCACAGGGGGGAACCTGATGCACAAGTCAGAACCCCTCCTTCCCCATGGCAAGAAACCTTGCTGCTGGCAGTGAGTCAAACCTTCAGTGTAGGAGAAAACGGCATGGCCCATGAGGCCACGCCCAAGCGTGAGGGCCGCCTTGGGCACAAACACACATTGTGACCCTCAGCGTGAGTACCTTATTCAATTAACGCCTCTCAGTGACTGGACCAAGAGCCCGCATATGTGGCTTGCCATGCCCATAGGCACCCAGGACTAACTAGATGGTGTGTATTCCAGTTGAGGGAACCCACTGCTGTGCTCTAGAGTCCCTCTCCTGGGGGGTCCCCTGTGGCAGGAAACAGTACTCTTCATTCCCACAGAATGAACACAAACACTTGGGAGCTTGGACAATCCCCCGAGAGGAAGGCTTTTCCTCGTCCTCTGAGACAACCCCTACCCTGACCGGACACTGTAAACGCAACACCCAGAGAGAAAATCCTGAGTGACTGCCTCCCACTTGCCCTACTTTGATTTCCAGAGGATCTCCCCTCACGGACTAGAGATCAGGCCTGCCATTACATTGGCCCCTAGCTGAGCCAAGTTTGCTTTTTCTGACATCTGTCCCCACAGCCCTGGCAAACACAGCCTCTAGGCTGGGTCCTCTGGAGCCATACCACAGGACCGTGCCTGCTCTCTCCTGGCAAACTGTGTCCATTCCTTTGGCCACACACCTCCAGAATATGAGAAACCTCAAGGCCTCCGAGGACATCCCACTACTGGGAGCCTCACTGGACTCACAGGGGCATTCGGACACAAGCTGAGCAGCTACATCCATGAATGCATGCACACAGATGTCAACAGAGATAGAAGGTTGAGCCGGACAGGCCTTTAGGCCGTAGTCTCAACTCTTGCTTTGGTTTCCAGGTGTCACTCCTCAGAGGCTTTGGTTCGAAGAACAGGGTATGGGGCTTTCCTGAGGCACGGAACAGAACTCCTCTCGTCTCCACATGGGAAGTTTCCTTGTTGGAGCCGTGTCAAACACCTCATGTTGGAGAATCCTGCAGAGTCCCTGAGCCACCTCCACATTCCAAGGTCTCCCAGGCCACCAAGCCACAGTAGGACTCATCTTCAGGAGAGTCCATTTCAACTCTCCCCTCTGGGTAGCTCACCCAGGAGCCCGCAGATTGAGCCTGCCTTGTCCTGACTAAAGAGTGGGAATATGAGGTGGCGTTCCCAGGCATCCATGCTTAGACACCTGCTCTCGAGTCTTTCCATATGGGGCCTCTTGGAACCATCCAATAGGACTCGACTGTCGTGCAGAAGGTAACCTTCAGTTTTGGAGCAGTTCACAAATCCCATCGTAGGCAAAACTTTCTGGCCTCATGAAGCCCCCACACCCTTCAGGAAGAGGCCATGCTGGACAAGAACTGTAGCCTGAGGCACGTCTCATAGTTGACATGACCTCAGTGCAGGAGATCTCGATTCAGCCTCTGCAGAGTGGACCTGCCGTGCCCTCGGTCCCAAACCTCACGCTAGCTTGTGTTTTCAGACTTCCTTCCTCACACTCCTGGCAAACAAGCCCTCCGGACTAGGAACTCCAGAACCAAAACCCAGCCCAGTGTCTGCCCAACGGAAGAAAAACGTTTCCCTGTGGGGCTCTCCAGAAAACCCAGATGAGGATCAACCTGCTCGGGCCTCGACGGCACCCGAACTGGATAGGCTCTCTGGGAACTCATGCTCTGCCTGACACAGCCTGAAGCCAGACGTCCAGACAGACAAGGAGACAGCTGGCCGCACACCAAGCACTTCGGACACGCCATGGTCTTATGCAGTCACCGCATCCTAACCTTGGTTTTCAGATATCTGAACCTAGACATTATATCAATTCTCCACACAGCTGGGTATAGCAAGCACAAAACAGAACTCCTCCTTCCCCATGGCTGTCAAGCTTGCTCTTGGCATGGAGTCACACCTTCAGGGTGGGAGAAACTTTCATGACCCTGATGCCACGCCCAAACTTGAGTGCTGCTTGGGCACAAATTCACACTGTGACCCTCAGCATGAGCCCCATGTCAAAGAAAGGCCTGTGAGGGCCTAGAGCAAGAGCCTCCATATGGGGCTTGCCAAGCCCCTATGCACCCAATCCTCACCAGGGTTTGAGTTTTCCAGTCGCCCCGCCTGCACCTGGGGCTCTGCTCTTGAATCCCTTTCTTGGAGAGACCCATGAGCCAGACAACACGACTCCACCCTTCCCACAAATTGACCCCAAACTCTTGGGAGCTGGGACAAATCCCAAGAGAGGGATACCCCTCCACAGTCCCTAAGGCCACCGCTCCAATCCACGGCTATCCCGGACACAACATCCAGAGACAAAAGCCTGAAGGAATGCCTCCCACTCGCCCTTTTTTCAGAGGCCCCGGAGCTTCCTCTCGGGCTGTACATCAGGCCTGCTATACCCTAGGTGCCACTCTTAAGCTGAGTTTGTGTTTTCAGACTTCTGTGCCCACAGCCTGGACACACACAACCTCCAGGCGAGGGCCTCTGGAGCCACAGCGAAAAATTGTGCCTGCCCTCTCCAAGGAAAGTGCCCAATCCATTGACCACAACCCTAGAGGTTTAGGGAAAAGCTCCAAGCCCCTGAGGCCATCAATAGTGGAGGCCACCCTGGACTAAGAGGGGCTCTCTGACACCAGCGGAGCAACTATCTCCACTTAGACTCTCAGACAGAGTCCCCAGAGACAGAAGGTTGAAATGGACAGGCCCCCAGGCCCTAATCTGAACCTTACCTTTGGTTTCCATGTATCCGTGTTCAGAGGACTGTTTTCGTAGACCAGCACACGGGGCTTTTCGAGGCACCAAACCAAACCTCTCTCGTCTCCACATGGGGAGCTTTCTTACTGGGGATGTATCAAACCCTTCAGGTAGGAGAGTTCCGCAGGGCCACTGAACAACCAGCACATTCCAAGGTCTCCATGGACCCCAAACGCACATTATGACGCATCCTCAGGAGAGGCTTTTTCAACACAGCCCCCTGGGTAGCCTGCCCCAGAGGCAGCAGATCAAACATATCTTGTTGCTTATGGCCAAGGGGAATGCGAGGCATGCTGTACAGTGATCCAACCTTCTAACCCTGCTCTCCAGTACTTCCGTATGGTATGTCCTGGAGCCATGTAACAGGACTCGATTGTCCCGCAGAAGGAAATCTTGTGGTTTGGGGCAACCTCCAAACTCAGCGTGGGAAAACTTCCTTGGCCTCATGAGGCCCCTGCTTCATGAAGGTGCCATCATGGACACATACTCCAGTCTCAGCCAACGTCTGATCCTCAGCCTGACTTCAGATGCAGGAGATTTTGATTCAGCCTCTGCAGAGTGGGCCTGCTCTGCCCTTGGCTCCAATCCTCACACTAGCTTGTGTTTTCAGACTTCCGTCCTCACACTCCTGGCCCACAAACCCTCCCTACTGGGAATTCTGGGGCCACAATGAAGCACTCTGCCTGCCTCCCAGGAGAAAAACATTGTCTATGGTGCTGCACAGAAACCCCAAATGAGGATCAAACTGCTTTGCCCTCGGCAACACCCCAATTGCATAGGCTACCTTAAACACTGATGCTCTGTCGCAAAAGCCTGAGCTCAGACCTTCCAACAGACACCGACACAGCTGGCTGCACACCCAGCACATTGGACCCGCCACTGCCTTAGGCCACCATCCATTCCCAACCTGGGTTTTCAGTCATCGGAACCTAGACCTTATCTCCAATCCCTGCACAGGGGGGAACCTGATGCATAAGTCAGAACCCCTCCTTCCCATGGCAAGAAACCTTGCTGCTGGCCATGAGTCAAACCTTCAGTGTAGGAGAAAACGGCAAACCTGCCGGGCCTCATGAAGCCCCCCATATCCTTCAGGGAGAGGCCATCATGGTCAAAAACTCTATCTTGAAGCACATCTCATAGTAGACCTGACCGCAATGCAGGAGATCTTGATTCAGCCTCTGCAGAGTGGCTTGCCGTGCCCTCGGTTCCAAACCTCACGCTAGCTTGTGTTTTCAGACTTCCTTCCTCACACTCCTGGCAAACAATCCCTCCAGAGTAGGAATTGCAGAACCACAAGCTTGCCCAGTTACTGCCCACCGGTAGAAAACGTTTCCTTGTGGGGCTTTCCATAAAACCGAGATGAGGATCAACCTGCTCTTGCCTCGACGGCACTCAGATTTGATAGGCTGCTCTGGGCACTAATGCTCTGCCTTTCACAGCCTGATGCCAGACGTCCAGACAGGCAAGGAGACAGCTGGCCACACACCTAGCACTTCTGACACGCCATGGTCTTATGCCGTTATCTCTTCCTAACCTTGGTTTTCCGATATCTAAACCCAGATATTATATCAATTCCCCACACAGTTGGGCATCTGAATCACAAATCAGAACTCCTTCTTCCCCATGGCTGTAAGGCTTGCTCTTGGCATGGAGTCACACCTTCAGGGTGGGAGAAACCTTCATTTCCCCTGAAACCACGCCCAAACTTGAGTGCTGCCTTGGGCAGAAATTCACTCTGTGACCCTCAGCATGAGGCCAATATCAAAGAAAGGCCTGTCAGGGCCTTGACCAAGAGCCCTCATATGGTGCGTGCCAAGCCCCTATACACCCAATCCTCACCAGTGTTTGAGTTTTCCAGTCTCCCCCCCGTTACTGGGGCTCTGCTCTGGAATCACTTTCTTGGAGAGACACATGAGCCAGACAACAGGACTCCACCCTTCCCACAAAATGACCCCGAACTCCTGTTAGCTGGGACAAATCCCCAGAGAGGTTACTTGTCCACAGTCACTGAGGCCACCCCCTACAATCCACGGCTATCCTGGACGCATCCAGAGACAAAAGCCTGAAGGAATCTCGCCCTTGATTCACAAGCCAAGGAGCTCACTCTTTATCTGTACATCCGGCCTGCCATACCCTCGGCGCCACTCATAAGCTGAGTTTTTGTTTTCAGACTTATGTGCCCACAGCCTGGACCCACACACCCTCCAGGCTAGGGCATCTGGAGCCACAGTGAAAGATTGTGCCTGCCATCTCCAAGGAAAGTGTGCCCAATCCATTGACCACAACCCTACAGGTTAGGGAAAAGTTCCAAGGCCCCTGAGGCCATCCTGATAGTGTAGGCTGCCCTGGACTAAAAGGGGCACTCTGACACCAGCTCTGCCATTATCACCACTTAGACTTTCAGACAGTGTCCCCAGAGACAGAAGATTGAAATGGACAGGCCCTTAGGCCCTAATATGAACCTTAGCTTTAGTTTTCATGTGTCTGTCCTCAGAGGACTGGTTTTTATACCAGCATATTAGGTTTTTCTGAGGCTCCAAACCAAACCTCTCTCGTCTCCACATGGAGTGCTTTCTTACTGGATCTGTATCAAACCCTTCTGGTCGGAGAATTCTGCAGGGCCACAGTACAACCATCACATTCCAAGGTCTCCATGGACAGAAACCCACATTATGACGCATCCTCAGGAGAGGCCATTTCAACTCAGCCCACTGGTTAGCTTGCCCCAGAGCCAGCAGAACAAACATATCTTGTCGTTAATGGCCAAAGGGAATGCGAGGCATGTTGTTCAGGGATCCATCCTTTGAACCCTCCTCTTCAGTCCTTCCGTATGGTATGTACTGGAGCCATTCAACAGGACTCGACTGTCTTGCAGAAGGAAACCTTGTGGTTTGTGGCAACCTCCAAACTCAGCGTGGGAAAACTTCGTTGGCCTCATGAGGCACCTGCTTCATGAAGGTGCCATCAAGGGCACAATCCAACCTCAGCCAATGTCTGATCCTCAGCCTGACTTCAGATGCATGAGATATCCTTTCAGTCTTTGCAGAGTGGGCCTGCTCCCCACCTCACCCTATGTTTTGTTTTCAGACTCTACCCTAGCACTCCTGGCCCAAAAGCCCTCATGATTGGGAATTCTGGTTCCAGAACGAAGCCCTCTGCCTGCCCCCCAAAGAAAAACATTGTCTATGGCATTGCTCAGAAACCCCAAATGAAAATCAACCTGCTCAGCCCTCGGCAACACCCCAATTGCATAGGCTACCCTAAACACTATGCTCTGTCTTACATAGCCTGAGCCCAGACCTTGTGAGAGACATTGAGACAGTTGGCTTCACACCCAGCACATCGAACCTGCCATGGGTTAGGCCATTTCATCCCTTCCCATTGACCTGGGTGTCTTCCTGGAGGTATATTCTGAGGCTGTGTCAGACTATGCATTTTTTCTGGAGCTTCCTATGGAATTGGGGTGGTATTAGGGGCCTTGCAATTTTCTCTTAATCTGGTGGGTTGGGAAACTGAGACAGGCTGACATTCCTTGGGAGAGCTGGCCCAGTGCTGTTGTGTGTTCCTGGAGGCCCCATCCTGGAGGGCATATGGGTCAGGACTCTGGGTCCAAAGTCTTCAGACACAAACTCGGGTAAGAGTTAAGCTCGAGGTGATGGCAGACCCAATCTGCAGACCCTGAGCGAAGCATCTCCAGATATGAAATTCGGACGGCTGTGAGGCAGGAGCACAGTCTTTTCTGTCTGACTTGTTTGTCTATGATGGCCACGAAATGGAGGGGTGGCCTCATGGGTCCATGTGAGATTCTACCTCTCTGGGAATTCTGCTCGGCACCCAAGAGTTTGGTGTATTTCTGGGGGATGGGAGGAGCGCAGTTTTCTGAGTCAGGGATCCCGTCCAAACAGCCATTCCAGAGATGGGTCCTGGGTTCTGGAGCCTGGATCACCGCAACAAGGCTTAGGATTTGGGCCTAAGGTCCTGCTCTATGTTTTCCTGGTACAGCTCCCGAGTGTTCTTGTTGGAAATGGGTCTCATTCTGAGGGTCACAATGCCTGTTTTTGCCCAGATGCCCATGCTGAGTGGGTGTGACCTCATGGGCTATGCACTTGGCTCCCACTCTGAGGGTTGGACTGCCATCTCAACATTCAGTTTTCCTGCCATGGGGAAGGAGGTGTACTTTTTTATGCTTTAGGTTCCCCCATGGGCAGGAATTTGAGCTAAGTTCTGGGACAGGTGCCTGAATACCCAGTTCACTTTGAGATGAGGTCCTCGGGCCAAGGCAGGACCCACCTGCAGAAAATGAGGCCTGCTTTCTGGGTGGCTGTCAGGAGCTCGGGCTCGAGCTGTGTCAGACAGAACATTCGTGGAGAGTTCGGCCTATGATATTGGGGTGCTTTTGAGAGCTGTGCAACTGGATCCTCATGGGGGATTTTTGCACAGACCCTTTCTTCACTTCTTCTATCTGGTGAGCAGGCAGATGGCTGCATTACGGCTTCAGAATATCCAAGTTGGAGGGTTTGCAGGCGAGGAGTGTGAGGACAGAAGTATGAAAACATAAGCTACGGTTACGCTATGTGCCGAGCACATGTCTATTCCAATGTACAGCAGTTGTTTCGAGATCTTCAGCACCTGGGCGAGGGGAAGATGTCTGCTCACGCTGGAGTTTGTATCCATGATGGCCAACAAATGGTGGGGAGGCCTCAAGAATTCTTGGAGGTTTTTCCAAGCTGGAGCTTGTGAGCTGCTCCAAACATCAAGGTGTCCTACTAAGGGACAGCAGAAGTCTTCTTACAGGGCTCCAGGGTCCCCCATATGGAAGATTCGATAGCAATGCTCTCTGAATGGAGGCCTGGGAAGCCAATCTCTTGTTACCATTGCAGCTGAGGAACAGGGTAAGCTTGAACCAATGACACTGATTCCAAGTTCCAAGTGATTTGCGTTGATGGAAGTTCTCAGTCTAACAGTTTCCAATGCTGCTTGATGTCCAGGGAGACCTTAGAATGTGGTGGCGGCTCTCTGACCATTGAGGATTCTCTATCCTTAGGATTAGACCCAGTACCCAGGAGCCAGGTTTCCTTCTTGGGACAGGAGGTGTGCTCTTGTATGGCTCACGGACCACAGGTTGGACCATATGCTTGAATTTCCAGAACAGCCCTCTAGGGAGAGAGACCTCAAAACATAAGCTAGGGTTCTGATGAGGTTTTAGGGCCATGGAAGTTTCAATCTTCGGACTAAGTGCCATTGGCCTGCATGTCATCCTGGAGGTAGGTGCTGAGGCTGTGTAAGGCTGTGCACTTTTTCCAGAGTGGCCTATGATATTGGGGTGCAGTCAGGGGCCTTGCAGTTTTCTCCTAATCTGGACATTTTGGGAAACTGAGATGGGCAGGGTTTCCTCAGGAGAGCAGGGCCAGTGATGTCATGTGTTTCTCGAGGCCCCATCCTGGAGGTCATGTGTGTCAGGACTTTGGGACCAAAGACTTTAGACACAACCTCGGATAAGAGATAGGAGTGAGGTGTTAGCAGTCCGAATCTGAAGACCCTGAGGGAAGCTCCTCGGGATTTGAAATTCAGGTGGCTGGGAGGGAGCAGCACAGGCTTTTCTGTCTGGATTTTGTGTCTAGGATGGCCACTAAATGGAGGGGTGACCTCATGTGTCCATGGGATATTCTTCCACTCTGGTGATTCTGCTTGGCACCCAAGAGTTTGATTTCTTTCTGGGGAAGAGGAAAAGACTGTATTCCATCTCTGGGATCCTGTCCAAACAGGGATTCCAGAGATGGTTTCTGGGTCCAGACACTGGGAAAACTTAACCAAAGCTTCGATTTGGGTTCCTGGTCCAGATCCCAAGGGGGATCTTTGGAAAGGGGTCTCATTCTGAGGGTCACAATGCCTGTTTGTGCCCAGCTGCCCATCCTGTGTAGGCGTGGTCTCATGGACCATGCACCTGGTTCCCACTCAGGGTTGTACAGCCATCTCAACATTCAGTTTTCTGGCCATGGGGAAGGAGGAGCACTCTTTTGTGCTTCCAAGTCCCCTATGGGCAGGAATTTGATCTAAGTCTGGGACAGGTACCTGAATATCCAGGTTGCTTCAAGATGATGGCCTCGGGCCAAGGTTGGACCCACCTGGAGGATATGGGGCCCACTATCTGGGTGGCTGACAGGAGGTCGGGGATCAGGCGGTGTCAGACAGACAATTTATGCAGAGGTCGGTCTATTATATTGGGGTGCCATTGAGGGCCGTGCAGGAGGATCCTCATGTGGGTTTCTGCGAAGACCCATAGGGCACTTCTTCTTTGTGGTGGGCAGGCAGAAAGCTGCACTGTGGCTTCAGAATTCCCAATATGGAGGGCTTGTAGGCGAGGAGTGTGAAGACAGAAGTCTGAAAACACAAGCCACGGATAAGCTCAGTGCCGACCACAGGACCATTCCATTGTGCAGTGGTTGTTTCGAGATTTCCAGCACCTGAGTATGGGCGAGGGTCAGATGTCTGCTCACGCTGGGTTTGCATCCATGATGGTCAACGAATTGTGGGGTGGCCTCAAGAATTCTTGGAGATTTTCCCAAGCAGGACCTTGTGAGCTGCTCCAAACAGCAAGGTGTCCTACTGTGGGACAGGGGAATTCCACTTACAAGGCTCCAGGGTCCCCCATATAGAAAGATTCGACAGCAGAGGTCTCTGAATGGGGGCCTGGGAAGTCTTCCTTGCATGACCATTGCAGCTGAGGAACATTGCAGGCTTGATCTGCTGGTTTTTGTTCAAATTTCCAAGTGATCTAAGTTGACGGATGTTCTCAGTCTAATGAGTCACAATGCTGCTTGGTGTCCAGGGAGACCTTAGAATGTGGTGGTGAGGGTGCCTGGGTGGCTCAATGGGCTAAGCCGCTGCCTTCGGCTCAGGTCATGATCTCAGGGTCCTGGGATTGAGTCCCGCATCGGGCTCTCTGCTCAGCAGGGAGCCTGCTTCTTCCTCTCTCTCTCTCTGCCTTCCTCTATGCCTACTTGTGATCTCTCTCTGTCAAATAAATAAATAAAATCTATATAAAAAAAAAGAATGTGGTTGTGGGTCTGTGGCCATGCAGGATTCTCCTACCTGAGGGTTAGACCCAGTTCCCAGGAGCCAGGTTCCCTTCTCGGGACAGGAGGGGTTCTCTTGTATGGCTCAGGGACCACATGTCGGATCATATGTTGGATTTCAAGACCAGGCCTCTGGGCACAGAGGCCTGAATATCTAGGCTAGGGTTCTTATGAGGTTGTAGGGGCATGTCATCCTCAACCTTCGGACTTAGGGACTTTGACCTGTGAGTCTTCCTGGAGGTAGATGCTCAGGCTGTGTCAGACTGTGCATTTTTTCCAGAGTGGCCTATGAAATTGGGGTGGGCTCAGGGGCCTTGCAGTCTTTTCCTAATCTGGAGGGTTTGTGCAACTGAGACGGCAGAATTTCATCCAGAGATCAGGCCCAGTGATGTAGTGTGGTTCTGTCAGCCCCATCCTGCAGGGAATGTGGTTAAGGGCTCTGGGACCAAAGTCTTCAGACACAAAATTGTGTATCAATTAGGAGGGAGGTGATGGCAGCCCCGATCTGCAGACGCTGAGGGCAGCTCCTCAGGATTTGAAATTCGTGTGGCTGGGAGGCAGGAGCAAAGCCTTTTCTGTCTGGATTGTGTCTAGGATGGCCTTGGAATGGTGGGGTGTCCTCATGTGTCCATGGAATATTCTACCTCTCTGGGGATTCTGCCCAGCACCCAAGAGTTTGGTGTCTCACTGCGAAGGAGAGAGCGTGGTTTACTGTTTCACGGTTCCCGTCAACACAGGGATTCCAGAGATGGGTTATAGGTCCCTGTGCCTGGATAACCCTACAAAGGCATAGTATTTGGGCCTAGAGGCTTGACTGCCTGGCTCTGTGGGGCTTTGGTTCAGCTCCCATGGAGACTTGTTGGAAATGGGTCTCAGGGTAAGGGTCACAATGCCTGGTCAAGATGTCAAGGGTCAAGATGTCAAGGGTCAAGATGCCCATCCTGAGTGGGCATTGGCTCTTGTTCCATGCACCTGGATCCCAATATGAGGGTTGGACCACCATATCAACATTTAATTTTCCTTCTATGAGGAAGGAGGAGTACTCTTTTGTGCTTCAGATTCCCCCATGCACAGTAATTTGAGCTATGTTCTGGGACTGGTACGTGAATAACCAGGTTGGTTTGAGATGAAGGACTCAGGTCAAGGCAGGTCACACCTGCCAGATATGGGTCCCGCTATCTAGGTGGCTACCAGGAGGTCGGGGCTCGAGCTGTGTCAGACAAAGCATTAGTTCACAAGGTGGCCTATGATATTGTGGTGCTATAGAGGGCTGTGCTGGTGGAACCTTATATGGAGTTTCACGCAGACCCATAGGGCACCTCTTTTTTCTGGTGGACAGGCAGAAGGCTGCATTGTGGCTCCCAAATTCCCAATATGGGGGACTTGAAGGCGAGGAGTGTGAGAACAGAAGGCAGAAAACACAATCTATGCTTAATCTCAGTGCCGAGAACATGGCCGTTCCAATATGCAGTGGTTTTTTTCGAGATCTCCAGCATCTGAGTACAGGCGAGGGTCAGATGTCTGCTCATGATAGAGTTTGTATCTATCGTGGCCAACAAATGAAATATCCAGCACCTGAGTAAAGGTGGATTTCAGATGTTTACGCACACTGGAGTTTGTGTCTCTGATAACCGAATGGAGGAGTGGCATCAAGAGGCTGATGCATGTGAGATGCTCCAAACAGCAAGGTTGTTTTTTCTACTGGACAGTTAGAGTCTGGAATGTTTTCTGCAGGGCCCCCCATTTGAAAAGTATGGGTAGCAGAGCCCTTCCACATGGATGCCTGGAAAGCACACCTCCATTGACCAATGCAGCTGAGGAACATGCAGGTTCTTTACGGTGCTTCTGGGGCGAAGCACCAAGGTCTTGAGTTGACATGGAATCTCTTGAAGATGGGTTACAATGCTGGTTTTTTTTTTACCAGGTAGATCTTAGAATGTGTTGGTGGCTAAGGTGCCTGCAGGATTCTCCTACCCTGAGGGTTTAACACAGGTCGAAGAGCACGGTTACCTTCTGGGGACAGGAGATGTAGTGTTTTGTGGCTCAGGGACCACATGCCGCATCATAAGTTCCTATTCAAGAACAGGCCTCTGAAGACAGATGCCCGACAACCTAATCTAGGGTTCCAATGAGTCCCAGGGGCATGAGAGGTTCAATCTTCAGACTTAGGACAGTTGACTTGGGTGTCTGCCAGAATGTAGGTGATCAGGGAGTTTCAGACTGTGCACTTATGTCCAGAGTAACCTCCAATATTGGGGTGGCCACAGGGGCCTTGAATGTTTCAACCAACTCTGGAGGGTTTGGTTAACTGACATGCACAATTTCCATGGGGATGGCAAGCACAGTCCTGTGGTGTGGCTCCAGAGACTCCACCCTGGAGGGCATGTGAGCCATGGTTCTGGGAGGGAAGTCTGCAAACACAAACTTGGGTTAGGTTTAGTGGCTAGGTTATCGCAGGGCAATGTGTAGACCTGGAAGGCTACTCGTCAGGAACAGTAACTGGAATGACCCGAAGGCGGAAGCACAGACTTTTATATCTGGATTGTGTGTCTAGGGTGACGTCAGAATGTAGCTGTGGCCTCATGGGTCCATGGGAGATTTTTCCTCTAAGGATACAGGCGGCTACCAATATTTTGATGACTTTTTGGTATGGGAAGACTGCTATTTTCGATCTTAGGTGTGCCCCAAAACAGAGATTCCAGAGATGGGCTCTGTGTCTAGGCGCCTGGAAAATCCCACCAAGGGTTGGGATTTGGGCTTATGGGCAGACCAGGCCTGCAATGCAGGATCTTGGTGGTGCAACTGAGATGGCTTGTTTGGAAGCATGCTCAGGCTGAGCATTACAATGCCTGTTTGTGCCCAGGGTGGCCCTCAGGAGTGGGCGTGGTCCCATTGTCCATTTTCTGGCTCCCACACTGAGGGATGGACACACATTCCAATGGCCAGGTTTCCAGCCATGGGAAAGGAGGAAATATCTATTGTGCTTCATGTTCCCCCATAGGCAGGGATTACAGCAAAGGTCTGGGGACAGATGCCTGAATACCAAGGATGCATAGAGATGACAGATTTGGGCCATGGCCGTTCTCACATGCTGGATATGGGCCCCGCTCTCTGGGTGGCTGACACGAGGTCTGGGCTCAGGCTGTGTCAGACACAGCACTAGTGGCCAGAGAAGTCTATATATTGGGGTTCTCTCCAGGGCCGAGTAAATTGATCCTCATGTAGGGTTTCTGGCCAGACTCACGAAGCACTTCTTTCTGTGGGGCAGGCAGAATGCTGCCTTATGGATCCAGAATTCCCTATCAAGAGGGTTTGGGGACAAATAGGGTGAGAATGCAATTGTAAACACCAGCTATGCTTAAATTGAGTGCCAAGCGGATGTCAGTTTCAATGTGCAGCAGCTTATACGAGATATCCAGCACCTGAGTAAGGGCAGATGTCAGATATTTGCTCACACTGGAGTTTGTGTCTAGGATGACGACTAATGGAGGGGTGGCTTCAGGAGGCAATGGAGGATTACCCACGCTTAAGATTGTGAGATGCTCCAAACAACAAGGTTTCCTTCTAATGGACAGGAGGAGTCTGTTTTTTTTTCCTCCAGGGTCCCTCAAGTGGAAGTTTGCGTAGCAGAGCCCTCCCGCATGGATGACTGGAAAGCACACGTCCAATGACCATTGCAGCTGAGGAACATGACAGGTTCGTTTTGGTGGTTCTGGTGCCAAGTACCAAGGCCTTGAGTTGACTTGGAATCTCTTACAGATGTGTCCCAAAACTGGTTTGTTACAAGGGAGGTCTTAGAATGTATTGGTGGCTATGGGCCACGCTGAGGGTTTGGCACAGGTCGATGTGCACAGTTTCCATCTTGGGAGAGGAGATGTTCTGTTTTGTGGCTCAGGGTACATATGTTGTATCCTGACTTGGTATTCAAGAACAGGCCTCTGAGGATTGATGCTGGCAACCTAATCTAGAGATCCAATGATGTCCTTGGTGCCCATCAGGTTCAATTTTCTTACTAAGGACCATTGATATGGTTGTCTGACTGGATGTAGGTGATCAGGGTGTTTCAGACTGTGCATTTGCATCCAGAGCCACTTCCACTATTGGGGTGGGCTCAGGGGCCTTGCAGGTTTCTCCTAACTTGGAGGCTTTGGGGAACTGTGATGGGCACAGTTTCCTTGGGGATGGCAGGCCCAGTCCTGTGGTAAGGCTTCAGAGACCATCTCCTTGAGGATATGAGAGCCATGGTTTTGGGAGGGAAGTCTGCAAACACAAATTTGGGTCAGGGATAGTGGCAAGGTGATCACAGGTCCAATGCATAGACCTAGAAGGCATCACGTCAGGAACTGTAATTAGGGTGACTGAAAGCTGGTAGCACAGGCTTTTCTATCTGGATTGTGTGTCCAGGATGGGCTCTGAATGTAGACGTGGTCTCATGGTTCAATGGGAGACTTTTCCTCTCTAAGGATCCTGGTGGATCTCCATAGATTGGTGGTTTTTCAGAGAAGAAAAGAGTTCTCTTTTCCATCTTAGGGGTGCTCCAAAACAGGGAATAATGCTGTTTTCCAACTTAGGCTTATGCCAAAACAGGGATTCCAGAGACGGGCTCTGGGTCTGGGTGCCCGGATATCCCACCAAGTGTTAGGATTTGGGCCTAGGGGCATTCCAGGCCTGCAATACAGGATCCTAATGGTGTAACAGAGAGGGCTTGTTTGAAAGCATGCTCAGGCTGAGGGTCATCATGCCTCTTTGTGCCCAGGGGGGCCCTCAGGAGAGGGCGTAGTCTCATTGGCCATATAGCTGGATCCCAATTTGAGGGTTGGACACCCATTGCAACAGCCAGGCTTCCTGCAATGGAAAGAGGAGTTCTCTATTGTGCTTCAGGTTCCCCCATTGGCAGGGTTACAGGAAAGGTCTGTGGAAAGTTGCCTTAATACCAAGGATGTGTACAGATGACAGGCTAAGAATTCCCAGGTAACAAAACAGCATTGTTACCCATATTCATGACATTCCATGTAGAAATAAGCCCTTAGTACTTCGCCCCAGAGCCACCAGAATGAACTTGCCATGTTCCTAAGCTGCAATGGTCAGTGGAGGTGTGGTTTCCAGGCAACCATACGGGGGTGCTCTGCTACACAAACTTTGCAATTGGCGGGGACCCTTGAGACAAAAAAACAGAATGCCCCTGTCCGGTAGAAGGAAACCTTCTGTTTGGAGCATCTCACAAGCCCCAGCGTGGGAAATCCTCCATTTCCTCTTGAAGCCACCACTCCATTTGTCAGTCATGATAGACACAAACTCCAGCATGAGCAAACATCTGACATCCGCCCTTACTCAGTTGCTGGATTTCAATTCGATCGCTGCACACTGGAACTGCCTTTAGTTTGACTGAATTAAGCCATAGCTTGGGTTTACAATTCCATCCTCAGCCTACTGGTCCACAATCCCTATTGTGAGGGAATTCTGGAGCTACAACACAATATTCTGCCTTCCCCATAGAAAGAAAAAGGGCCTGGAGAGTCTGCCCAGAAACTCCATATGATGGTCAATCTTCTCGGTGCTAGACGGAACCCTGATTCATAGGCTGCCCTGGGCACTAGTGCTGTGTCTGACATAGCCGGAGCCAGGACCTAGTGTCAGCCACTGAGAGATCAGGGCCCATATACAGCATGTGAGACCAGCTATGGCCCAAGTCTGTCTTCTCTTCTATTCTTGGTATTCAGGCATCTGTACCCACACCTTTGCTGAAATCCTTGCCATGGGGGAAACCTGTAGCACAAAAGAGAACTCCTCCTTCCCCATGGAAGGTATTCTGACAGTTGGGATAGTTGCTCAACCCTCAAAGTGGAAGGCAGCTCCATGGCCAAGGAGACCATGTGCACTCATGATGGCTTACCCGGGCACAAGCAGGCATTGTGACCTCAGCCTGAGCATGCTTTCAACCAAACGCTCTCAATTGCATCTCTGGGACCCCGAATTGCAGGCCTAGTACACACCTAGGCCCAAATCCTAACCCTGGTGGGATTTTACAGGGGCCCAGACACAGAGCCCATCTCTGGAATCCCTATTTTGGGGGACCCTTAAGATGGAAAACAGCACTCTTCCCTTCCCCGAGATAGTCACCAAACTCTTGGTAGCCACCAGGATCCTTGAGTGGAAAAATCTGCCATAGACCCATGAGAACACACCTGCATTCCGAGGCCATCCTGGACATACAATCCAGATACATATCATGTGCTATCACCTTTGAGTCATCGGATTTACAGTTCCTGACGAGCTGCCTTCCAGGTCTATGCATTGGGCCTGCAATCACCTTGCCATTAACCTAAACTGAGTTTGTGTTTGCAGACTTCCTTCCTAAAACCATGGCTCACATGACCTCCAGGTTCTGGCATCTGAAGCCACACCACAAGACTGTGCATGAGATCCTCAAGGAAACTGTGCCCATCACTTTTGCCCGATACCTTTAGATTAGGAGAAACCTGCAAGGCCCCTGAGCGCAGCCAAATAATGGAGGCCGCTCTGGGCACAAATGCACAGTCTGAGACACCCTGATCCCCTCCATACAGGCAGACACCCAAGTCAATGCTCCTGAGTCAGAAGATTGAACCTGACATGCCCCGAGGACTTCATTGGCACACTAGATTAGGTTTACAGGTATCTGTCATCAGAGGCCTGCTCTGGAATATCAACTTATGATAAAATATATAGTCCCTGAGCCACAGAACAGAATATGTCCTCCCCAAAAAGGAAGCCATGCTCCTGGAATTGTGTCATACCCTTAGGGTATTTGGATCCTGAATGGCCCCTTAGCAACCAGCACATTCTATGATATTCCTGGTAACAAACCATCATTGTGCCCCATCTTCATGAGACTCCATGTCAACTCAAGGTCTCGATATATTGCCCCAGAGCCACCAGAATGCACCTGCCATGTTCCTCAGGTGCAATGGTCAATAGAGGGGTGATTTCCAGGCATCCCTGTGGGGTTCTCTGCTACAAAACTTTCCACATGGAGAAACCAGAGAAAACAAACCAGACTTCTCCTGTCCGGTAGAAAGAAACTTTGCTATTTGGAGCATCTCACAAGCCCCAGCATGGGAAATCCTCCATGGCCTCTTGACGCCACCCTTCCATTTGTGGGTAATCACAGACACAAACTCCAGTGTGAGCAAACTTCTGACATCCACCCTTACTCAGGTGCTGGATATTCGAAACGGCAGCTGCACACTGGAACTGCCTTTTGCTTTTCACTGAACTTAACCATAGCTTTGTATTACTATTCTATCCTCACCACACTGGTCCACAATATCTCTTGATAGGGAATTCTGGAGCCACAACGCAGTATTCTGCCTTCCACATAGAAAGAAGAAGGACCTGTTGAGTCTGCCCAGAAACCTCACATGAGGATCAATCTACTCAGACCACGAGGCAACCCTGATTAATAGATTTCCCTGACCACTAGTGCTGTGTCTGACAGAGTCTAAGCCCCGACCTGGTGTCAGCCACCCAGAGTTGAGGGCCCATATATAGCATGAGAGATCGGCCATGGCCCTGGGCCATCATCTGTACCCATCCTTGGTATCCAGTCATCTGTCCCCCAAACTTTGCTGGAATTCCTGCCAATGGCGAACCTGAAACACAATAGAGAACACCTCCTTCCCCATGGCAGGAATATTGGTTGTCCAACCCTCAGCGTGGGAGCCAGCTGCATGGCCAATGAGACCATGCCCACTCCTGAGGGCCGACATGGGCACAGGCAGGCATGGTGATCCTCAGCCTGAGCATGTTTTCAAACAAACACTCTCAGTTGCTCCTCCAGTACCAGCATTGCAGGCCTGGTATGCCCCTAGGCCCAAATCCTAACCCTTGGTGGGATTTTCCAGGTGCCCAGACCCAGAGTCCGTCTCAGAATCCCTGTTTGGGGCACCATTAAGATGGAAAACAGCACTCTTCCCTTCCCTGAGAAAGGCACCAAACTATTGGGAGCCGCCAGGATCCTTAGAGAGAAAAAATCTCCCATGGACCCATGAAAACAAACCTGCATTCCGAGGCCATCCTGTCCACACAATCCAGAGAGAAAAGTCTTTGCTACCGCCTTCGAGTCATCCTATTTACATTTCCTGACGAGCTGCCCTCCATGTCTATGCATTGGGCCTGTGATCATCTCGACACTAACCCTAACCCCAGTTTGTGTTTGCCGACTTCTCTCCCAAAACCATGGCTTACATGCCCACCAGGATGTGGTCCCTCAAGCCACATCACAGGAAAGTTCCTGCCATCCCCAAGAAAACTGTGCCCATCAGGTTGTCCAAACCCTCCAGATTAGGAGAAACCTGCCAGGCCCCTGAACCCACCCCAATATTGGAGGTTGCTCTGGATGCAAACGTGCAGTCTGAAACACCCTGAGCACCTCCATCGAGGCAGAAAGCCAAGTCAATGGTTCTGAGTCAGATGATTGAACCTGACATGCCCCTAGGACTTCACTGGAACCCTAGATTGGGTCTTCAGACATCTGTTCTCAGAGTCCTGTTCTGGAATACCAAGTTATGATACAACATGTGGTCCCTGATTCCCACAACAGAACATCTCCTGTCTCCAGAAGGAAAATGTGCTCTTGGATCTATGTCCAACTTTCAGGGTAGATGGATCCTGCATGACCCATTAGCCCCAGCACCTTCTATGATCTCCCTGGTAACAAACCAGCATTGTGACCCAACTTCCTGAGACTTGATGCCAACTCAAGGTGTTGGTACTTTGCCCAAGAGCCATGAAACGAATCTGCCATGTTCCTCAGGTACAAAGGTCAATGGACGTGTGCTTTCTAGGCATCCAAGAGGTAGTTCTCTGCTACACAAAAATTCCACATAGGGAACCCTAGAGCAAACAAATAAGACTGCTCCTGTCAGGTTGAAGGAAACCTTGGTTGTTTGGAGCATCTCACAAGCCCCAGCCTGGGAAGTCCTCCACATTCTCTTGATGCCAACCCTCCATTTGTTAGTCATCATAGACACAAATTCCAGCATGAGCAAACATCTGACATCTGCTCTTACTCAGGTGCTGGATATTCGAATCAGTCACGCACACTGGAAATACCTTTCACTTGACACTGTATTCTTGCATAGTTTGGGTTTACAATTCCATCCTCACCCTACTGGACTGCAAGTCCTCTTGAGAGGGAATTAGGGAGACAAAACGCAACATTCTGCCTTCCCCATAGAAAGAAGAAGGGCCTGGTGAGTCTGCCCAGAAACTCCCCATGAAGATCAATCTACTTGGCCCTCGAGGGAACCCCGATTTATACTTTGCGCTGGCCACTAGCGCTGTGTCTGAGAGAGCCTGAGCCCCAACCTCGTGCCAGCCACCCAGAGTGTGGGGCCCTTATCCAGCATGTGGGACTGGCCATGGCCCAGTCATCTCTACCCATCCTTGGTATTCTGGCAACTATCCCAGATCTTTGCTGGAATCCCTACCAGTGGGGGAACCTGAAGCACAATTGAGAACTCCTCCTTCCCCATGGCAGGAAGCCTGGCTGTTGCTATGGGTGCCCAACCCTCAGAATTAGAACCAGGTGCATGGCCAATGAGACAACGCCCAATCATAAGGGCCGCCTGGGCCAAAGCAGGCATTGTGTCCCTCAACCTTAGCATGCATTCAAACAAATGCTCTCAGTTGTTTCTGCAGGGTCCCGCATCGCAGGCATGGTATGCCCTTAGGACCAAATCCTAACACTTCGTGGGATTTTCCATGCCAACATAACCAGAGCCCGTCTCTGGAATCTCTGTTTTGAAGCACCCCTATGATGGAAAACAGCACTCTTCCCTCCCCTGAGAAAACTATTAGGAGCTGCCAGGATGCGTAGAGAGGAAAAATCTCCCAGGGCTCCATAAGACCACACCTTCATTCCGAGGCCATCCGGGACACACAATCCAGATACAAGGGACTGTGCTACCACCTTCGAATCACCTGGTTTACAGTTCCAGACGAGCTGCCCTACAGACCTACGCATTGGGCCTGTGATCACCTCGCCATTAACCCTACCCCAAGTTTGTGTTTGCAGACTTCTTTCCCAAAACCATGGCTCACATGCCCTCTATGATGGGTCTCTGTAGCCACACCACAGGAAAGATCCTGCTATCCCCAATGAAACTGTGTCCATCACAGTTGCCCAAACCCTCCAGATTAGGAGAAACCTGCAAGTCCCCTAAGCCCAGTCCAATATTGGAGGCCACTCTGGACACAAATGCACAGTGTGCAACACCCTGATCACCTCCATCCAGGAAGACACCCAAGTCAATGGTCCTGAGTCAGAAGATTGGTCCCTGAACACCACAATAGAATATCTCCTGTCCCCAGATGGAATTCGTGCTCTTCAACTTGTGTCAAGGGTCGGGGTATATGAATTATGCACAGCCCCTTAGCCCCCAGCACATTCTAAGATCTCTCTGGTAACAAACAAACAGCATTGTGATCCATCTTCATGAGATTCCATGTCACTTCAAGTCCTTGGTAATTCGCCCCAGAGCCACCAGAATGAACCTGCCATGTTCCTCACCTGATATGGTCAGTGGAGGTGTGCTTCCCAGGCATCCATGTGGGAGTGCTCTTCTACTTATTCTTTCCACATGTGGGACCCTGGAGCAAACAAACCAGACTGCCACTGACCAGTAGAAGGGAACCCTCTGTTTGGAGCATCTCAGAAGCACCAGCAGGAGAAATCCTCCATGGCCCTTGACACAACCCCTCCATTTGTCAGTCATCATAGACAAAAACTCCAGCATGAGAAAACATCTGAAATCTGCCGTTATTTAGATTCTGCATTTTCTTTTCCACCACTGCACACTGGAACTGCGTTTCACTTGACACTGAATTTAACAATAGCTTGGGTTTAGAATTCCATCCTCAGCCTCCTGGTCTGCAAGACCTCTAGAGAGGGAATTTGGAGCCACAAGGCAACATTCTGCATTCCCACTAGAAAGAAATAGGGCCTGGTGAATCTTCCCAGAAACTCCACATGAGGATCAATCTACTTGGCACTCGATGGAACCTTGATTTATAGGCTGTCCTGGGCACTAGTACTAGTACTAGTACTAGTACTAGTACTGTGTCTGACAGAGCCTGAGCCAAGACCTAGTTTCAGGCACCCAGAGATATGAGCCCATATCCAGCATGTGAGATTGGCCAGGGCCCAAGTCCATCATCTCTACCCATCCTTGGTATTCAGGCACCTGTCCCCAGACCTTTTATGTAATCCCTACCAATGGGGTAACCTAAAGCACAATAGAGAACTCCTCCTTCCCCATGGTAGGAATCCTGGCTGTTGATATGGGTGTCCAAACCTCAAAGTGGGAGCCAGCTGCATGGCCAAGGAGACAATGCCCACTCATGAGGGCTGCCCTGGGCACAAGTAGCCATTGTAACCCTCAGCTTGATCAAGCCTTCAAAAAAATGCTCTTAGTTGCACCTCCAGGATCCTGCATTGCAGGCCTGATATGCCCTTAAGCCCAAATCCTAACACATCGTGGGATGTTCCATGTGCACATACCCAGAGCCCGTCACTGGAATCCCTGTTTTGAGGCACCACTAAGATGGAAAACAGCACTCTTCACTTCCCTGAGAAAGCCACCAAACTAATGGGATCCCCCAGGATCCTTGAGAAGAAGAATCTCCCATGGTCCCATGAGTCCACACCTGTATTCCGAGGCCAGCGTGGATATGCTATCCAGATACAAGAGACTGTGCTACTGGCTTTGAGTCACCTGATTTACAGTTCCTGACGTGCTGCCCTCCAGATCTTTGAATTGGAGCTGTGAACACCTCTCCATTAACCTTATCCCGAGTTTGTGTTTGCAGATCTCTCTCTAAAAACCATTGCTCACATGTCCTCCAGGATGGGGCCCCTAGAGTCACACCACAAGACTGTGCTTGCCATCCCCAAGGAAACTGGGCCCATCACAGTTGCCCAAACCCTCCTGATTAGGAGAAACCCGGAAGGCTCCTGAGCACATCCCAATATTGGAGGCTGCTCTGGATGCAAATGCACAGTCTGAAACACCCTGATCACCTCCATCCAGGCAGACACCCAAATCAATGGTCCTGAGTCAGATAATTGAACCTGACATGGCCCTAGGACCTCATTGGAAGAGGGATTAACTTTTCAGGCACTTGTCCTCAGAGGCCTCTTCTGGAATACCAACTTATGATACAAATTATGGCCCCTGAGCCCCAGGGTGGGAAATCCTCCATGGCCTCTTGACGCCACCTCTCCATTTGTTGGTCATCATAGACACAAACTCCAGCCTGAGCAAACATCTGACATCCGCCCATATTCAGGCGCTGATATTGGAATCAGCTGCTGCACACTGGAACTGCCTTTCGCTTTGCAATGAATTTAAGCCTAGCTTCAGACTACAATTTCATCCTCAACCTACTGGTCTGCCATATCTCTTGATAGGGAATTCTGGAGCCACAACACAACATTCTGCCTTCTTCATAGATAGAAGGACCTGGTGAGTCTGCCCATAAACTGCACATGAAGATCAATATACTCAGCCCAGGAGGGAACCCTTATTTATAGTTTGCCCTAGCCACTAGTGCTGTGTCTGACAGAGCCTGAGCCCCTATCTCGTGTCAGCAACCCAGAGGGTGGGGCCCACATTAACCATGTGAGACCAGCCATGGCCCAGGGCTGTCATTACTACCCATCCTTGGTATTCAGGCATCTGTCCCCTAGATCTTAGCTGGAATCCCTACCAATGGGGGGACCTGAAGCACAATAGAGAATTCATCCTTCGCCATGGCAGGAATCCTGGCTTTTGGATGGGTGTCCAACCCTAGGAATGGGAACTGGCTGCATGGCTGAGTAGACATCGCCCAATCCTGATGGCCTCCTGGGCACAAGCAGGCATTGGGACCCTCAGCTTGACCATACTTTCAAACAAACGCTCTCAGTTGCACCTCCAGGATCCCGCATTACAGGCCTGGTATGGCCCTAGGCCTAAATATTAACCCTTGGTGGGATTTTCCAAGCACTTAAACCCAGAGCTCATCTCTGGAATGCCTGTTTTGGGGCACGCCTAAGCTGGAAAACAGTACTCACCCCTCCCGGAGAAATCCAACAAACTATTGAGAACCGCCAGGATCCTTGAGAGGAGAAATCTCCCATGGACCCTTGAGACAACACCTGCAATAAAGGCCATTCTGGAAATTAAATCCAGATACAATTACCTGTGCTACCACCTTTGAGTTACGTGATTTACAGTTCCAGACTTGCTGCCCTCCTGGTCTATGGATTGGGACTATGATCACCTTGCCACTAACCCTAACCTAAGTTTGTGTTTGCAGACTTCTCTCTCAAAATCATGGCGCACATGTCCTCCAGGATGGGGTCTCTGGAGTCACACCACAGGACAGTTCCTGCAATCCCCAAGGAAACTGCCCATCACAATTGTCCAAAAACCCCATATAAGGAGAAACCTGCAAGGAACCTGAGCCAACCCTAGTATTGGATGCCACTCTGGACACAAATGCACAGTCTGAAACACCCTCATCACCTGCATCCAGTCAGACACCAGAGTCAATGATCCTGAGTCAGAAGATTGAATGACATTTCCCTAGGGCCTCATTCAAACCCTTTATTAGGTTTTCAGGCTTCTGTCCTCAGAGACCTGTTCTGGATTACCAATTTATGATACAACATATGGCCGCTGAGCCCCACAACAGAATATCTCCTGCCCCCAGAAGCAATCCGGGCTCTTGGGCCTGTGTCAAATCCTTAGGCTAGATGAATCCTGCATGGCCCATTAACCACCAGCACATTCTAAGATCTCCCTGGTAACAAACCAACATTTTGACCCATCTTCATGAGGTTCCATGTCCAATCCAGTCTTTATTTCTTCGCCTCAAAGCCACCAGATGCCATGTTCCTTCGCTGTCATGGTCAATGAAGGTGTGCTTTCCAGTCACCCATGTGGGAGATCTATGTTATCCGATCTTTCGACATGGGGAACCATGGAGGAAACAAATCAGACTGCCCCTGTCTGGTAGAAGGAAACCTTGCTGTTTGGAGCATCTCAAAAACACCAGATTGGGAAATCCTCCATAACCTCTTGACGCCACCCCTCCATTTTTGTGTCATCATAGACACAAACTCCAGCATGAGCAAATATCTGACATCCACCCTCACTCAAGTGCTGAATATTGGATTCAAACATTGCACACTGGAAATTTCTTTCGCTTGATACAGAATGTAACCATAGCTTAGGTTTACAATTCCATCCTCAGCCTCCTGGTCCACAAGCCCTCTTTATAGTGAATTCTAGAGCCACAAAGCAGCATTCTGCCTTCCCCTTACAAACAAGAAGGGCCTGGTGAGTCTGCCCAGAAACCATACATGAGGATCAATCTGCTCGGCACTTGAGGGAACCCCAATTTATAGGCTGCCCTGGGCACTAGTGCTGTGTCTGACAGAGCCTGAGCCAAGACCTAGTGTCAGCCACCCAGTGATCGGGGCCCATATCCACGATTTGATACTGGCCATGGCCCATGTCCATCATCTTTACCCATCCTTGGTGTTCAGGCCTCTGTCCCCAGACCTTTGCTGGAATCCCCGCTAATGGGGGAACCTGAAGCACTATAGAGAACTCCTCTTTCCCCATGGCAGGATTCTGGCTGTTGGGATGGTTTTCCAACCCTCAAAGTGGGAGCCAGCTGCATGGCCAATGTGACCACGCCCACTCATGAGGGCCACCTGGGCATAAGCAAGTATTGTGACCCTCAGCCTGAGAATGATTTCAAACAAGACCTCTCAGTTGCACCTCCAGGATCCTGCATGCAGGCCTGGTAAGCCACTAGGCCCAAATCCTAACACTTGGTGGGATTTTCCAGGGGACCAAAGCCAGAGTCGGTCTCTGGAATCCATATTTTGGGGCACCCCTAACATGAAAAAAAGCACTCTTCCCTTCCCCGAAAAAGCCACCAACTATTGGGAGCCACCAGGATCCTTAGAGAGGAAAAATCTCCCATGGACCCATGAGGCCACAACTGCATTCTGAGGCCATCCTGCACACAATACAGAGAAAAAAGCCTGTGATTCTGCCTTTGAGTCACCCGATTAACAGTTCCTGAAGAGCTGCCATCCATGTCTATGCATTGGGCCTGTGATAACCTTGCCACTAACCCTAACCCAAGTTTGTGTTTTCAGACTTCCCTCCCAAAACCATGGCTCACATGCCCTCCAGTTTGTGATAACTGGAGCCACACCACGGGATTGTACCTGTCTTCCCAAAGGAAACTGTGATTGTCACTATTAAACAAACCCTCTAGATTAGGAGAAACCTGCAAGGCCCCTAAGCCCAGCCCAATATTGGAGGCCACTCTGGACGCAAATGCACAGTCTGACACACCATATCACCTACATCCAGGCTGATATCCAAGTCAATGGTCCTCAGACAGAAGATTGAACCTGACATGCTCCTAGGATTCACTGGAACACTAGAATAGGTTTTCAGGTATCTGTACTCAGAAGGCTGTTCTGAATATCAATGTATGATACAATATGGTCACTGAGCCACACAAAAGAACATCTCCTGTCCTTAGAAGAAAGCTGTGCTCTGGACCTGTGTCAAACACTCTGGGTAGATGAATCCTTCAAGGCCCCCTGACAACCAGCACATTCTATGATCTCCCTGACAACATACCAGCATTGTGACCCATCTTCATGAGACTCCATGACAACTCCAGCCCTTGGTACTTCGGCCCAGAGCCACCAGAATGAAACTGCCATGTTCCTCTGCTGCCATGGTCAATGTAGGTGTACTTTCCAGGCATCCAGCGGGAGTGCTCTGATACCAACTTTCCACATGGGGAACCCTGGAGGAAACAAACCAGACTCCCCTGTACGGTAAAAGGAATCTTTGCTGTATGGAGTATCTCAAGCCTGAGGGTGGGTAATCCTCCATGGCCTCTTGAGGCCACCCATCCATTTGTTGGTCATCATAGACACTAACTCCAGCGTGAGCAATCAACTGACATCTGCACTTACTCAATGCTGGATATTTGAATCAGCTGCTACACACTGGAATTGCCTTATGCTTGGCACTGAATTTAAAAGTAGCTTGGCGGGACGCCTGGGTGGCTCAGTTGGTTAAACAGCTGCCTTCGGCTCAGGTCATGATCCCAGCGTCCTGGGATCGAGTCCCACATCAGGCTCCTTGCTCCGCAGGGAGCCTGCTTCTCCGTCTGACTCTGCCTTCCACTCTGTCTGCCTGTGCTTGCTCTCGCTCGCTCTCTGACAAATAAATAAAATCTTGAAAAAAAAAAGTAGCTTGGGTTTGCAATTCCATCCTCACCCTGGTGTTCAGTAAGCTCTCTTGATAGGGAATTCTGACGCCACAACACAGCATTCTGCCTTCCCCATAGCAAGAAAAAACAGCCTGGAGAGACTGCCCAGAAACCCTACATGAGGATAAATCTACTCGACCCTCGAGTGAACCCCATTTATAGGTTTACCTGGCCACTAGCGCTGAGTCTGACAGAACCTCGTCTCTGACCTCGTGTCAGGACCCAGAGACTGGGCTCCAACTCCAGAATGTGAGACCAGCCATGTCCCAGGGCTGTCATCTCTACCCATTCTTGATTCAGGCATCTGTCCCCAGACATTTGCTGAAATCCCTGCCAATGGGGGAACCAGAAGCACAATAGGGAAATCCTCCTTCCCCATGGCAGGAATGATGGCTCTTGGGATGGGTTTCCAGACCTCAGAGTGATAGCCAGCTGAATGGCCAATGATAACCCGCCCACTCATGAGGGCCGCCCTGGACACAAGCAGGCATTGTGACCCCCAACATGAGCATGCTTTCAAACAAACACTCTCAGTTGCATTCCAGAATCCAAATTTGCAGGCCTGATATGCCCCTAAGCACAAATCATAACACCTGGTGGGATTTTTCAGGGGCCCAGAAACACAGCCTGTCTCTGGAATCCCTGTTTTGGGACACCCCTAAGATGGAAAATAGCACTCTCCCCTTCGCCAAGAAAGCCACCATAGTATAGGGAGCCGCTAGGATCCTTGAGAGGAAAAATCTCCCATGGATCCATGAGACCACACCTGCATTCCGAGGCCATCCTGGACACAAAAGCCAGATACACAAGCCTGTGCTACCACCTTCAAGGCAACTAATTTATAGTTCCAGACGAGCTGCCCTCCAGGTCTATGCATTGGGCCTGCGATCACCTCACCGCTAACCTTAACCCGAGTTTGTGCTTACAGACTTCTATCCCGAAACCATGGCTCATATTTCCTCCAGGATGGGGTCTCTGGAGCCACACCAAAGGACTGTGCCTGCCATCCCCAAGGAAAATGTGTCCGTCACATTTGCCTAAAACTTCGAGATAAGGAGAAACCTGCAAGGCCCCTGAGCCCACCCCAATACTGGAGGCCCCTCTGGACACAAATGTGCAGTCTGAAATACGCTGATCACCTGAATCCAGGCAGATACCCAAGTCAGTGTTTCTCAGTCAGAAGATTGAACCTGACATGCTCCTATGACCTCATTGTAACCCCTGATTAGGTTTTCAGGCATCTGTAATCAGAGACCTGTTCTGGAGTACCAACTTAAGATACAACATATGGTCCCTGATCCCCACAATAGAACATCTCCTTTCTCTAGATGGAAGCCGTGCTCTTGAAACTGTGTCAAACCCTCAGGGTAGATGAATCCTACTTGGCCCGTAGCCACCAGCAGATTCTAAGATCTCACTGGTAACAAGCCAGCATTGTGAGCCATCTTCATGAGATTCCATGTCAACTACAGGCCTTGGTACTTCACCCCAGAGCCTTCAGAAAGAACCTGTCATGTTCCTCAGCTGCAATGTTCAGTGGAAGTGTGCTTTCCAGGCATCCATGTGGGAATGCTCTGCTACCCAAACTTTCCACATGGGGGACTCTCGAGTAAACAAATCTGACTGCCCTGTCCTGTAGAAGGAAACCTGGCTGTTTGGAGCATCTCACAAGCTCAAGTGTGGGAAATCCTCTATGACCTCTTTTCAACTCCTCTGCATTTGTCGGTCATTATAGACACAAACTCCAGCTTGAGCAAACATCTGACGTCTGCGCTTACTCAGGTGCTGGATATTCGAATCAGCCGCTGCACACTGGAAATGCCATTCGCTTGTCACTGAATTTATTCATAGCTTGGGTTTACAATTCCATCCTCACCCTACTGGTCCACAAGCCCTCATGATAGGGAATTCTGCAGCCACAACACAGCATTCTGCCTTCCCAATAGAAAGAAGAAGGGCCTGGTGAGTCTGCCCAGAAACTCCACATTATGATCAGTCTACTTGTCCCTTGAGGGAACCCTGAATTATAGACAGCCCTGGCCCCTAGTGTTGTGTCTGACAGAGCCTAAGCCCCGACCTCGTGTCAGCCACCTAGAAGGCGGGGCCCATATCCCGCATGTTAGACTGGCCACGGAACAGAGCCGTCATCTTTACCCATCCTTGGTATTCAGGCATGTGTCCCCAGACCTTTCCTGGAATCCCTACCAATGAGGGAACCTGAATCACAATAGAGAAATCCTCATTCCCCATGGCAGGATTCCTGTAAGTTCGGAAGGGTGTCCAACACTCAGAGTGTTAGCCTACTGAATGGCCATTGAGACCACCCCCATTCCTGAGGGCCACCCTATGCAAAAGCTTGCATAGTGACCCTCAGCCTGAGCATGCTTTCAAACAAACGCTCTCAGTTGTATCTCCAGGACTTGCATTGGAGGCCTGGTAAGCCCCTATGCCCAAATCATAACCCTTGGTGGGTATTTCCAGGTGCCCAGAGCCAGAGCACTTCTCTGCAATCCCTGTTATGGGACACCCTTAATATGGAAAACAGAACTCTTTCCTCTCTGAGAAAGCCACCACATTATAAGGAGCCGCCAGGATACTTGAGAGGAAATATCACCCATGGACACCTGAGACCACACCTGCATTCTTAGTCCATCGTGGATACACAATCCAGATAAAAAAGCCTGTGCTACCTCCTTTGAGGCATGCGATTTACATTTCACACGGAGCTTCCCTCCAGGAGTATGCATTGGGCCTACAATCACTTCGCCACTAAACCTAACCCGCATTTGTGTTTGCAGACTTCCCTCCGAAAACCATGGCTCTCATGCCCTCCAGCATGGGGTCTTTGGAGCCACACCACAAGACTGTGCCCACCATTGCCAAGGAAACTGTGCCCATCAAATTGCCCTATCTTTCCAGATTAGGAGAAACCTGCAAGGCCCCTGAGCCCACCCCAATACTGGTTGCCACTCTGTACACAAATGCACAGTCTGGAACACCCTGATCACCTACATCTAGGCAGACTTTGAAGTCAATGATACTGAGTCAGAGGATTGAACCTGACATTCCGTTAGGATTTTATTGGAACCCTAGATTAAATTTTCAGGCATCTATCCTCAGAGGCCTGTTCTGCAATATCAAATTATGATACATTTGGTCCGTTAGCCCCACATCAGAACATCTCTGGTCCGAGAAGGAAACCGTGCCCTTTGACCAGTGTCAAACCCTCAGGGTAGATGAATCCTACATGGTCCCTTAGCCACCAGCACACTGTAAGGTCTCCATGGTAACAAACCTGCATTATGACCCATCTTCATGAGACTTCATGTCAACTCCAGGCCTTGGTAATTCGCCCAAGAGCCACCAGAACGAATTGGCCATGTTTCTCAGCTGCAATTTTAATGGAGGTGTGCTTTTCAGGCATCCACGTGGGAGTGCTCTGCTACCCAAACTTTCCACATGGGGGACCCTGGAGCAAATAAACCAGTCTCCCCCTGTGTGGTAGAAGGAAACTTTGCTGTTTGAAGCATCTCACAAGCCCCAGCATGTGAAATCCTCCATGGCCTCTTGACGCCACCCCTCCATTCATCGGTCATCATAGACATAAACTCCAGCATGAGGAAATGTCTGACTTTCACCTTTACTCAGGTGCTGGATATCTGGAATCAGACACTGCACAATGGAACTGCCTTTTGCTTGGCACTGAATTGAACCTTAGCTTGAGTTTACAATTCCATCCTCACCCTACTGGTCCCCAAGCCCGCTTGATAGGGAATTCTGGGGCCACAACGCAGCTTTTTGCCTTCCCCTTAGAAAGAAGAAGGGCATGGTGATTCTGCCCAGAAACTCTGCATGAGGATCAATCTGCTCAGCCCTTGAGGGATCCCTGATTCATACTCAGCCCTGACCACTAGTTCTGTTTCTGACAGAGCCTGAGTGCTCAATTCATGTCAGCTACTCAGAGAGTCAGGCATGTGAGACTGGCCATGTCTCAGGTCCCTCATCTCTACCCATCCTTGGTATTCAGGCATCTGTCCCCAGACATTTGCTAGAATACCTGCTAATGGGGGAACCTGAGGCACAATAGAGAATTCTTCCTTTTCCATGGCAGGAATCCTGGTAGTTGGGATGGGTGTCCTACATTAAAGTGGTAGCCAGCTGCATGGCCAAGGAGACAACTCCCACTCATAAGGGCTGCCCTAATCACATCAGGCATTGTGACACTCAGACTAGCATGCTTTCAAACAAATGCTCTCAGTTGTACCTCCAAGTCACACATTGCAGGCCTGGTACTCCCCTAGGCCCAAATCCTAATCCTGGTGGGATTTTCCAAGCACCCAGACTCACAGCCCTTCTCTGGAATCCCTTTTTGGGGAACATCTAAGATTGAAAACAGCACTCTTCCATTCAAACGAGAAAGCCACCATACTATTGGGAGCTTCCAGGATCCGTAGAGAGGAAAATACTCTCATGGAAACATTAGAACACACCTGCATTCCAAGGCTATCATGGACACACAATCCAGATACAAAAGCCAGTGCTAGTGCCTTCGAGGTACGTGATTTACAGTTCCTGACGATCTGCCCTCCAGGTCTATGCATTGGGCCTACGATCACCTCGCAACTCAACCTAATCCGAGTTTGTGATTGCAGACTTCTCTCCCAAAACCATGGCTTACATGCCCTCCACGATGGAGTCTCTGGAGCCACACCACAGGACTGTGACTGCCACCTCCAAGGAAACCGTGCCCACAAATTTGCCTAAACCTTCAAGATTAGGAGAAACCTGCAAGGCCCCAGAGCCCACCCCAATATTGGAGGCCACTCTGTACACAAAGGCACAGTCAGAAACACCCTGGTTGCCTACATATAGGCAGATACCGAAGTCAATGGTCCTGAGTCTGATGATTCAACCTGAAATTCCCCTTGGACTTCATTGGAACCCTAGATGAAGTTTTTAGGCATCTGTCCTCAGAAGCCTGTTCTGGAATACCAACTTATGATACAACATTTGGTCCGTGAGCCCCACAACAGAACATCTCCGATACCCAGAAAGAAACCGTGTTCTTCGACCGGTGTCAAACCATCAGGATAGACTAATCATACATTGCCCCTTAGCCACCAGCACATAGTAAGATTTCCGTGGTAACAAAACTGCATTGTGACCCAACTTCATTAGAATCCAGGCCTTGGTACTTTGCCCTAGAGCAACCAGAAAGAACCTGCCATGTTCCTTAGGTGCAATGGTTAATGTAGGTGTGCTTTCCAGTATCCACATGCGAGTACTATGCTACCCAAACTTTGCACATGGGGGAACCTGGTGTAAACAAACCAGACCTCCCCTGTCCAGTAGAAGGAAACCTTATGTTTGGATCAACTCACAGGCCTCAGCGTGTAAACTGCTCCATGGCCTCTTGATGCCACCACTCCATTGGTCGGTCATCATAGACACAAACTCCAGTCTAAGCAAACATCTGACATGCACCCTTATCCCAGTGCTGGATGTCTTGAATAAACCACTGCACATTGGAACTGCCTTCCACTTGGCACTGAATTGAACCATAGCTTGTGTTTACAATTCCATCCTCACCTGACTGGTCCCTAAGCCCTCTTGATAGGGAAATCTGGGGCCACAATGCAGCATTCTGCCTTCCCCATCGAATGAAGAAATGCCTGGTGAGTCTGCCCTGAAAACCCACATGAGGATCAATCAGGTCGGCCCTCGAGTCAACACCGATTTATAGGCTGCCATGGCCACTAGTGCCGTGTCTGACAGAGCCTGAGCTCGACTGAGTTTCAGCCACTAGAGAGCAGGCCCCATATCTAGCATTTGGGATTGCCATGGCCAAAGTATGTCATCTCTACCCATCCTTGATATTCAGGCACCTGTCCCCAGACCTTGGCAGGGATCCCTGCCAATTAGGGAACTTGAAGCACAATAGAGAACTCTTCTTTCCCCATGGCAATAAACCTGGCTTTTGGGATGGGTGTTCTACCCTCAAAGGGGGAGCCAGTTACAACATCAATGACACCACACACACTCCTGAGGACTACCCTTGGCACAAACAGGCATTGTGACCCTCACCCTGAGCATGCTTTCAAAAAATCCCTCTCAGATTCACCACAATGATCCCTCATTTCAGGCCTGGTATGCCTGTAGGTTCAAATCATAAAACTTGGTGGGATTTTCGAGGTGCCCAGACCCAGAGACCATCTCTGGAATTTTTGTTTTGGTGCACCCTTCAGATGGAAAACAGCACTCATCCCTTCCCCAAAAATGTCACCAAATTATGAGGAGCCACCAGGATCCATAGAGAGGCAATGTCTCCCATGGACCCATGAGAACACACCTGCATTCCGAGGCCATCCTGGACACACAATCCGGAGAGAAAAGCCTGTGCTACTGCCTTCCATTCACCCTAATTACAGTTCCAGATGAGCTGCTCTCAAGGTATATGCATTGGGCCTGTGATCACCTCGCCACTCACCCTAATTCGAATTTGTGTTTGCAGACTTATCTACCAAAACCATGGCACACATGCCCTCCAGGATGGGGTCTCCGGATCCACACTGCAGGACTGTCCCTGCCATCCACAAGGAAACTGTTTCCATCACAGTTGCCCAAACTGTCTAGATTAGGAGAAACCTACAAGGCCTCTGGGCCTACCCCAATTTCGGCGGCCGCTCTGAACACAAATGCACAGTCTGAAATACCCTGATCTCCTACATCCAGGAACACAGCCAAGTCAATGGTCCTGAGTCAGAATAATAAACCTAACATGCCCCTAGGACGTCATTGGAACCATTGATTCGGTTTTCAGACATGTGTCCTCAGAGGCCTGTTCTAGAATGCGAACTTATGATACAACATGTGGTGGCTGGGCCACACAACAGAACATCTCCTGTCCCCAGAAGGAAACCGTGCCCTACAATCTGTGCAAAATCCCAGAGTAGTAGATTCCTGCACAACTACTAAGCCACCAGCACATTCTAAGATCTACCTGGTAACAAACCAGCTGTGTGGCCCATCTGCAAGAGATTCCATGTCAAATCAAGGACTTGGTACTTTGCTACAGAGACACCAGAATAAAGCTGCCATGTTCTTCAGTTGCAATGGTCAATGAAGTTGAACATTCCAGGCATCCATGCGGTAGAGCTCTGCTACCCAAACTTTCCACATGGGGGACCCTGGAGCAAATAAACCACACTCCACCTGTCCAGTAGAATGAAACCTTGCTATTTGGAGCAGCTCATGAGTCTCAACGTGAAAATCCCTACATGGCTTCTTGACGCCACCCCTCCATTTGTCAGTCATCATAGACACAAACTCCAGTGTGAGCAAATATCTGACGTCCTCCCTTACTAAGGTGCTGGATATCTCGAAAAAGCTGCTGGACACAGGAACTGCCTTCCGCTTGGCAGTGAATTGAACTGTAGCTTGTGTTTACAATTCCTTCCTCACCCGACTGGTCCCCAAGCCTTCTTGATAGCGAATTATGGAGACACAACACAGCATTCTGCCTTCCCGATAGAAACAAGTGCCTGGTGAGTCTGGCCAGAAACCCCACATGAGGATCAATCTGCTCGGCCCTATATCGGAGGGACCCTGATTTATAGGTTGCCCTGGCCACTAGTGCTGTGTCTGACAGAGCCTGAGCCCAGACCTAGTGTCAGTCACCAGAGTTTGAGCCCCACATCTAGTATTTGGGAATGCCATGGCTCAAGTATTTCATCTCTACCCATCCTTGGTATTCAGGCACCTGTCCCCAGACCTTTGCTGGAATCCCTGATAATGGGGCATCCTGAAGCACAATAGAGAACTCCTCCTTCTTCATATCAGGAAACTTGGCTGTTAGGATGGGTGTTCAACCCTGAAAGGGGGAGTCATTTACAAGTCCAGTGAGACCACACAAACTCCTCAGGGATGCCCTGGAGGCAAACAGGCCTTGTGACCCTCAGCCTGAGCATGCTTTCAAACAATCCTTCTCTGTTGCACCACCATGAACCCGCATTGCAGGCCTAATATGCCCCTAAGCCCAAATCCTAGCACTTGTTGTGATGTCCCAGATGCCATGAACCAGAGCCCGTCTCTAGAATCCCTGTTTTGGGGCACCCATAAGGTGGAAAACATCACTCTCCCCTTCCCCGAAAAAGCCACCAAACTATGGAGAGCCACTAGGATCCATAGAGAGGAAAAGACTCCCATGGACCCATGAGACCACACCTGCATTCCAAGGCCATCCTGGACACACAATCCAGAGAGAAAAGCCTGTGCTACTGCCTTCCAGTCTCCCTAATTATAGTTCATGACGAGCTTCCCTCCAGGTCTACGCATTGGGCCTGTGATCACCTCGCCACTCAACCTAATTTGTATTTGTGTTTGCAGACTTCTCTCCCAAAACCATGGCTCACATGCCCACCGGAATGTGATCTCTGGAGCCACACCACAGAACTCTGCCTGCCAACCCCAAGGACACTGTGCATATCAGATTTGCCCAAACCTTCCAGATTAGGAGAAACCTGTGTGGCCCCTGAGCCCACACCAATATTGCCGGCCACTCGGGATGGAAATGCACAGTCTGAAACACCCTTATCACCTACATCCAGGGAAATAGCCAAGTCAATGATCGTGAGATAGACGATTGAACCTAAAATGCCAGTAGGCTCTCAATGGAACCCCATTAGGTTTTCAGGCATCTGTCCTCAGGGGCCTGTTCTGAAATACCAATCTATGACACATCATGTGGTCTCTGAGCCACACGACAGAACATCCCCTGTCCCCAGAAGAATACCATGCTCTTCGACCTGTGCCAAACCCTCAGGGTAGGAGAATCCTGCATGGCACCTTAGCAACCCGCACATTCTAAGTTCTCCCTGGTAACAAACAAGCATTGTGACCCATCTGCAAGAGATCCCATGTCAACTCAAGGCCTTGGCACTTTGTCCCAGAGCCACCAGAACGAATCTGCCATGTTCCTCAGCTGCAATTGTCAATGGAGGTGTGCTTTCCTGGCATCCATGCCGGAGAGCTCTTCTTCACAAACTTTCCACATGGGGAAACCTAGAGTAAACAAACCAGACTTCACCTACTCTGTACAAAGAAATGTTACTTTTTGCAGCAGTTCACAGGCCTCAGCATGTGAACTCCTCCATGGCCTCTTTATACCACCCCTCCACTTGTCGGTCATCATAGACAAAAACTCTAGTGTGAGCAAGCATCTGACATCCACCCTTATTCCAGTGCTGGATGTCTCGAGTAAACTGCTACAAATTGGAACTGCCTTCTGCTTGGCACTGAATTGAACCATAGCTTTTGTTTACAATTCCACCCAAAACTGACTGGTCCCCAAGCTCTCGTGATTGGGAAATCTGGAGCCACAACACAGCATTCTGCCTTCCCTATTGAATGAACAAATGCCTGGGAATCTTCCCAAGAAACTCCACATGAGGATCAATCTGCTCCGCCCTCGAATCTACTCTGATATAAAGGCTGCCATGGCCACTAGCGCTGTGTCTGACAGAGCCTGAGCCCCGACCGAGTTTTAGGCCTCATATCTAGCATTTGGGATTGCTATGGCCCAAGTACGTCATCTCCACCCATCCTTGGTATTCAGGCACCTATCTCGAGACCTTGCTGGAAACCCTGCCAATGGGGCAACCTGAAGCACAGAGGAACCTGACGGAAGAGAACTCATCCTTCCTCATGGCAGGACATTTGGCTGTTGGGTTGGGTGTCCAACTTTCTAAGAGGGAACCAGATATATGACCAATGAGACCACTCCCACTCCTGAGGGCCGCCATGGGAGCAAACAGGCATTGTGAGACTCAGCCTGAGCAAGCTTTCAAACAATCCCTCTCAGTTGCACCATCATGATCCCGCATTGCAGGCCTCATACACCCCTAGGTGCAAATCCTAACCCTTGGTGGGAAGTCCCAGATGCCCAGAAAAAGAGCCTGTATCTGGAATCCCTGTTTTGGGGCACCCATAAGATGGAAAACAACACTCTTCCCTTCCCCAAAAAAGCCACCAAACTATGAGCTGCACAGATCCATAGAGAGGAAAAGTTTCCCATGGACCCATGAGACTATACCTGCATTCCGAGGCCATCCTGGACACACAATATAGAGAGAAAAGACTGTGCTACTGCCTTCCAGTCACCCTAATTACAACTCCTGACAAGCTGCACTCCAGGTCTACTCATTGGGCCTGTGATCACCTTTCCACTAACCATAACCCACATTTGTGTTTGCAGACTTCTCTCCCAAAACCATGGCTCATATGCCCTCCAGGACAGGGTCTCTGGATCCACAACACATGACTAGGCCTGCCATCCCCAAGGAAACTGTGCCCGTCAAACCTGCCCAAACCTTCCAGTTTAGGAGAAACATGCAAGAGCCCTGAGCCCAACCCAATATTGTCGGCAGCACTGGACACAAATGCCAGTCTGAAACGCCCTGATCACCTACATCCAAGCAGACAGCCATTTCAATGTTCCTGGGTCAGAAGATTGTACCTGACATGCTCCTAGGACGTCATTGGAACACTAGATTAGGTTTTCAGGCATCTGTCCTCAGGGTCCTGTTCTGAAATACCAACTTAGGATACAACATGTGGTCCCTGAGCCACACAATAGAATATCTCCTGTCCCCAGTAGGAAACCATGCCCTTCGACCTGTGCCAAACCCTCAAGATTGGAGAATCCTGCACAGCACCTTAGACACCAGCACAAACTCTAGTTTGTGCGTTGACCCATACCACAAGCTTTCCATCTGCTGGACAGTCGAGTCCTGTTGAATGGCTCCAGGATGTCCCATACGGAAAGACTGGAGAGCAGGATTCGAAGGATGGATGCCTGTACAGCATACCTCACATTCCCATTGGCTCTTTGTGACAAGACATGTTTGAACTACTGGCTCTGGGGCGAGCTAACTAGGGGGCTGAATTGAAATGGACTCTCCTGCGGATGGGTCATAATGTGGGTTTGTGTGCATGGAGACCTTGGAATATGTTGGCAGCTCAGGGGCCATGAAGTATTCGCCTAACCGAAGGGTGTAATATTGCTCCAATTAAAAAGAGATCCCTATGAGGAGATGAGACAGGTTCTCTTTGGTGCCTCAGAAAAGCCCCAGATACTGGTCTTCAAACCAGTTCTCTGTGTAGAGACACCTGGAAACCAAAGCTAGGGTTCAGATTAGAGCCTAGATGCCTGTCCGTTTCAATCTTCTGTCTCTGGGGACACTGTCTGAGTATCTAAGTGGAGATAGTTGCTCAGCTGGTGTCAGAGTGCCCCTCTTAGTCCATGGCCGAGGCATGGCCTTGGAGACCTTATTGGATTCTCCTAATCTCTAGGGTTGTGGCCAATGGATTGGGTACAGTTTTCTTGGAGAGGACTGGCACAGTCCTTCAGTGTGTCTCCATAGGCCCTAGCCTGGAGGGTGTGTGGGTCCGGGCTGTGGGCACAGAAGTCTGAAAACACAAACTCGGCTTGGGTGCAGAGCCGAGAGCATTGCAGGATGGACCCACAGACCGTGAGAGGAGATCCTCAGCTTATGAAAGAAGGGCAAATGGGAGGCAGTCACGCAAGCTTTTGTCTTTGGATGTTTTGTCTCCCATAGCCGTGGAATGTAGGGGTGACCTCAGGGGCTATGGAAGAGTCTCCCTCTCTGAGGAGTTGGTCCAGCTCTTAAGATTTTGGGGACATTTTGTGGGAAGGGTGGAGTCCTGCTGTCTGGCTCAGGTGTTCTTCCAGGAGAGGGACTCCAGATCACAGTCCTGGGTTCGAGCAAATGGAATACTCGAGCTCTTGTGAAGATTGGGATCATAGGGGCTTGGCAAGCCCCATATGCGGGCTCTTAGTCCAGGCCCTGAGAGACCTTACTTCGACATGGGGCCCATGCTGATGGTCCCAATGCGAGCTTGTACCCAAGGAGGCACTCAAGTTTAGGCTTGGCCTCAGGGGCCATGAAGGTTTCTCCTACACTGAAGGTATGACTCCATGCCAACAGCAAGCTTTCCAGCCATGGGGAAGGAGAAGATCTGATTTGTGCTTCAGTTACCCACGTTTGCCAGGATTTGATATAATATCTAGGGTCAGATGTCTGAAAACCCAGGTTGGGAAGAGATGACAGCATAAGGCCATGGCCTGTCTGATGTGCTTAGTGTGCAGCCAGCTGTTTCCTTGTTTGTCGGGACGTCAGGCTGTGTCAGACAGAGCATTACTGACCAGGGTAGCTTTTCCAGTTAGGGTGCGGTCGAGGCCAGAGCAGGTTGGTTCTCATTTGTGGTTTCTGGAGAGCCCCATAGGGCAACGTTTTTCTTCTTGTGGGCAGGCAGAAAACTGTGTTGTGGTTCTGGAATTCCCAGTCTGGAGGGCTTGTTTGCCAGGAGTGTGAAGAGGGAAGTCTGAAAACACAAGCTAGCATTAGGTTTGGGGCATGGCAGGCCCACTCTGCAGAGACTGAATCAAGATCTCCTGCATCTGAGGTCAGGGCGAGTATCAGACGTTGCCTCAGGTTGGAGTTTTTGTCCATTATGGCCCCTTCCTGAAGGGGGTGGGGGCGTCATGAGGCCAGGGAGGTTTCCCAACGCTGGGAGTTATGAGCTGCCCCAAACATCAAGGTTTCCTCTGTAGGACAGTCGAGTACTATGAGATGGTTCTAGGATGACCCCTACAGAAAGACTCGAGAGAAGGGGTCTAAGCATGAATGTCTGCAAATGCCAACTCACATTCCCACTGGCTGCTTGGGGCAAGGCAGGCTCAATCTGCAGGCTCTTGGGCGGGTTTCTCAGAGGGCTGAGTTGAAATGGACTCTCCTGAGGATGAGTCATACTGTGGGTTGGTGGCCATGGAGACCTTGGAATGTGGCGGTGGCTCAGGGACTCTGCAGGTTTCTCCAAACCGAAGGGTTTGACACAGCTCCAACAATGAAGCTTCCCATGTGGAGACGATAGTTGTTCTGTTTGGTGTCTCAGGAAAGCCCCAGATGCTGGTCTTCAAACCCAGGCCTCTGAGGAGTGACACCTGGAAACCAAAGCAAGAGTTCAGATTAGGGCCCAGGGGCCTGTCTGGTTCAATCTACTGTCTCTGCCGACATCTGTCTGTGTTTCTGCATGGAGGTAGTTGCTCAGCTAGTGTCAGGATTCCTTTGTCCAGAGAGGCTTATAGTAGTGGGATGTCCTCGGGGGCCTTGAGGTTTCTCCTATTCTGTGGGGTTATGGGCAATGGAATGGGCATAGTCTCCTTGGAGAGAGCAGGACAGTCCTGTGGTGTGGCTCCAGAGGCCCCAGCCTGGCGGCTGTGTGGGCCAGTGCCGTGTGGGCCAGGGACAGACATCCAAAAACACAAACTCGGCTGAGGTTTGGGGCTGAGGTTATGGCAGGAGTGATCTACAGTCCGTGAGGGGAGCTCATTGTGATTAGAAAGTAAGGCGAGTGAGAGGCGGTCGTTCAAGCTTATGTCTCTGGATGTTGTATTCATGATGGTCATTTAATGTAAGCATGGTCTCATGGGCCATGGAAGTCTCCCTCTCTGGTGATTTGTCCGGCTCCCAAGAGATTGGGGTCATTTTGTGGGAAGGGAGGAGTCCTGTTTTCTGCCTCATGTGTTCCCACAATAGAGGGATTCTAGAGCAGAGCACTGGGTACAGACAACTGGAATACCCACCCTCTGGTTAGGCCTGGGGTCCTATGGGCATGGCAAGCCCATATGCAGATTCTTGGTCCAGCCACTGAGAGACGTTACTTGAATAGTGGACTCATGCTGAGGGTCACAATGTGTGTTTGTGCCCAAGGTGGTCCTCAATATTGGGCGGGACTTCATTGAGCTTGCAGGTTTCTCCTACACTGAACCTTGGACATGCCAACCTCAGGGTTTCTTGCCATGGGGAAGGAGGAGTTTTGATTTCTGCATCACGTTCAACTCTGGGCACTAATTGGAGATAAGGTCTAGTTTCTGAAGCCTGAAAACCGAGGTTTGGAAGAGATGACGACCTAAGGCCATGGCGGGTCCGATGTGTTCAGTTTGGGGCCAGCTTTCTAGGTGTCGTTCAGGAGGTCTGCACTCAGGCTGTGCCAGACAGGGTATTCGTGCCCAGATACGCTGTATAATTGGGGTACAGTTGAGTGGCATGCAGAAGATAATTATTTGGGGTTTCTCCGTAGCCCCATAGGGCAAAGTCTTTCTTCTGGAGGGCAGGCAGAGTGCTGCATTCTGGCTCCGGAACTGCCAAACTGGAGTCCTTGGGGCCAGGAATGCAAGGATGTAAGTCTGAGAACTGAAGCTTTGCTTTGGTTTCAGGGCGAGGACATGGCAGGCACACTCTGCAGAGCTGAATTGAGATTTCATGCATCTGAGGTCAGGGCGAGGTTCATATGTTGGCTCAGGTTGGAGTTTCTGTCCATGATGGCCCCTTCATGAAGGGGGGTCATCACACCGCCATTGGTGTTTTCCCATGATGGCAGTAGTGAGATGCTCCAAACCACAAGGATTTTCTGCGGGTCAGTTGAAACCTGTTGGATGGCTCCAGGGCATCCCATATGGAACAATTGCAGAGCAGGGTTCTAAGGATGGATGCCTGGGCATCCGGCCTTGAATTCCAATTGTCTCCTAGGGAAACGGCACGTTTGATTGCTGCCTATGATGTAGCAGCCGAGGGGGCTGAGTTGAAATGCATTCTCCTGAGGATCGGTCATAATGTGGGATTGTGTCCATGGAGACCTTGGAATGGGGCAGTGGCACCAGGGCTCTGAAGGATGCTCCTAACCAGAGGTTTTGACACAGCTCCAAGAAGCATTTTTCCCATGGGGAAACAAGATTTGTTCTCATTGGTGCTTCAGTAACCCCCAATATGCTGGTATTGGAAACCAGAACTCTGAGGAGAGATGCCTGGAAACCAAGGCAATGGATCTGATTAGGGCCTGGGGCCTGTCTGGTTTAATCTTCTTCTCTCGGTTCATCTGTCTATGGGATTGAGTGGAGGTAGTTCCTCAGCTGGTGTCAGATTGCCCCTATTTGTCCTGGGCAGTCTACACTATTGGGATGGCCACTTTGACTTTGGAGGTTTCTCCTAATTTGCAAGTTTGTGGCCAATGAAATGGGCAGAATTCCTTTGGGGAGGGAAGGCACAATCCTGAGGTGTGGCTCTAGGGGTTCAAGCATGGAGGGTGTGTGGGTCAGAGCTGTGGGGACAGAAGTCTGAAAACAGAAACTCGTCTTAGGTTTGGGGACATAGGTATGGGAGGCCCGATCTACAGACCTTGAGCAGAACTCTTCAGGATATGAACAAAGAGTGAGTGTGAGGCACTTGCTCAGGCTTCTGACTCTGGATTTTGTGTCACTGATGGCCGTGGAATGTAGGGGCGTCCTCATGGACCATGGGTGAGAGTTCCTCTATGGGGATTTATATGATTCCAATATTTTGGGGTCATTCCGTGGGATGGGAGGAGTCCATTCTGGGTTTTTTTGTTTTGTTTTGTTTTGTTTTTTACCTCAGGTGTGCCACTAAAGAGGGATTCCAGAGCAGAACCCTGGGAAGGGGCGACTGGACAACCCGAACTCTGTATAAGATTGGGGGCCTAAGGGCATGGCAATCCCCATATGGGGTACCTTGGTCCAGCCACTGAGAGGTCTTACTTGAGTACAGTGCTCACACTGAGGGTCACAATGCATGTTTGTGCCCAATGTAGGCATCAAGCATGGGCGGGGACTCATGGGCCATGCTTGATTCTCCTACACTGAACTTTGGACAACATACGAACCACAAGGTTTCTTTCCATGGGGAAGGAGGAATTCTGATTTCTGCATCATGTTCACCCCTGGGCAGTGACTGGAGATAAGATCTAAGTTCTGAATCCAGAAAATCGAGGTTGGGATGAGATGATAACCTAAGGTCATGGAGGGTCCGATGTGCTCAGTGTGCGGTCAGCTTTCTGGGTGTTGTTCAGGAGGTATGGATTCAGGCTGTGTCAGACAGTGCATTAGTGCCCAGGTTAGACTGTATAATTTGGGTACAGTTGAGTTCCATGTAGGTTCATCGTCATTTATTGTGTCAGGGAATCTCACTGGGGCACGCAGAGTGCAGCATTGTGGGTCCAGAATTGCCAAACTTAAGGGCGTCGGGACCAGGAGTGTGAGGACGTAAGTCTGAGATCATAAGCTAGACTTAAGTTTCAGGGCGAGGGCACGGCAGGCACCCTCTGCAGATCCGAATCAAAATCTCATTCATCTGAAGTCAGGACGAGGATCAGACTTAGGCGCAGGTTGGAGTTTCTGTCCATGATGGCCCCTTCATCAAAGGGGTGGAATCTCGAGGCCATGGAGGTTTTCCCACGTTGGGAGTTGTGGGATGCTCCAAACTGCAAGGATTCCTTCTGCGGGAAAATTGAGAACTGTTGGATGGCTCCAGGACATCCCATATGGAATGACTCCAGAGCCGGGTTCTAAGGATGGATGCCTGAGCAGACTGCCTCTTACACCAATTGTCTCCCTGCCACAAGACAGGTACGATCTGATGGCTATGCAGGAGCAATCGTGGGAGCTGAGTTGAAATGGACTCTCCTGAAGATGGGTCTTAATGTGTGTTTGTGTCCATGAGTACGTTGGAATGGGGTGGTGGCCCCAGGGCTCTAAAGGATTCTAACCGGAGATTTTGAAACAACTCGAAAGAGCAAGTTTTCCATGTGGAGACAAGATTTGTTCTAATTGGTGCCTCAGGAAACCCACATATGCTGGTATTAGAACCAGGCTTCTGAGGACAGATACATAGAAACCACAGCAATGCATCCAATTAGGTCCTAGGAGCCTCTCTGGTTCAATCTTCTTCTCTGTCGACATCTGTCTATTTTATGAAATGGAGGTAGTTGCTCAGCTGGTGTCAGACCGCTCCTGTTTGTCCGGGCAGCCTACACTATAGGGATGGCCTCGGGGACTTTGGAGGTTTCTCCTAAATTGTATGATTATGGACAATGGCATGGGCAGAATTCCTGTGGAGTGGGCAGGCACAGACCTGATGTGTGGCTCCAAGAGCGCAGCCTTGAGGGTGTGTGGGCAAGGACTGTGGGGACAGATGTCTTAAAACACAAACTCAGCTTAGGTTTGGGGACGTAGGTATGGCAGGCCCGATTTAAAGACTATGAGGAGAACTTTTTGGGATCTGAATAAAGGGTGAAAGTGTGACACTTGTCAGGCTTTTGCCCCTGGATTTTGTGTCAATGATGGCCGTGGAATGTCGAGGAGTCCTCATGGGCCATGGAAGAGTGTTTCTCTCTGTGGATTTGGCCAGATCCCAATTGTTTTGGGTTAATCTGTGGGATTCAGTTTTGTTAACTAAGGTGTCCCACCAAAAGAGGGATTCCAGAGCAGAGCCCTGGACAACAAGAAATCTAACTAAAAATACGGGCCTAGGGGCATGGCAAGCCCAATATGCCTTCTAATGGTCCAGCCACTGAGAGGCCTTCATTGAGGACAGAACTCATGCTGAGGGTCACAATGCGTGTTTATGCCCTCGTGGTACTCAAGCATGGGTGGGGACTCATGGTGCATGCTTGTTTCTCCTACACTGAATGATAGTCAAGATGTCAACCACATGAGTTCTTGCCATGGGGAAGTATTAATTCTGATTTCTGCATGTCATTCACCCCTGGGTAGTGATTGGACATAAGGTCCAGGTTGTGAAGTCTGAAAACCGAGGTTGGGAAGAGATGACAACCTAAGGCCATGTCGGGTCCGATATGCTCAGCGTGGAGCCAGGTGTCTGGGTGTTGGTCGGGAAGTCCAAGCTTGGGCTGTGTCAGACAGGGCCTTAGTGCCCAGGGTAGATTGTATAATTGGGGTACAACTGAGTGCCGTGCAGGTTGATCTTTATTTGAAATTTCTGGGTAGCCCCAAGGGCAATGTTTTTCTTCTGGAGGACAGGCAGAGTGCTGCATTGTGGCTCCGGAATTTCCAAAGTGGATGCCTTGTGGACGGGGAGTGTGAGGACGGAAGTCTGAGAACACAGTTAGGCGTAGGTTCTGGGCGAGGGCACGGCAGGCACCCTCTGCAGATCTGAATCGGGATATCATGAATCTGAAGTCAGGGCGAGGTTCAAACCTAGGCTTAGGTTTGAATTTCTGTCCATTCTGGCCACTTTATGAAGGGGACAGCATCTCCAGTCCATGGATGTTTACCCACGATGGGAGTTGTGAGATGCTCCAAACAACAAGGATTCCTTCTGATCAACAATTGAGACCTTTTGTATCACTCCAGTACATACCATACAGAATGACACCAGAGCAGGGATCTTAGGATGGATGCATGGGAAGCCCGCCTCACATTGCAGTTGTCTCCTAGCAAATAGACAGGTTTGATATGCTGGCTCTGTCAGAGCAACCAAGGGGGCTGAGTTGAAATGGACTCTCCTGAGGATGGATGCTAATGTGGGTTTGTGTCCATGGAGACCTTGGAATGGGGCGTTGGTGCATGGGCCCTGAAGGATTCTCCTAACCGGAGGTTTTGAGACATCTCCAAAGGACAAGTTTCCCATGTGGAGACGAGATTTGTTCTGATTGGTGCCTCAGGAAACCCCCATATACTGTTATTGGAATATAGGCCTCTGAAGAGAGATAACTGGAAACCAAAGCAATGGCTCCGTTTAGAGCCTAGGGGCCTGTCCGGTTGAATCTTCTTCTCTGTGTACATCCATCTAAGGTATTAGTGGAGTTAGATGCTCAGCTGGTGTCAGATGGCCCTTGTTTGTCCCAGGCGGCCTACACTATTGTGAAGGCCTTGGGGACTTTGGAGGTTTCTCCTAATTTTATGATTATGGACAATGGAATGGGCAGAATTCCCGTGGAGAGGGAAGGCACAGTTTTGATGTGGCTCCAGGGGCCCCAGCCTGCAGGGTGTGTGCCTCAGGACTGTGGAGACAGAAGTCTAAAACACAAACTCAGTTTAGGTTTAGGGACGTAGGTATGGCAGGCCCGATCTACAGACCGTGAGGAGAATTCTTCCAGATATGAAGAAAGAGAGATTGTGAGGCACTTGTTCAGGCTTTTGTTTCTGGATTTTGTGTCAACGATGGGCGTGGAATGTCAGGGAGGCCTCATGGGCCATGGACGAGTCTTCCGCTCTGAGGATTTGGCCCGATTCCAATTGTTTTGGGTCAAACTGTGGGATGGGAGGAGTCCTTTCAGTTTTGTTACCTCAGGTGTCCCACCAAAAGAGGGATTCCAAAGCCGAGCCCTGGGGAGGGGAGACTGGACAATAGAAATCTGGTTAAAAATTGGGGCCTAGGGGCATGACAAGCCCAATATGCTGTCTTTTGGTCCAGCCACTGAGAGGCCTTACTTGAGAACTGGGCTCACGTTGAGGGTCAGAATGCATGTTTGTGAACGACTTGGTCCTCAAGCATCTGCAGGGCCTCATGGACCACACTGGTTTCAACTACATTTTACGTTGGACAACATGCCAACCACAAGGTTTCTTGCCATGGGGAAGGAGTTCTGATTCCTGCATCATGTTCAACCCTGGGTGGTGACTGGAGATAAGGTTTAGGTTCTGAAGCCTGAAAACCGAGGTTGGAAAGAGATGATGACCTAAGGCCATGGCGGGTCTGATGTGCTCAGTGTGTGGCTAGCTGGGTGGGTGCGAGCCAGGAGGTTCAGTCTCAGGCTGTGCCAGAAAGGGCAGTAGTGCCCAGGGCAGCCTGTATAATTGGGGTCCAGTCAAGTGGCATGCAGGTTGATCCTCATTTGGGGAATCTGGGTAGCCCCAGAGGGCAATGTTTTTCTTCCGGAAAGCAGGCAGAGTGCTGCCTTGTAGTTCTGGAATTGCCAAACTGGAGGGCTTGTGGGCCAGGAATGTGAGGATGGAAGTTGAGAACACAAATTAGATTTACGTTTCTGGGCAAGGGCACGGCAGACACACTCTACAGAGATGAATCAAGATGTCCTGCATCTGAAGTCAGGGCGAGGATCAGACGATCGCTCAGGTTGGAGCTTCTGTCCCTGATGGCCCCTTCATGAAGCACAGGGGGCGAAATCACGAGGCCATGGAGGTTTGCCCACGATGGGAGTTGTGAGATGCTCCAAACAGTAAAGATTCTTCTGCGGGACTATTGAGACCTGTTGGTTGGCTCCAGGACTTCCCATACAGCATATTTCTGAGAATGGTTCTAAGTATGGATGTCTGGGAAGCCTGCCTCTCATTCCAATCATCTCCTAGCGACAAGACGGGTTAGATGTGCTGGATCAGGGGGAGCAACTGAGGGGGCTGAGTTGAAATGGACTCTCCTGTGGATGGGTCCTAATGTGGGTGTGTCTCCATGGAGACCTTGGAATGAGGCGCTGGCACCGGGAACCTGAAATGTCCTTCTAACCAGAGGCTTTGAGAGAGCTCCAACATGCAAGTTTCCCATGTGTAGACGAGATTTGTTCTGATGAGTGCCTCAAAAGAAGCCCTCAGCTGGTATTGGAAACCAGGCTTTTGAGGAGACATGCCTGTAAACCAAAGCTATGGATCCCATTATGGCCTGGGGTCCTGTCTGGTCAATCTTCTTCTCTGGGGACATCCATCTATGGTATGAGTGGAGGTAGATGCTCAGCTGGTGTCAGACGGCCCTTTTTTGTCCCGGACAACCTACACCATTGGTATGGCTTCAGGGAATTTGGAGGTTTCTCCTAATTTGTACGGTTTTGGATAATGGAATGGGCAGAATTCCCATGGATTGGTTAGGCCCAGTCCTAATGTGTGGTTCCAGGGGCCCAGCCTGGAGGGTGTGTGGCCCAGGACTTTGAGGACAGAACTCAAAAAACACAAACTCAGCTTAGGTTTGGGAACATAGGTATGGCACGGCCGAACTACAAATCATGAGAAGAACTCTTCAGGATATGAAGAAAGAGCGAGTCTGAGGCGCTTGGTTAGGCTTTTGTCTCTGGATTTTGTATCAGCGATGGCCGTTGAATGTCGGGGAGGCCTCCTGGGCCATGGACGAATCTTCCTCTCTGTGGGTTTGGCCCTATCTCAATTCTTTTTTGTGAATCTGTGGGATGGGAGGACTCCTTTAAGGTTTGTTACCTGAGGTGTCCCACCAAAAGAGGAATTCCAAAGCAGAGCCCTGGGCAAGAGTGAAGGGACAACCCGAAATATGGTTAAAAATTAGGGTCTAGGGGCATGGCAATCCCAATATGCTGTTTCTTCATGCAGCCACTGAGAGGCCTTGCCTGAGGACCGGGCTCAGGCTGAGGGTCACAATGTGTGTTTGAGACCAATGTGGCCCTCAAGCATGGGCTGGGTCTCATGTGCCACACTGGTTTCAACTACACTGAAAGTTGGACAACATGCCAACCACGAGGTTTCATGCCAAGGGAACGAGTTCGGATTTCTGCAACATTTTCAAACCTGGGCAGTGATTTGAGATAAGGTCAAGGTTCTGAAGCCTGAAAACCGAGGTTGGGTAGAGATGACGACCTATGGCCATGGCGGGTCCGATGTGCTCAGTGTGCGGCCAGCTGTCTGGGTGGGGCCAGGAGTTCCAGGCTCAGGCTGTGTCAGAATGGGCAATTGTGCCCACTTCAGCCTATATATTTGGTGTACAGCCAAATGGCGTGCAGGTTGATCCTCATTTGGGGTTTCTGGGTAGCCCCAGAGGGCAATGTTCTTCTTCCAGGGAGCAGGCAGAGTGCCGCATTGTACTTCTGGATTGCCAAACTGGAGGGCTTGTGGGCAAGTAGTCTGAGGACTGAAGTCTGAGAACACAAGCTAGGCTTAGTTTTTATGGGTGAGGACATGGCAGGCACAATCTACAGACCTGAATCGAGATCTCGTGCATCTGAAGTCAGGGTGAGGATCAGACGATCTTCAGGTTGGACGTTCTGTCCCTGATGGCCCCTTCATGAAGGGGGGGAATCACGAGGCCATGGGGGGTTTCGCACGATGGGAGTTGTGAGAAGCTCCAAACTACAAAGATTCTTCTCCAGGACAATTGAGACCTGTTAGTTGGCGCCAGGCCAAGGATTCCAAGCATGGTTCTGAGGATGGATGGCTAGGTACCACACCTGGCATTCCAATTTTCTCCTAGCTACAAGAAAGGTTAGATCTGCTGGATCTGGGGGAGCAACTGAGGAGGCTGAGTTGAAATAGACTCTCCTGTGGATGTGTCCTAATATGTTTTTGTGTCTATGGAGACCTTGGAATGAAGCGGTGGCACTGGGTCCCTTATGGGTTCTTCTAAACAGAGACTTTGACACAGCTCCACCGTGCAAGTTTCCCATATGTAGATGAGATTTGTTCTGATGGGTGAGTCAAGAAACAGCCATATGCTGGTATTGAAATCCAGGCCTCTGAGGAGACATGCCTGGAAACCATAGCAATGGATCCGATTAGTGCCTAGTGGTCTGTTCATTCCTTTTTTCCTCTGGGGACATCAGTCTATGGGTCTGAGTGCAGGTAGGTGCTCTGATGTGCTCAGATTGCTCCTGTTTGTCCTGGGAAGCCACCACTATTGGGATGGCCTCAGGAACTTTGGAGGTTTATCCTATTAGTAGGATTGCGGCCATTGGAATGGGTACACACAATTCCCTTGGAGAGGGCAAGTACAGTCCTCAGGTTTGGCTCCAAGGGCCTGAGCCTTTGGGGTGTGTAGGCCAGGGCTGTTTGGACAGTTGTCTGAAAACACAACCTCGGCTTATGTTTCGGGTCATAGGTATGGCAGGACTGATCTACAGAACATGAGAAGAACTCTTCGGGATATGAAAAAAGAGCGAGTGTGAGGCTCTTGCTCAAGTTTATCTCTGGATATCGTGTGACTCATGGTCGTGAAATTTCCGGGTGACTTCATGGGAAATGGACGAGTCTTACTCTTTAGAAGGTTGGCCTCATCCAAAGAGTTTGGTGTGTTTATGCCCTCGTCGCACTTGAGAATGGGCTGGGCCTCAGGGTGAATGCTGGTTTCTCCTACACTGAACGTTGGACAACATGCCAACCACAAGGTTTCTTGCCATGGGTAAGGAGGAGTTCTGATTTCTACATACCATCACCCCTGGGCAGTGATTGGAGAAAAGGTAGGTTCTGAAGCCTGAAAACTGAGGTATGGAAGAGATGATGTCCGAGGGCCATGGCTGGTCTGTTGTGCTCAGTGTGTGGTCAGCTGTCTGTGTGTTAGTCAGGAGGTCCGGGCTCAGGTGTGTCAGACCGTGCATTAGTGCACAGCTTAGAGTATATAATTTACATACAGTCAAGTGGCGTGTAGGTTTATCCTCATATGATGTGCCTGGGCAGCTCATGAGGCAATATTTTTTTTCTAGAGGGCAGGCAGAGTGCTGCACAGTGGGTTCGGAATTGCCAAACTTGAGGTCTTCTGGGCCAGGAGTGTGAGGACGGAAGTCTGAGAACACAAGCTAGACTTGGGTTTCAGGTCGAGGGCACGGCAGGTACCTCGGCAGATCTGAACCAATATCTCATGCATCTGAATTCAGGGCGAGGATCAGACATTGGCTCTGGTTGGAGTTTCTGTACATGACGGCCCATTCATGAAGGGAGTGGAATCTCTAGTCCATGGAGGTTTCCCCACGTTGGGAGTTGTGAGATGGCCCTTCAAAGATTCCTTCTGCGGGACAATTGAGACCTGTTGGACAGCTCCAGGACATCACATATGGAATGACTCGAGAGCACCATTCGAGGATGAATGCCTGGGAAGCCCGCCTCGCATTCCAATTTTCTTCTAGCAACAAGACAGTATAGATCTGATGGAATTTTCTTCTAGCAACAAGACAGTATAGATCTGATGGCTCAGCAGGTGTTACCGGGGTGGCTGAGTTGAAATGGACTTTCCGGAGGATGGGTCCTAATGTTTGTTTGTGTCCCTGAGGGCCTTGGAATGGGGCGGTGGCACCGGCACCCTGAAGTATTCTCCTAAGCCTTTGACATAGCTCCCATGCACAAGTTTCCTTGTGGAGACGAGATTTGTTCTGATGGGTGCCTCAGGAGAAGCCCTATGCTGGTATTGGAATCCAGGCTTTTGAGGAGACATGCCTGTAAACCAAAGCTATGGATCCCATTATGTCCTAGGGTCCTGCCTGGTTCAATCTTCTTCTCTGGGGACATCCATCTATGGTATGAGTGGAGGTTGATGCTCAGCTGGTGTCAGACGGCCCTTGTTTGTCCGGGACAACCTACACCATTGAGATGGCCTCAGGGACTATGGAGGGTTCTCCTAATTTGAACGGTTTGAGACAATGGCATGGGCAGAATTCCCATGGATTGGGTAGGCACAGTACTAATGTGTGGCTCCAGGGGCACAGTCTGGAGGGTATGTGGCCCAGGAATTTGAGGACAGAAAACAAAAAACACAAACTCAGCTTAGGTTTGGGAACGTAGGTATGGCAAGCCCGACCTACAAACCAGGAGAAGAACTCTACAGGATATGAAGAAAGAGCGAGTCTGAGGCGCTTGCTCAGGCTTTTGTCTCTGGATTTTGTATCAGCGATGGCCGAGGAATGTCGGGGAGGCCTCCTGGGCCATGGACGAATCTTCCTCTCTGTGGATCTGGTCCGATCCCAATTCTTTTTCGTGAATCTGTGGGATGGGAGGACTCCTTTAAGGTTTGTTACCTGAGGTGTCCCACCAAAAGAGGAATTCCAAAGCAGAGCCCTGGGCAAGAGTGAAGGGACAACCCGAACTATGGTTAAAAATTGGGGTCTAGGGGCATGGCAAGCCCAATATGCTGTTTCTTCATGCAGCCACTGAGAGGCCTTGCCTGAGGACCGGGCTCAGGCTGAGGGTCACAATGTGTGTTTGAGACCAATGTAGCCCTCAAGCATGGGCTGGGTCTCATGTGCCACACTGATTTCAACTACACTGAACGTTGGACACCATGCCAACCACGAGGTTTCTTGCCAAGGGAACGAGTTCTGATTTCTGCAACATTTTCAAACCTGGGCAGTGATTAGAGATAAGGTCTAGGTACTGAAGCCTGAAAACCGAGGTTGGGAAGAGATGACGAACTAAGGCCATGGCGGTTCCAATGTGCCTAGTGTGCGGCCAGCTGTCTGGGTGGGGCCAGGAGGTCCAGCTCAGGCTGTGTCAGAGAAGGCAATGATGCCCAGATCAGCCTATATATTTGGTGTACAGCCAAATGGCGTGCAGGTTGATCTTCATTTGGGGATTCTAGGTGGCCCCAGAGGGCAATGTTTCTCTTGGAGGGCCCACAGAGTGCTGCATTGTACTTCCGGATTGCCAAACTGGAGGGCTTGTGGGCCGGTAGTCTGAGGACGGAACTCTGAGAACACAAGCTAGGCTTAGGTTTTATGGTGAGGACATGGCAGGCACAATCTACAGACCTGAATCGAGATCTCGTGCACCTGAAGTCAGGTTGAGCATCAGACGATGCCTCAGGTTTGACTTTCTGTCCCTGATGGCCCCTTCATAAAGGGGGGGGGAATCTCGAGGCCGTGGGGGTTTTCCCACCATGGGAGTTGTGAGAAGCTCCAAACTGCAAAGATTCTACTGTGGGACAATTGAGACCAGTTGGTTGGCTCCAGGCCAACGATTCTGAGCAGGGTTCTAAGGATGGATGGCTGGGTAGCCCACCTCGCATTCCAATATTCTCCTAGCTACAAGATAGGCTAGATCTGTTGGATCTCGGGGAGCAACCGAGGAGGCTGAGTTTAAATGGACTCTCCTGTGGATGGGTCCTAATATGTTTTTGTGTCTATGGAGACTGTGGCATTAAGCGGTGGCACTAGGGCCCTGAAGGCTTCTCCTAAACAGAGGTTTGACACAGCTCCACCATGCAAGTTTCCCATGTGTAGAGGAGATTTGTTCTGATGGGTGAGTCAAGAAACAGCCATATTCTGGTATTGAAATCCAGGCCTCTGAGGAGAGATGCCTGGAAACCAAAGCAATGAATCCGATTAGTGCCTAGGGGCCTGTTGGTTTCTTTTTACCTCGGGCGACATCTATCTATGGGTCAGAGTGCAGGTAGGTGCTCAGATGAACTCAGATTGCCCGTGTTTGTCCTTGGAAGCCAACACTATGGGATGGCCTCAGGGAATTTAAAGGTTTATACTTTTAGTTGCGTTGTCACCATTGGAATGGGCTCACACAATTCCCTTGCGAGGGCAAGAACAGTCCTCAGGTTTGGCTTCAGGGGCCTGAGCCTATAGGGTGTGTAAGCCAGGGCTGTTTGGACAGTTGTCTGAAAACACAAACTCGACTTCTGTTTCGGGTCATAGGTAGGGCAGGACTGATCTACAGACCATGAGGAGAACATTTCGGTATATGAAAAAAAAGCGAGTGTGAGGCTATTGCTCATGTTTTTGTCTCTGCATATCATGTCACTCATGGTCGTGAAATTTCCGGGTGACTTCATGGGAAATGGACGAGTCTTACTCTCTGGGGATTTGGCCCCTTCCAAAGAGGTTGGGGTCATTCTGTGGGATGGAAGAAGTCGTTTTTTTTGTTGTTGTTGCTTTGTTTTGTTTCATTTTTTAACCTCCGTTGTCCCACCAAATGAGGAATTCCAGAGTAGAGCTCTGGGGAGGGGTGACTGGACAACCAGAAATCTGGTTAAAAATTGGGCCTAGGTCTATGTCAAGCCCATTATGACATCTAGTGTTCCAGGCTCTGAGAGGAATTACTAGAGGACAGGACTCACACTGAGGGTCACAATGCATATTTATGCCCTCGTCGCACTCAAGAATAGGCGGGCCTCAGGGTGAATGCTAGTTTCTCCTACAATGAACGTTGGACAACATGCCAACCACAAGGTTTCTTGCCATGTGTAAGGAGAAGTTCTGATTTCTGCATCATACTCACCCCTGGGCAGTGATTGGAGATAAAGTCTAGTTTCTGAGGCCTGAAAACTGAGGTAGGGAAGAGATGACGACCTAAGGCCATGGCAGGTCTGATGTGCTCAGTGTGCAGTCAGCTGTCTGGGTGTTGGTCAGGAAGTCCGGGCTCAGGTTGTGTCAGACAGTGCATTAGTGCCCAGGTTAGACTATATAATTCGGGCAAAGTCGAGTACCGTGTAGGTTTATCTTCATATAAGGTGCCTTGGCAGCTCTTTAGGCAATATTTTTTTTCCAGAAAGCAGGCCATGTGCTGCATTGTGGGACCGGATTTACCAATCATGAGGGCTTTGAGGCCAAGAGAGTGAGGTCGGAATTCTGAGAACAAAAGCTATACTTGGGCTCAGGGCAAGGGCACGGCAGGTACCCCCTGCAGATCTGAACCAATATCTCATCCATTTCAAGTCAGGGAGAGAATTAGACTTTGGCTTAGGTTGGAGTGTCTGTGCCTGACGGCCCCTTCATGAAGGGAGCGGGAATCTCGTGTCCATGGAGTTTTTCCCACGTGGGAGTTGTGGGTTGCCCCCTTCAAGAATTCCTTCTGCGGGACAATTGAGACCTTTGGGCAGCTCCAGGACATCCCATATGGAATGACTCCAGAGCACCGTTCGAGGGAGGATGCCTGGGAAGCCAGCCTCGCATTCCAATTGTCTCCTAGCAACAAGCCAGTTTAGATCTGATGGCTCTGCGGGAGCAACCGGGGTGGCTGACTTGATATGGACATTCCTGAGGATGAGTCCTAATGTGTGTTTGTGTCCATGGGGCCTTGGAATGGGGCCGTGGCACCAGGACCCTGAAGTATTCTCCTAAGCTTTTGACATAGCTCGATGCACATGTTTCCTTGTGGAGACGAGATTTGTTCTGATTGCTGCCTCAGGAAAACCCCTATGCTGGTGTTGGAATCCAGGCTTTTGAGGAGACATGCCTGTAACCAAAGCAATGGATCCGATATGGCCAGGGTCCTGTCTGGTTCAATCTTCTTCTCAGGGGACATCCATCTATGGTATGAGTGGAGGTTGATGCTCAGCTGCTATCAGACCGCGCTTGTTTGTCACGGGAGACCTGCACTATTGGGATGGCCTCAGGGATTTGGAGGGTTCTCCTAATTTTACGGTTTTGGACAATGGAATGGGCAGAGTTCCCATGGATTGGGTAGGCACAGTCCTTATGTGTGGCTCCAGGGACCGCAGCGTGGAGGGTGTGTGGCCCAGGACTTTGAGGACAGAAGTCTGAAAACATAAACTCAGCTTAGGTTTGGAGACATAGGTATGGCAGGCCCGATCTATAAACCATGAGAAGAACTCTTCAGGATATGAAGAAAGAGCGAGTCTGAGGTGCTTGTTCAGTCTTTTGTCTCTAGATTCGGTATCAGCGATGGCCGTGGATTGTCTGGGAAACCTCATGGGCCATTGACGAATCTTCCTCTCTGTGGAATTGGCCCGATCCCAATTCTTTTTCGTCAATCTGTGGAATGGGAGGTCTCCTTTCAGGTTGGTTACCTTAGGTGTCCCGCCAAAAGAGGAATTCCAAAGAAGAGCCCTGTGGAAAAGCGAAGGGACAACCCGAACTATGGGTAAAATTTGGGGCCTAGGGGCATGGCAAGCCCAATATGCTATCTCTTCATCCAGCCACTGAGAGGCCTTACCTGAGGACTGGGATCAGGCTGAGGGTCACAATGTGTGTTTGTGACCAATGTGGCCCATAAACATGGGCGGGGCCTCATGGGCCACACTGGTTTCAACTACACTGAACATTGGAAAACATGCCAACCACATGGTTTCTAGCCACGGGGAAGGAGTTGTGATTTCTGCATCACTTACAAGCCTGGGCAGTGATTGGAGATAAGGTCTAGGTTCTGAAACTTGAGAATCGAGGTTGGGAAGAGATGACGACCTAAGGACATGGCTCGTCCGGCGTGCTCAGTGTTCGACCAGCTTTCTGGGTGGGGCCAGGAAGTCCAGGCTCAGGCTGTGTAGAAAGGGCAATAGTGCCCAGGTCAGCCTATATATTTGGGGTACAGTCGAATGGCGTGCAGGTTGATCCTCATTTGGAGTTTCTGGGTAGCCCCACAGGGCAATGTTTTTCTTCCTGAAGGCTGGCAGAGTGCTGCATTATAGTTCAGGTTTGCAAACTGGAGGCTTGTGGGCCAGTAGTCTGAAGACGGAAATCTGAGAACACAAGCTAGGCTTAGGTTTCTGGGTGAGGACAAGGCAGGAACAATCTACAGACCTGAATCGAGATCTCGTGCTTCTGAAGTCAGGGCGAGGATCAGAAGATCGCTCAGGTTGGTGTTTCTGTCCCTGATGGCCCCTTCATGAAGGGGCGGGGGGGTCAAGAGGCCGTGGGGGTTTTCCCACGATGTTAGTTGTGAGAAGCTCCAAACTGCAAAGATTCTTGTGCAGGACAATTGAGACATGTTGGTTGGCTCCAGGCCAACGATTCCGAGCAGGGTTCTAAGGATGGATGCCTGGGTAGCCCACCTTGCATTCCAATTGTGTCCTAGCAACAAGACAGGTTATATCTGCTGGATCTGGGCGAGCAATCTGGATCTGAGTTGAAATGGACTCTCCTGTGGATGGATCCTAATATGTTTTTGTGTCTATGGAGACCTTGGAATGAAGCGGTGGCACTGGGGTCCTGAAGGGTTTTTTCAAACAGAGGCTTTGACACAGCTCCAACGTGCAAGTTTCCCATATGTAGATGAGATTTTTTATGACGGATGAGTCAGGAAACAGCCATATGCTGGTATTGAAATCCAGGCCTCTGAGGAGAGATGACTGGATACCACAACAATGAATCTGAATAGTGCCTAGGGGCCTGTTCGTACCTTTTTACCTCTGGGAACATCAGTCTATGCGTCTGAGTGCATGTAGGTTCTCAGATGGGCTCAGATTGCCCGAGTTTGTCCTGGGAAGCCACCGCTATTGGGATTGCCTCAGAAAGTTTGCAGGTTTATCCTATTAGTAGGGTTGTGGCCATTGGAATGGGCACATACAATTCCCTTGGAGAGGGCAAGTACAGTCCTCAGGTTTGGCTCCAGGGGCCTGAGCCTGTAGGGTGTGTAGGCAGAGCTGTTTGGACAGTTGTCTGAAAACACAAACGCGGCTTATGTTTCAGGTCATAGGTATGGCAGGATTGATCTACAGACCATGAGGAGAACTCTTCGGGATATGAATAAGGGGCGAGTGTGAGGCTCGTGCTCAAGTTTTTGTCTCTGGATATCGTGTCACTCATAGTCGTGAAATTCCCTGGTGACTTCATGGGAAATGGACGAGTCTTACACTCTGGGGGTTTGGCCCCGTCCAAAGAGTTTGGGGTCATTCTGTGGGATGGAAGAAGTCCGTTTTATTGTTGTTGTTGATTTGCCATGTTTTGTTTTTTAACCTCAGGTGTCCCACCAAATGAGGGATTCCAGAGTAGAGCCCTGGGGAGGGCCGAACGGACAACTAGAAATCTGGTTAAAAATTGTGGCCTAGGGACATGTCAAGCCCATTATGACATCTAATGGTCGAGCCACTGAGAGGACTTACTAGAGGACAGGACTCACGCTGAGGGTCACAATGCGTGTTTATGCCCACTTCGCAAACAAGAATGGGCAGGGCCTCATGGTGAATCCTGGTTTCTCCTACACTGAACGTTGGACAACATGCCAACCACAAGGTTTCTTGCCATGGGTAAGGAAGAGTTCTGATTTCTGCATCACAGGCACCCCTGGGCAGTGATTGGAGATAAGGTCTAGGTACTGAAGCCTAAAAACTGAGGTAGGGAAGAGATGATGACCTAAGGCCATGGCGGTTCTGATGTGCTCAGTGTGCGGTTAGCTGTCTGGGTGTTGGTCAGGAGGTCCGAGCTCAGGTTGTGTCAGACAGTGCATTAGTGCCCAGGTTAGACTATATAATTTGGGTATAGTCGAGTGCCATGTAGATTTATCCTCATATAAGTTGTCTGGGCAGCTCATTAGGCAAAATTTGTTTTCTAGAGGGCAGGCAGAGTGCTTCATTGTCAGTCCGGAATTGCTAAACTTGAGGGCTTCGTGTAGAGGAGTGTGAGGACGGAAGTCTGAGAACACAAGCTAGACTTGGGTTTCAGGGCGAGGACACGGCAGGTACCACTGTAGATCTGAACCAATATCTCATGCATCTGAAGTCAGGGCGAGGATCAGACGTTGGCTCAGGTTGGAGTTTCTGTGCATGACGGACCCTTCATGAAGGGAGCGGAATCTCAAGACCATGGAGTTTTTCCCACGTTGGGAGTTGTGGGATGCACCCATCAAGGATTCCTTCTGCGGGACAATTGAGACCTGTTGGGCAGCTTCAGGACATCCCATATGGAATGACTCCAGAGCACTGTTCGAGGATGGATACCTGGGAAGCCGGCCTCGCATTCCAAATGTCTCCCAGCAACAAGACAGTTTAGATCTGATGGCTCTGCGGGAGCAACCGGGGTGGCTGACTTGAAATGGACTTTCCTGAGGATGGGTCCTAATGTGTGTTTGTGTCCATGAGGGCCTTAAAAAGGGGCGGTGGCACCGGGACCCTGAAGTATTCTCCTAAGTTTTTGACATAGCTCGATGCACAAGGTTCCTTGTGGAGACGAGATTTGTTTTGATGGGTGCCTCAGGAAAACTTCTATGCTGGTATTGGAATCCAGGCTTTTGAGGAGACATGCCTGTAATCCAAAGCAATGTATCCGATTATGGCCTAGGGTCCTGTCTGGTTCAATCTTCTTCTCAGGGGACATCCATCTATGGTATGAGTGGAGGTAGATGCTCAGCAGGTATCAGACTGCCCTTGTTTGTCCCGGGCGACCTGCACTATTGGGATGGCCTCAGGGATTTGTAGGGTTCTCCAAATTTTACTGTTTTGGACAATGGCATCGGCAGAATTCCCATGGATTGGGTTGGCACAGTCCTAATGTGTGACTCCAGGGGCCCCAGCCTGGAGGGTGTGTGGCCCAGGACTTTGAGGACAGAAGTCTGAAACACAAACTCAGCTTAGGTTTGGGGACGTAGGTATGGCAGGCCCGATCTATAAACCATGAGAAGAACTCTTATGGATATGAAGAGAGAGCGAGTCTGAGGCGCTTGCTCAGGCTTTTTTCTCTGGATTTTGTATCAGAGATGGCCGTGGAATGTCGGGGAGGCCTCATGGGCCATGGACGAATTTTCCTCTCTGTGGATTTGGCCCGATCCCAATTGTTTTTCGTCAATCTGTGGAATGGGAGGACTCCTTTCAGGTTTGTTACCTCAGGTGTCCCGCCAAAAGAGTAATTCCAAAGAAGAGCCTTGGGGAAAAGTGAAGGGAGAACCCGAACTATGGGTAAAATTTGGGGCCTAGGGGCACGGCAAGCCCAATATGCTGTCTCTTCATCCAGCCACTGAGAGGCCTTACCTGAGGCCTGGGATCAGGCTGAGGGACACAATGTGTGTTTGTGACCAATGTGGCCCATAAACATGGGCGGGGCCTCACGGGCCACACTGGTTTCAACTACACTGAACGTTGGAAAACATGCCCCCACTAGGTTTCTTCCCAAGGTGAAGGAGAAGTTCTGATTCTTGCATCACGTTTACTCCTGAACAGTGAGTGGAGATAAGGTCTAGGTTCTGAAGGTGAAAACTGAGGTTGGGTAGAGATGATGGCCTAAAGCCATTGTGGGTGTGATATGCTCTGTGTATGGCCAGCTGTCTGGGTGTTGGACTGGAGGTCTGCCATCAGGCTGTGTCAGACAGGGCTTTAGTGCACAGGCTAGACTGTATAATTGGGGTATGGTCGAGTGGCATGCAAGTTGTTACTCATTTGGCGTTTCTGGTTAGCCCTATAGGACAACATTTTTCTTCTGGAGGGCAGGCAGAGTGCTGCATTGTGTCTCCAGAATTGCCAAACTGGAGGGGTGTGGCCAGGATTGTGAGGAAGGAAGTCTGAAAACACAAGCTAGCACGAGTTTTGGGACCAAGAGCATGGCAGGCCCACTCTGCAGAGGCTGAATCGAGATCTCCTTCAGGTGAGGTCAGGGCGAGTATCAGATGTTGCCTCAAGCTGCAGTTTGTGTCCATGACGGCCCTTACATGAAGGGGGTGGGGGCGTCATGAGGCCAGGGAGGTTTCCCTACGCTGGGAGTTGTGAGCTGCTCCAAACTTCAAAGTTTCCTTCTTCAGGACAGTCGAGTACTATTGGAAGGTCCCTTGATGCCCCATACAGAAAGACTCGAGAGCAGGGGCCTAAGCATGGATACCGAGAAACGCCAACTCACCTTCCCATTGCCTGGTCGAGACAAGGCACGCTCATTCTGCGGGCTCTTGGGTGAGCTACCCAGAAGGCTGAGTTTAAATGGACTCTCCTGAGGATGAGTCATAATGTGGGTTGGTGGCCATGGAGACCTTGGAATGTGGCAGTAGCTAAGGGACTCGGCAGGATTCTCCAACCCGAAGGGCTTGACACAACTCCAACAAGGAAGCTTCCCATGTGGAGATGAGAGGTCTTCTGTCTGGTGCCTCAGGAAAGCCCCGCATGCTGGTCTTCGAACCCAGGCCTCTGAGGAGTGATGCCTGGACACCAAAGCAAGAGTTCATAATAGGGCCTAGGGGCCTGTCTGGTTCAATCTTCTATCTCTGCGGATATCTGTCTGTGTGTCTGCATGGAGGTAGTAGTTGCTCAGCTTGTGTCATAATGCCCCTATTTGTCCAGTGCGGCTTGCGGTAGTGGGATGTCCTTGGGGACCTTGAGGTTTCTACTATTTTGTAGAGTTGTGGCCAATGGAATGGGCAGTTTCTTAGGAGAGAGCAGGCACAGTTCTGTGGTGTGGCTCCAGAGACCCCAGCCTGGAGGCTGTGTGGACCATGGCTGTGCACAGACATCCAAAAACCCTAACTCAGCTCAGGTTTGGGGCCGAGGGTACGGCAGGCCTGATCTACAGTCCATGAGGGGAGCTCCTCTGGATATGAAAGAAGGGTGAGAGGGAGGCAGTCGCTCAGGCTTTTGTCTCTGGATGTTTTGTCCACAATGGCCGTTTAATGTAGGAGTTGCCTCATGGGTGTAGAAGTCTCCCTCTCTGGTAGTTTGTCCAGCCCCCAAGAGTTTGGGGTCATTCTGTGGGAAGGGAAGTGTCCTGTTTTCTGCTTCATGTGTCCCCCCAGTAGAGGGATTCTAGAGCATAGCAGTGGGTACTGACAACTGGAATACTCGCCCTCTGGTTAAGCCTGGGGGCCTATGGATATGACAAGCCCCATATGCAGGATCTTGGTCCAGCCACTGAGAGGCGTTACTTTAATACGGGACTCACGCTGCAGGTCACAATGCATGTCTGTGCTCTAGGCGGCCCTCAAGCACTGGCGTGGCCTTTCAGACAATGCAGGTTTTCCCACATTGAACGTTGGACAACATGCCAACCACAAGGTTTCTGGCCATGGGGAAGGAGGAATTCTAATTTCTGCATCACGTTCACCCCTGGGCAGTGATTGGAGATAAGGTCTAGGTTCTGAAGCCTGAAAACCGAGGTTGGGAAGAGATGACGACCTACAGCCATAGCGGGTCCTATGTGTCCAGGTTGGGGCCAGCTGTCTGGGTGTCGTTTGGGATGTCTTGTCTCATGCTGTGCCAGACAGGGCATTAGTATACAGGGTGGGCTGTATAATTGCTTTACAATCGAGTGGCATGCATTAGAAAATCATTTGGGGTTTCTTATTAGCAACATAGGGCAAAGATTTTCTTCTGGAGGGCAGGCAGAGTGCTGCATTGTGGCTTCGGAATTCCCAAACTGGAGGGTTGTGGGCCAGGTCAGTGAGGACGGAAGTCTGAGAACACAAGCTAGGCTTAGGTTTCAGGGCAAGGACATGGCAGGCACACTCTGCAGAGCTGAATTGAGATCTCATGCGTCTGAAGTCAGGTCGAGGTTCAGACTTTGGCTCAGGTTTGAGTTTCTGTCCATGTTGGCCCCTTCAGGAAGGGGGGGCATTATGAGGCCATGGGGGTTTTCCCACTTTTGGAGTTGTGAGATGCTCCAAACCGCAAGGATTCCTTCTGTGGGACAATTAAGATTTGTTGGATGGCTCCAGGACGTCTTATAAGGTATTTTCCCAGAACAGGGTTCTAAGTATGGATGCCTGGGCAGCCAGCCTCACATTCCAATTGTCTCCTAGCAACAAGAAACGTTTGATCTGCTGGCTTGGGGTAGCAACAGAGGGGGCTGAGTTGAAATGGACTTTCCTGAGGATGGTCTTAATGTTGGTTTGAGTCCATGGAGACCTTGGTATGGGGCAGTGGCACCAGGGCCCTGAAGGATTCTCCTAACCAGAGGTTATGACAAAGCTCCAATGATCAAGTTTCCATGGGGAGACGAGATTTGTTCTTATTGGTGCCTCAGGAAACCACCATATGCTGGTATTGGAAACGAGGCCTCTGAGGAGAGATGCCTGGAAACCAAAGCAATGGATCTGATTAGGGCCTAGGGGCCTGTCCGGTTCAATATTCTTCTCTGGGGACATCTGTTGTCTGAGTGGAGGTAGTTGCTCAGCTGGTTTGAGATCACCCCTGTTTGTCCTAGGCAGCCTACACTATTGGGATGGCCTCGGTGACTTTGGAGGTTTTTCCTAATTTGCAAGGTTGTGGCCAATGGAATGGGAAGAATTCCCTTGAAAGGGAAGCACAGTCCTGAGGTGTGGCTCCAGGGACCCAAGTGTGGAGCGTGTGTGGTCCAGGGCTATTTGGACAAAAGTCTTAAAACACAAACTCCACTTAGGTTGTGGGATGTAGGTATGGCCGGCCCGATCTATAGACCGTGAGGAGACTTCTTCAGGATATGAAGAAAGGGCGAATGTGATGTGCATGCTCATGCTTTAGTTTTTTTTTTTTTTTCTGGAAATGTGTCACCGATTGCCATGGAATGTCGGGGTGTCCTCATGGGCCATCGATGAGGCTCCCTTTCTGGGGATTTGACCCGATCCCAAGAGTTTGGGGTCATTCTGTGGGAAGGAAGGAGGCCTTTCTGTTTTTTTTTTTTGTTTGTTTGTTTGTTTATTTTTTTTGTTTTTTGTTTTTTGTTTTTTTTTTAACCTCCGGTGGACCACCAAAAGAGGGATTCCAGAGCAGAGTCGTGGGTGGGGGCAACAGGACAACCAGACCTCTGGTTAACATTGGGACCTAAGAACATGGCCAGCCCCTTATGTGGGCTCTTGGTCCAGACACTGAGAGGCCTTCCTTGAGGATAGGTCTCACACTGAGTTTCACAATGTGTTTTTGTGCCCAAGGAGCCCCTCAAGTCAGGGCGTGGCCTAATGTACCATGCTGGTTTCTCCTACACTGAACGTTGCACAGTATGGGAACCACAAGTTTTCTGGCAATGGGGAAGATGGAGTTCTAATTTCTGCAACACTTTCACTCCTGGACTGTGATTGGATTTAAGGTCTAGGTTCTGAAGCCTGAAAATTGAGGTTGGGAAGAGATGAAGCCCTAAGGCCATGGTGTGTCTGATGTGCTCAGTGTTCGGCCAGCTGTTGAGTGTGGGTTGGGAGGTGCAGGCTCAGGCTGTGGCAGACAGGGAATTAGTGCCCAGGCTAGACTGCATCATTGGGGTGCAGTCGAGTTTCGTGCAGGATGGTACTCATTTGTGGTTACTGGGTAGCCCCAGAGGGCAACGTTTTTCTTCTGGAGGGAAGACACTTTGCCACATAGTGACTCCAAAATTCCCAAACTGGAAGGCTTGTGGGCCAGGAGTGTGAGGAAAAAATTCTGAGAACACAAGCCAGACTTAGATTTCGGGGTGAGGGGACGGCAGGCACACTCTGCAGAGATGATTCGAGATCCCGTATACCTGAAGACAGAGCTAGGTTCAGACGTTTTCTTAGGTCGGAGTTTCTGTCCATGACGACCCATTCATGAAGGGGAGGGTGTCACGAGGACATGGAGTTTTTCCCACTATGGGAATTGTGAGATGCTCCAAACCACAATGATTCCTTCTGTGGGACAGTCGAGACATGTTGGATGGCTCCAGGATTCCCATAAGGAAGTTATCCATAGCAGGGTTCTAAGGATGGATGCCTGGGCAGCCTGCCTCCCATTCCAGGTGTCTCAGAGAGCCAAGGCAAGTTCGATCTGCTGGATCTAGGGGAGCAACCGAGGCGGGTGTTTTGAAATGGGTGAGTTGAGGATGGGTCATAATGTCATTTGTATCCATGTAGACTTTGGAATGGGGTGCTTGATCCGGGGCCTTGAGGGATGTTCATAACCGGAGGTTTTGATGGAGCTCTAAAGAGTATGTTTCCTATGTAGAGAAGAGAATTGTTTTGATGAGTGCCTAAGGAATCTCCCATATGCTGGTATGGGAAACTAGGCCTCTGAGGAGAGATGACTGGAATCAAAATCAATGGATCTGATTAGGGCCTCAGTGCCCGTCCAGTTCAATCTTATTCTATGGGGATATCTGTCTCTGGGTCTGAGTGGAGGTGGTTTCCTAACTTGTGAAAGATCATCCCTGTGTGTCCTGGGCAGCCAACACAATTCGGATGGCCTGGGAGAGTTTGGAGGATTCTCCTAATCTATAGGGTTGTGGCCAATGGAAATGGCAGAATTCCCCTGGAGAGGGAAGCCACAGTCCTGAGGTGTGGCTCCAGGGGCCCCAGCTTGGATGTTGTGTGGGCCAGGACTGTGGGGACAGAAGTCTGAAAACACAAACTCAGCTTAGGTTTGGGGATGTATGTATGAAGGCTCAATCTACAGACCGTGAGAATTTTTTCGGGCTATGAACAAAGGGCGAGTATGTGGCGCTTGCTCAGGGTTTTGTCTCTGGATTTTGTGTCAATGGTGGCCGTGGAATGTCGGGGTGTCCTCAAGGGCCATGGACAATTCTTTCTCTGGTCATTTGGCCTGATCCCAAGTGGTTGGGATCATTCTGTGGATGGGAAGAGTCCTTTCTGTATTTTTTTTTTTTTACTTCAGGTGTCCCACCAAAGAGGGATTCCAGAGTAGAGCCCTGAGTAGGGGTGACTAGACATCTCGAACTCTGGTTGAGATTGGGGGACTAGGGGCTTTGCAAGCCCCATATGTGGGCTGTTGTTCCAGTCACTAAGAGGCTTTACATGAGGATAGGGCTCACGCTGAGGGTCACAATGTGTGTTTGCGCAAATTGTGGCCCTCAGGGATAGGTGGGGCCTCATAGTCCATGCTGCTTTCTCCTACAATGAACATTGGACAACATGCCAACCACTAGGTTTCTTGCCAAGGCGAAGGAGAAGTTCTGATTCTTGCATCACGTTCACTCCTGAGCAGTGAGTGGAGATAAGGTCTAGGTTCTGAAGGTGAAAACTGAGGTTGGGTGGAGATGATGGCCTAAAGCCATTGTGGGTGTGATATGCTCTGTGTATGGCCAGCTGTCTGGGTGTTGGACTGGAGGTCTGTCCTCAGGCTGTGTCAGACAGGGGTTTAGTGCACAGGCTAGACTGTATAATTGGGGTATGGTCGAGTGGCATGCAGGTTGTTACTCATTTGGCGTTTCTGGTTAGCCCTATAGGGCAACATTTTTCTTCTGGAGGGCAGGCAGAGTGCTGCATTGTGTCTCCAGAATTGCCAAACTGGAGGGGTGTGGCCAGGATTGTGAGGAAGGAAGTCTGAAAACACAAGCTAGCACGAGTTTTGGGGCCAAGAGCATGGCAGGCCCACTCTGCAGAGGCTGAATCGAGATCTCCTGCAGGTGAGGTCAGGGCGAGTATCAGATGTTGCCTCAAGCTGGAGTTTGTGTCCATGACGGTTCCTTTCTGAAGGGGGTGGGGGCGTCATGAGGCCAGGGAGGTTTCCCTACGCTGGGAGTTGTGAGCTGCTCCAAACTTCAAAGTTTCCTTCTTCAGGACAGTCGAGTATTATTGGATGGTTCCAGGATGCCCCATACAGAAAGACTCGAGAGCAGGGCCCTAAGCATGGATGCCGAGAAACGCCAACTCACCTTCCCATTGCCTGGTCGAGACAAGGCACGCTCAATCTGCGGGCTCTTGGGTGAGCTACCCAGAAGGCTGAGTTTAAATGGACTCTCCTGAGGATGAGTCATAATGTGGGTTGGTGGCCATGGAGACCTTGGAATGTGGCAGTAGCTAAGGGACTCTGCAGGATTCTCCAACCCGAAGGGCTTGACACAACTCCAACAAGGAAGCTTCCCATGTGGAGATGAGAGGTCTTCAGTCTGGTGCCTCAGGAAAGCCCCGTATGCTGGTCTTCGAACCCAGGCCTCTGAGGAGTGATACCTGGACACCAAAGCAAGAGTTCATAATAGGGCCTAGGGGCCTGTCTGGTTCAATCTTCTGTCTCTGCGGATATCTGTCTGTGTGTCTGCATGGAGGTAGTAGTTGCTCAGCTTGTGTCATAATGCCCCTATTTGTCCAGTGCGGCTTGCGGTAGTGGGATGTCCTTGGGGACCTTGAGGTTTCTACTATTTTGTAGAGTAGTGGCCAATGGAATGGGCAGTTTCTTAGGAGAGAGCAGGCACAGTTCTGTGGTGTGGCTCCAGAGACCCCAGCCTGGGGGCTGTGTGGGCCATGGCTGTGCAGACAGATATCCAAAAACCCTAACTCAGCTCAGGTTTGGGGCCGAGGTTACGGCAGGCCTGATCTACAGTCCATGAGGGGAGCTCCTCTGGATATGAAAGAAGGGTGAGAGGGAGGCAGTCGCTCAGGCTTTTGTCTCTGGATGTTTTGTCCACAATGGCCGTTTAATGTAGGAGTTGCCTCATGGGTCGTAGAAGTCTCCCTCTCTGGTAGTTTGTCCAGCCCCCAAGAGTTTGGGGTGATTCTGTGGGAAGGGAAGTGTCCTGTTTTCTGCTTCATGTGTCCCCCCAGTAGAGGGATTCTAGAGCATAGCAGTGGGTACTGACAACTGGAATACTCGCCCTCTGGTTAAGCCTGGGGGCCTATGGATATGACAAGCCCCATATGCAGGATCTTGGTCCAGCCACTGAGAGGCGTTACTTTAATACGGGACTCACTCTGCAGGTCACAATGCATGTGCCCTAGGCTGCCCTCAAGCACTGGCGTGGCCTTTCGGACAATGCAGGTTTTCCCACATTGAACGTTGGACAACATGCCAACCACAAGGTTTCTGGCCATGGGGAAGGAGGAATTCTAATTTCTGCATCACGTTCACCCCTGGGCAGTGATTGGAGATAAGGTCTAGGTTCTGAAGCCTGAAAACCGAGGTTGGGAAGAGATGACGACCTACAGCCATAGCGGGTCCTATGTGTCCAGGTTGGGGCCAGCTGTCTGGGTGTCGTTTGTGATGTCTTGTCTCATGCTGTGCCAGACAGGGCATTAGTATACAGGGTGGGCTGTATAATTGCTTTACAATCGAGTGGCATGCATTAGAAAATCATTTGGGGTTTCTTATTAGCAACATAGGGCAAAGATTTTCTTCTGGAGGGCAGGCAGAGTGCTGCATTGTGGCTTCGGAATTCCCAAACTGGAGGGTTGTGAGCCAGGTCAGTGAGGACGGAAGTCTGAGAACACAAGCTAGGCTTAGGTTTCAGGGCAAGGACATGGCAGGCACACTCTGCAGAGCTGAATTGAGATCTCATGCGTCTGAAGTCAGGTCGAGGTTCAGACTTTGGCTCAGGTTTGAGTTTCTGTCCATGTTGGCCCCTTCAGGAAGGGGGGGCATTATGAGGCCTTGGGGGTTTTCCCACTATTGGAGTTGTGAGATGCTCCAAACCGCAAGGATTCCTTCTGTGGGACAATTAAGATTTGTTGGATGGCTCCAGGACGTCTTATAAGGTATTTTTCCAGAACAGGGTTCTAAGTATGGATGCCTGGGCAGCCAGCCTCACATTCCAATTGTCTCCTAGCAACAAGAAACGTTTGATCTGCTGGCTTGGGGTAGCAACAGAGGGGGCTGAGTTGAAATGGACTTTCCTGAGGATGGTCTTAATGTTGGTTTGAGTCCATGGAGACCTTGGTATGGGGCAGTGGCACAAGGGCCCTGAAGGATTCTCCTAAACAGAGGTTATGACAAAGCTCCAATGAGCAAGTTTCCATGGGGAGACGAGATTTGTTCCTATTGGTGCCTCAGGAAACCACCATATGCTGGTATTGGAAACGAGGCCTCTGAGGAGAGATGCCTAGAAACCAAAGCAATGGATCTGATTAGGGCCTAGGGGCCTGTCCGGTTCAATATTTTTCTCTGGGGACATCTCTTGTCTGAGTGGAGGTAGTTGCTCAGCTGGTTTGAGATCACCCCTGTTTGTCCTGGGCGGCCTACACTATTGGGATGGCCTCGGTGACTTTGGAGGTTTTTCCTAATTTGCAAGGTTGTGGCCAATGGAATGGGAAGAATTCCCTTGAAAGGGAAGCACAGTCCTGAGGTGTGGCTCCAGGGACTCAAGTGTGGAGCGTGTGTGGTCCAGGGCTATTTGGACAAAAGTCTTAAAACACAAACTCCACTTAGGTTGTGGGATGTAGGTATGGCCGGCCCGATCTATAGACCGTGAGGAGACCTCCTCGGGATATGAACAAAGGGCGAATGTGAGGTGCTTGCTCATGCTTTTTTTTTTTTTTCTGGAAATGTGTCACCGATTGCCATGGAATGTCGGGGTGTCCTCATGGGCCATCGATGAGGCTCCCTTTCTGGGGATTTGACCCGATCCCAAGAGTTTGGGGTCATTCTGTGGGAAGGGAGGAGGCCTTTCTGGGTTTTTTTGTTTATTTTATTTTTTTTTTAACCTCCGGTGGACCACCAAAAGAGGGATTCCAGAGCAGAGTCGTGGGTGGGGGCAACTGGACAACCAGACCTCTGGTTAACATTGGGACCTAAGAACATGGCAAGCCCCATATCTGGGCTCTTGGTCCAGACACTGAGAGGCCTTCCTTGAGGATAGGTCTCACACTGAGTTTCACAATGTGGTTTTGTGCCCAAGGATCCCCTCCAGTCAGGGCGTGGCCTAAAGTACCATGCTGGTGCCTCCTACACTGAACGTTGCACAGTATGGGAACCACAAGTTTTCTGGCCATGGGGAAGATGGAGTTCTAATTTCTGCAACACTTTCACTCCTGGACTGTGATTGGATTTAAGGTCTAGGTTCTGAAGCCTGAAAACTGAGCTTGGGAAGAGATGAAGCCCTAAGGCCATGGTGTGTCTGATGTGCTCAGTGTTCGGCCAGCTGTTGAGTGTGGGTTGGGAGGTGCAAGCTCAGCCTGTGGCAGACAGGGAATAAGTGCCCAGGATAGACTGTATCATTGGGGTGCAGTCGAGTTTCGTGCAGGATGGTACTCATTTGTGGTTACTGGGTAGCCCCAGAGGGCAACGTTTTTCTTCTGGAGGGAAGACACAGTGCCACATAGTTGTTCCAGAATTCCCAAACTGGAAGGCTTGTGGGCCAGGAGTGTGAGCAAAAAATTCTGAGAACACAAGCCAGACTTAGATTTTGGGATGAGGGGAAGGCAGGCACCTTCTGCAGAGATGATTCGAGATCCCGTATACCTGAAGACAGAGCTAGGATCAGACGTTTTCTTAGGTCGGAGTTTCTGTCCATGAAGGCCTCTTCATGAAGGGGAGGGTGTCACGAGGACATAGAGGTTGTCCGACGATGGGAATTGTGAGATGCTCCAAACCACAATGATTTCTTCGGTGGGACAGTCGAGACCTGTTGGATGGCTCCAGGACATCCCATAAGGAAGTTATCCAGAGCAGGGTTCTAAGGATGGATGCCTGGGCAGCCTGCCTCCCATTCCAGGTGTCTCATAGAGCCAAGGCAAGTTCGATCTGCTGGTTTTAGGGGAGCAACCGAGGCGGGTGTGTTGTAATGGGTGAGTTGAGGATGGGTCATAATGTGCATTTGTGTCCATGTAGACCTTGGAATGGGGTGCTTGATCCGGGGCCTTGAGGGGTGTTCATAACCGGAGGTTTGGATGGAGCTCTAAAGAGTATGTTTCCTATGTAGAGAAGAGAATTGTTTTGATGAGTGCCTAAGGAATCTCCCATATGCTGGTATGGGAAACTAGGCCTCTGAGGAGAGATGACTGGAATCAAAATCAATGGATCTGATTAGGGCCTCAGTGCCCGTCCAGTTCAATCTTATTCTATGGGGATATCTGTCTCTGGGTCTGAGTGGAGGTGGTTTCCTAACTTGTGAAAGATCATCCCTGTGTGTCCTGGGCAGCCAACACAATTCGGATGGCCTGGGGGAGTTTGGAGGATTCTCCTAATCTATAGGGTTGTGGCCAATGGAAATGGCAGAATTCCCCTGGAGAGGGAAGCCACAGTCCTGAGGTGTGGCTCCAGGGGCCCCAGCTTGGATGTTGTGTGGGCCAGGACTGTGGGGACAGAAGTCTGAAAACACAAACTCAGCTTAGGTTTGGGGATGTATGTATGAAGGCTCAATCTACAGACCGTGAGAATTTTCCGGGCTATGAACAAAGGGCGAGTATGTGGCGCTTGCTCAGGGTTTTGTCTCTGGATTTTGTGTCAATGGTGGCCGTGGAATGTCGGGGTGTCCTCAAGGGCCATGGACAATTCTTTCTCTGGTCATTTGGCCTGATCCCAAGTGGTTGGGATCATTCTGTGGATGGGAAGAGTCCTTTCTGTATTTTTTTTTTTTTTACCTCAGGTGTCCCACCAAAGAGGGATTCCAGAGTAGAGCCCTGAGTAGGGGTGACTAGACATCTCGAACTCTGGTTGAGATTGGGGGACTAGGGGCTTGGCAGGCCCCATATGTGGGCTGTTGTTCCAGTCACTAAGAGGCTTTACATGAGGATAGGGCTCACGCTGAGGGTCACAATGTGTGTTTGTGCACATTGTGGCCCTCAGGGATAGGTAGGGCCTCATAGTCCATGCTGCTTTCTCCTACAATGAACATTGGACAACATGCCAACCACTAGGTTTCTTGCCAAGGCGAAGGAGAAGTTCTGATTCTTGCATCACGTTCACTCCTGAGCAGTGAGTGGAGATAAGGTCTAGGTTCTGAAGGTGAAAACTGAGGTTGGGTGGAGATGATGGCCTAAAGCCATTGTGGGTGTGATATGCTCTGTGTACGGCCAGCTGTCTGGGTGTTGGACTGGAGGTCTGCCCTCAGGCTGTGTCAGACAGGGCTTTAGTGCACAGGCTAGACTGTATAATTGGGGTATGGTCGAGTGGCATGCACGTTGTTACTCATTTGGCGTTTCTGGTTAGCCCTATAGGGCAACATTTTTCTTCTGGAGGGCAGGCAGAGTGCTGCATTGTGTCTCCAGAATTGCCAATCTGGAGGGGTGTGGCCAGGATTGTGAGGAAAGAAGTCTGAAAACACAAGCTAGCACGAGTTTTGGGGCCAAGAGCATGGCAGGCCCACTCTGCAGAGGCAGAATCGAGATCTCCTGCAGGTGAGGTCAGGGCGATTATCAGATGTTGCCTCAAGCTGGAGTTTGTGTCCATGACGGCCCCTTTCTGAAGGGGGTGGGGGCGTCATGAGGCCAGGGAGGTTTCCCTACGCTGGGAGTTGTGAGCTGCTCCAAACTTCAAAGTTTCCTTCTTCAGGACAGTCGAGTATTATTGGATGGTTCCAGGATGCCCCATACAGAAAGACTCGAGAGCAGGGCCCTAAGCATGGATGCCGAGAAACGCCAACTCACCTTCCCATTGCCTGGTCGAGACAAGGCACGCTCAATCTGCGGGCTCTTGGGTGAGCTACCCAGAAGGCTGAGTTTAAATGGACTCTCCTGAGGATGAGTCATAATGTGGGTTGGTGGCCATGGAGACCTTGGAATGTGGCAGTAGCTAAGGGACTCTGCAGGATTCTCCAACCCGAAGGGCTTGACACAACTCCAACAAGGAAGCTTCCCATGTGGAGATGAGAGGTCTTCAGTCTGGTGCCTCAGGAAAGCCCCGTATGCTGGTCTTCGAACCCAGGCCTCTGAGGAGTGATACCTGGACACCAAAGCAAGAGTTCATAATAGGGCCTAGGGGCCTGTCTGGTTCAATCTTCTGTCTCTGCGGATATCTGTCTGTGTGTCTGCATGGAGGTAGTAGTTGCTCAGCTTGTGTCATAATGCCCCTATTTGTCCAGTGCGGCTTGCGGTAGTGGGATGTCCTTGGGGACCTTGAGGTTTCTACTATTTTGTAGAGTAGTGGCCAATGGAATGGGCAGTTTCTTAGGAGAGAGCAGGCACAGTTCTGTGGTGTGGCTCCAGAGACCCCAGCCTGGGGGCTGTGTGGGCCATGGCTGTGCAGACAGACATCCAAAAACCCTAACTCAGCTCAGGTTTGGGGCCGAGGTTACGGCAGGCCTGATCTACAGTCCATGAGGGGAGCTCCTCTGGATATGAAAGAAGGGTGAGAGGGAGGCAGTCGCTCAGGCTTTTGTCTCTGGATGTTTTGTCCACAATGGCCGTTTAATGTAGGAGTTGCCTCATGGGTCGTAGAAGTCTCCCTCTCTGGTAGTTTGTCCAGCCCCCAAGAGTTTGGGGTCATTCTGTGGGAAGGGAAGTGTCCTGTTTTCTGCTTCATGTGTCCCCCCAGTAGAGGGATTCTAGAGCATAGCAGTGGGTACTGACAACTGGAATACTCGCCCTCTGGTTAAGCCTGGGGGCCTATGGATATGACAAGCCCCATATGCAGGATCTTGGTCCAGCCACTGAGAGGCGTTACTTTAATACGGGACTCACTCTGCAGGTCACAATGCATGTGCCCTAGGCGGCCCTCAAGCACTGGCGTGGCCTTTCGGACAATGCAGGTTTTCCCACATTGAACGTTGGACAACATGCCAACCACAAGGTTTCTGGCCATGGGGAAGGAGGAATTCTAATTTCTGCATCACGTTCACCCCTGGGCAGTGATTGGAGATAAGGTCTAGGTTCTGAAGCCTGAAAATCGAGGTTGGGAAGAGATGACGACCTACAGCCATAGCGGGTCCTATGTGTCCAGGTTGGGGCCAGATGTCTGGGTGTCGTTTGGGATGTCTTGTCTCATGCTGTGCCAGACAGGGCATTAGTATACAGGGTGGGCTGTATAATTGCTTTACAATCGAGTGGCATGCATTAGAAAATCATTTGGGGTTTCTTATTAGCAACATAGGGCAAAGTTTTTCTTCTGGAGGGCAGGCAGAGTGCTGCATTGTGGCTTCGGAATTCCCAAACTGGAGGGTTGTGGGCCAGGTCAGTGAGGCCGGAAGTCTGAGAACACAAGCTAGGCTTAGGTTTCAGGGCAAGGACATGGCAGGCACACTCTGCAGAGCTGAATTGAGATCTCATGCGTCTGAAGTCAGGTCGAGGTTCAGACTTTGGCTCAGGTTTGAGTTTCTGTCCATGTTGGCCCCTTCAGGAAGGGGGGGCATTATGAGGCCTTGGGGGTTTTCCCACTATTGGAGTTGTGAGATGCTCCAAACCGCAAGGATTCCTTCTGTGGGACAATTAAGATTTGTTGGATGGCTCCAGGACGTCTTATAAGGTATTTTTCCAGAACAGGGTTCTAAGTATGGATGCCTGGGCAGCCAGCCTCACATTCCAATTGTCTCCTAGCAACAAGAAACGTTTGATCTGCTGGCTTGGGGTAGCAACAGAGGGGGCTGAGTTGAAATGGACTTTCCTGAGGATGGTCTTAATGTTGGTTTGAGTCCATGGAGACCTTGGTATGGGGCAGTGGCACAAGGGCCCTGAAGGATTCTCCTAACCAGAGGTTATGACAAAGCTCCAATGAGCAAGTTTCCATGGGGAGACGAGATTTGTTCCTATTGGTGCCTCAGGAAACCACCATATGCTGGTATTGGAAACGAGGCCTCTGAGGAGAGATGCCTAGAAACCAAAGCAATGGATCTGATTAGGGCCTAGGGGCCTGTCCGGTTCAATATTTTTCTCTGGGGACATCTCTTGTCTGAGTGGAGGTAGTTGCTCAGCTGGTTTGAGATCACCCCTGTTTGTCCTGGGCGGCCTACACTATTGGGATGGCCTCGGTGACTTTGGAGGTTTTTCCTAATTTGCAAGGTTGTGGCCAATGGAATGGGAAGAATTCCCTTGAAAGGGAAGCACAGTCCTGAGGTGTGGCTCCAGGGACTCAAGTGTGGAGCGTGTGTGGTCCAGGGCTATTTGGACAAAAGTCTTAAAACACAAACTCCACTTAGGTTGTGGGATGTAGGTATGGCCGGCCCGATCTATAGACCGTGAGGAGACCTCCTCGGGATATGAACAAAGGGCGAATGTGAGGTGCTTGCTCATGCTTTTTTTTTTTTTTTCTGGAAATGTGTCACCGATTGCCATGGAATGTCGGGGTGTCCTCATGGGCCATCGATGAGGCTCCCTTTCTGGGGATTTGACCCGATCCCAAGAGTTTGGGGTCATTCTGTGGGAAGGGAGGAGGCCTTTCTGGGTTTTTTTGTTTATTTTATTTTTTTTTAACCTCCGGTGGACCACCAAAAGAGGGATTCCAGAGCAGAGTCGTGGGTGGGGGCAACTGGACAACCAGACCTCTGGTTAACATTGGGACCTAAGAACATGGCAAGCCCCATATCTGGGCTCTTGGTCCAGACACTGAGAGGCCTTCCTTGAGGATAGGTCTCACACTGAGTTTCACAATGTGGTTTTGTGCCCAAGGATCCCCTCCAGTCAGGGCGTGGCCTAAAGTACCATGCTGGTGCCTCCTACACTGAACGTTGCACAGTATGGGAACCACAAGTTTTCTGGCCATGGGGAAGATGGAGTTCTAATTTCTGCAACACTTTCACTCCTGGACTGTGATTGGATTTAAGGTCTAGGTTCTGAAGCCTGAAAACTGAGCTTGGGAAGAGATGAAGCCCTAAGGCCATGGTGTGTCTGATGTGCTCAGTGTTCGGCCAGCTGTTGAGTGTGGGTTGGGAGGTGCAAGCTCAGCCTGTGGCAGACAGGGAATAAGTGCCCAGGATAGACTGTATCATTGGGGTGCAGTCGAGTTTCGTGCAGGATGGTACTCATTTGTGGTTACTGGGTAGCCCCAGAGGGCAACGTTTTTCTTCTGGAGGGAAGACACAGTGCCACATAGTTGTTCCAGAATTCCCAAACTGGAAGGCTTGTGGGCCAGGAGTGTGAGCAAAAAATTCTGAGAACACAAGCCAGACTTAGATTTCGGGATGAGGGGAAGGCAGGCACCTTCTGCAGAGATGATTCGAGATCCCGTATACCTGAAGACAGAGCTAGGATCAGACGTTTTCTTAGGTCGGAGTTTCTGTCCATGAAGGCCTCTTCATGAAGGGGAGGGTGTCACGAGGACATAGAGGTTGTCCGACGATGGGAATTGTGAGATGCTCCAAACCACAATGATTTCTTCGGTGGGACAGTCGAGACCTGTTGGATGGCTCCAGGACATCCCATAAGGAAGTTATCCAGAGCAGGGTTCTAAGGATGGATGCCTGGGCAGCCTGCCTCCCATTCCAGGTGTCTCATAGAGCCAAGGCAAGTTCGATCTGCTGGTTTTAGGGGAGCAACCGAGGCGGGTGTGTTGTAATGGGTGAGTTGAGGATGGGTCATAATGTGCATTTGTGTCCATGTAGACCTTGGAATGGGGTGCTTGATCCGGGGCCTTGAGGGGTGTTCATAACCGGAGGTTTGGATGGAGCTCTAAAGAGTATGTTTCCTATGTAGAGAAGAGAATTGTTTTGATGAGTGCCTAAGGAATCTCCCATATGCTGGTATGGGAAACTAGGCCTCTGAGGAGAGATGACTGGAATCAAAATCAATGGATCTGATTAGGGCCTCAGTGCCCGTCCAGTTCAATCTTATTCTATGGGGATATCTGTCTCTGGGTCTGAGTGGAGGTGGTTTCCTAACTTGTGAAAGATCATCCCTGTGTGTCCTGGGCAGCCAACACAATTCGGATGGCCTGGGGGAGTTTGGAGGATTCTCCTAATCTATAGGGTTGTGGCCAATGGAAATGGCAGAATTCCCCTGGAGAGGGAAGCCACAGTCCTGAGGTGTGGCTCCAGGGGCCCCAGCTTGGATGTTGTGTGGGCCAGGACTGTGGGGACAGAAGTCTGAAAACACAAACTCAGCTTAGGTTTGGGGATGTATGTATGAAGGCTCAATCTACAGACCGTGAGAATTTTCCGGGCTATGAACATAGGGCGAGTATGTGGCGCTTGCTCAGGGTTTTGTCTCTGGATTTTGTGTCAATGGTGGCCGTGGAATGTCGGGGTGTCCTCAAGGGCCATGGACAATTCTTTCTCTGGTCATTTGGCCTGATCCCAAGTGGTTGGGATCATTCTGTGGATGGGAAGAGTCCTTTCTGTATTTTTTTTTTTTTACCTCAGGTGTCCCACCAAAGAGGGATTCCAGAGTAGAGCCCTGAGTAGGGGTGACTAGACATCTCGAACTCTGGTTGAGATTGGGGGACTAGGGGCTTGGCAGGCCCCATATGTGGGCTGTTGTTCCAGTCACTAAGAGGCTTTACATGAGGATAGGGCTCACGCTGAGGGTCACAATGTGTGTTTGTGCACATTGTGGCCCTCAGGGATAGGTAGGGCCTCATAGTCCATGCTGCTTTCTCCTACAATGAACATTGGACAACATGCCAACCACTACGTTTCTTGCCAAGGCGAAGGAGAAGTTCTGATTCTTGCATCACGTTCACTCCTGAGCAGTGAGTGGAGATAAGGTCTAGGTTCTGAAGGTGAAAACTGAGGTTGGGTGGAGATGATGGCCTAAAGCCATTGTGGGTGTGATATGCTCTGTGTACGGCCAGCTGTCTGGGTGTTGGACTGGAGGTCTGTCCTCAGGCTGTGTCAGACAGGGCTTTAGTGCACAGGCTAGACTGTATAATTGGGGTATGGTCGAGTGGCATGCAGGTTGTTACTCATTTGGCGTTTCTGGTTAGCCCTATAGGGCAACATTTTTCTTCTGGAGGGCAGGCAGAGTGCTGCATTGTGTCTCCAGAATTGCCAATCTGGAGGGGTGTGGCCAGGATTGTGAGGAAAGAAGTCTGAAAACACAAGCTAGCACGAGTTTTGGGGCCAAGAGCATGGCAGGCCCACTCTGCAGAGGCAGAATCGAGATCTCCTGCAGGTGAGGTCAGGGCGATTATCAGATGTTGCCTCAAGCTGGAGTTTGTGTCCATGACGGCCCCTTTCTGAAGGGGGTGGGGGCGTCATGAGGCCAGGGAGGTTTCCCTACGCTGGGAGTTGTGAGCTGCTCCAAACTTCAAAGTTTCCTTCTTCAGGACAGTCGAGTATTATTGGATGGTTCCAGGATGCCCCATACAGAAAGACTCGAGAGCAGGGCCCTAAGCATGGATGCCGAGAAACGCCAACTCACCTTCCCATTGCCTGGTCGAGACAAGGCACGCTCAATCTGCGGGCTCTTGGGTGAGCTACCCAGAAGGCTGAGTTTAAATGGACTCTCCTGAGGATGAGTCATAATGTGGGTTGGTGGCCATGGAGACCTTGGAATGTGGCAGTAGCTAAGGGACTCTGCAGGATTCTCCAACCCGAAGGGCTTGACACAACTCCAACAAGGAAGCTTCCCATGTGGAGATGAGAGGTCTTCAGTCTGGTGCCTCAGGAAAGCCCCGTATGCTGGTCTTCGAACCCAGGCCTCTGAGGAGTGATACCTGGACACCAAAGCAAGAGTTCATAATAGGGCCTAGGGGCCTGTCTGGTTCAATCTTCTGTCTCTGCGGATATCTGTCTGTGTGTCTGCATGGAGGTAGTAGTTGCTCAGCTTGTGTCATAATGCCCCTATTTGTCCAGTGCGGCTTGCGGTAGTGGGATGTCCTTGGGGACCTTGAGGTTTCTACTATTTTGTAGAGTAGTGGCCAATGGAATGGGCAGTTTCTTAGGAGAGAGCAGGCACAGTTCTGTGGTGTGGCTCCAGAGACCCTAGCCTGGGGGCTGTGTGGGCCATGGCTGTGCAGACAGACATCCAAAAACCCTAACTCAGCTCAGGTTTGGGGCCGAGGTTACGGCAGGCCTGATCTACAGTCCATGAGGGGAGCTCCTCTGGATATGAAAGAAGGGTGAGAGGGAGGCAGTCGCTCAGGCTTTTGTCTCTGGATGTTTTGTCCACAATGGCCGTTTAATGTAGGAGTTGCCTCATGGGTCGTAGAAGTCTCCCTCTCTGGTAGTTTGTCCAGCCCCCAAGAGTTTGGGGTCATTCTGTGGGAAGGGAAGTGTCCTGTTTTCTGCTTCATGTGTCCCCCCAGTAGAGGGATTCTAGAGCATAGCAGTGGGTACTGACAACTGGAATACTCGCCCTCTGGTTAAGCCTGGGGGCCTATGGATATGACAAGCCCCATATGCAGGATCTTGGTCCAGCCACTGAGAGGCATTACTTTAATACGGGACTCACGCTGCAGGTCACAATGCATGTGCCCTAGGCGGCCCTCAAGCACTGGCGTGGCCTTTCGGACAATGCAGGTTTTCCCACATTGAACGTTGGACAACATGCCAACCACAAGGTTTCTGGCCATGGGGAAGGAGGAATTCTAATTTCTGCATCACGTTCACCCCTGGGCAGTGATTGGAGATAAGGTCTAGGTTCTGAAGCCTGAAAATCGAGGTTGGGAAGAGATGACGACCTACAGCCATAGCGGGTCCTATGTGTCCAGGTTGGGGCCAGATGTCTGGGTGTCGTTTGGGATGTCTTGTCTCATGCTGTGCCAGACAGGGCATTAGTATACAGGGTGGGCTGTATAATTGCTTTACAATCGAGTGGCATGCATTAGAAAATCATTTGGGGTTTCTTATTAGCAACATAGGGCAAAGTTTTTCTTCTGGAGGGCAGGCAGAGTGCTGCATTGTGGCTTCGGAATTCCCAAACTGGAGGGTTGTGGGCCAGGTGAGTGAGGACGGAAGTCTGAGAACACAAGCTAGGCTTAGGTTTCAGGGCAAGGACATGGCAGGCACACTCTGCAGAGCTGAATTGAGATCTCATGCGTCTGAAGTCAGGTCGAGGTTCAGACTTTGGCTCAGGTTTGAGTTTCTGTCCATGTTGGCCCCTTCAGGAAGGGGGGGCATTATGAGGCCTTGGGGGTTTTCCCACTATTGGAGTTGTGAGATGCTCCAAACCGCAAGGATTCCTTCTGTGGGACAATTAAGATTTGTTGGATGGCTCCAGGACGTCTTATAAGGTATTTTTCCAGAACAGGGTTCTAAGTATGGATGCCTGGGCAGCCAGCCTCACATTCCAATTGTCTCCTAGCAACAAGAAACGTTTGATCTGCTGGCTTGGGGTAGCAACAGAGGGGGCTGAGTTGAAATGGACTTTCCTGAGGATGGTCTTAATGTTGGTTTGAGTCCATGGAGACCTTGGTATGGGGCAGTGGCACAAGGGCCCTGAAGGATTCTCCTAACCAGAGGTTATGACAAAGCTCCAATGAGCAAGTTTCCATGGGGAGACGAGATTTGTTCCTATTGGTGCCTCAGGAAACCACCATATGCTGGTATTGGAAACGAGGCCTCTGAGGAGAGATGCCTAGAAACCAAAGCAATGGATCTGATTAGGGCCTAGGGGCCTGTCCGGTTCAATATTTTTCTCTGGGGACATCTCTTGTCTGAGTGGAGGTAGTTGCTCAGCTGGTTTGAGATCACCCCTGTTTGTCCTGGGCGGCCTACACTATTGGGATGGCCTCGGTGACTTTGGAGGTTTTTCCTAATTTGCAAGGTTGTGGCCAATGGAATGGGAAGAATTCCCTTGAAAGGGAAGCACAGTCCTGAGGTGTGGCTCCAGGGACTCAAGTGTGGAGCGTGTGTGGTCCAGGGCTATTTGGACAAAAGTCTTAAAACACAAACTCCACTTAGGTTGTGGGATGTAGGTATGGCCGGCCCGATCTATAGACCGTGAGGAGACCTCCTCGGGATATGAACAAAGGGCGAATGTGAGGTGCTTGCTCATGCTTTTTTTTTTTTTTTCTGGAAATGTGTCACCGATTGCCATGGAATGTCGGGGTGTCCTCATGGGCCATCGATGAGGCTCCCTTTCTGGGGATTTGACCCGATCCCAAGAGTTTGGGGTCATTCTGTGGGAGGGAGGAGGCCTTTCTGGGTTTTTTTGTTTATTTTATTTTTTTTTAACCTCCGGTGGACCACCAAAAGAGGGATTCCAGAGCAGAGTCGTGGGTGGGGGCAACTGGACAACCAGACCTCTGGTTAACATTGGGACCTAAGAACATGGCAAGCCCCATATCTGGGCTCTTGGTCCAGACACTGAGAGGCCTTCCTTGAGGATAGGTCTCACACTGAGTTTCACAATGTGGTTTTGTGCCCAAGGATCCCCTCCAGTCAGGGCGTGGCCTAAAGTACCATGCTGGTGCCTCCTACACTGAACGTTGCACAGTATGGAAACCACAAGTTTTCTGGCCATGGGGAAGATGGAGTTCTAATTTCTGCAACACTTTCACTCCTGGACTGTGATTGGATTTAAGGTCTAGGTTCTGAAGCCTGAAAACTGAGCTTGGGAAGAGATGAAGCCCTAAGGCCATGGTGTGTCTGATGTGCTCAGTGTTCGGCCAGCTGTTGAGTGTGGGTTGGGAGGTGCAAGCTCAGCCTGTGGCAGACAGGGAATAAGTGCCCAGGATAGACTGTATCATTGGGGTGCAGTTGAGTTTCGTGCAGGATGGTACTCATTTGTGGTTACTGGGTAGCCCCAGAGGGCAACGTTTTTCTTCTGGAGGGAAGACACAGTGCCACATAGTTGTTCCAGAATTCCCAAACTGGAAGGCTTGTGGGCCAGGAGTGTGAGCAAAAAATTCTGAGAACACAAGCCAGACTTAGATTTCGGGATGAGGGGAAGGCAGGCACCTTCTGCAGAGATGATTCGAGATCCCGTATACCTGAAGACAGAGCTAGGATCAGACGTTTTCTTAGGTCGGAGTTTCTGTCCATGAAGGCCTCTTCATGAAGGGGAGGGTGTCACGAGGACATAGAGGTTGTCCGACGATGGGAATTGTGAGATGCTCCAAACCACAATGATTTCTTCGGTGGGACAGTCGAGACCTGTTGGATGGCTCCAGGACATCCCATAAGGAAGTTATCCAGAGCAGGGTTCTAAGGATGGATGCCTGGGCAGCCTGCCTCCCATTCCAGGTGTCTCATAGAGCCAAGGCAAGTTCGATCTGCTGGTTTTAGGGGAGCAACCGAGGCGGGTGTGTTGTAATGGGTGAGTTGAGGATGGGTCATAATGTGCATTTGTGTCCATGTAGACCTTGGAATGGGGTGCTTGATCCGGGGCCTTGAGGGGTGTTCATAACCGGAGGTTTGGATGGAGCTCTAAAGAGTATGTTTCCTATGTAGAGAAGAGAATTGTTTTGATGAGTGCCTAAGGAATCTCCCATATGCTGGTATGGGAAACTAGGCCTCTGAGGAGAGATGACTGGAATCAAAATCAATGGATCTGATTAGGGCCTCAGTGCCCGTCCAGTTCAATCTTATTCTATGGGGATATCTGTCTCTGGGTCTGAGTGGAGGTGGTTTCCTAACTTGTGAAAGATCATCCCTGTGTGTCCTGGGCAGCCAACACAATTCGGATGGCCTGGGGGAGTTTGGAGGATTCTCCTAATCTATAGGGTTGTGGCCAATGGAAATGGCAGAATTCCCCTGGAGAGGGAAGCCACAGTCCTGAGGTGTGGCTCCAGGGGCCCCAGCTTGGATGTTGTGTGGGCCAGGACTGTGGGGACAGAAGTCTGAAAACACAAACTCAGCTTAGGTTTGGGGATGTATGTATGAAGGCTCAATCTACAGACCGTGAGAATTTTCCGGGCTATGAACATAGGGCGAGTATGTGGCGCTTGCTCAGGGTTTTGTCTCTGGATTTTGTGTCAATGGTGGCCGTGGAATGTCGGGGTGTCCTCAAGGGCCATGGACAATTCTTTCTCTGGTCATTTGGCCTGATCCCAAGTGGTTGGGATCATTCTGTGGATGGGAAGAGTCCTTTCTGTATTTTTTTTTTTTTTACCTCAGGTGTCCCACCAAAGAGGGATTCCAGAGTAGAGCCCTGAGTAGGGGTGACTAGACATCTCGAACTCTGGTTGAGATTGGGGGACTAGGGGCTTTGCAGGCCCCATATGAGGGCTGTTGTTCCAGTCACTAAGAGGCTTTACATGAGGATAGGGCTCACGCTGAGGGTCACAATGTGTGTTTGTGCACATTGTGGCCCTCAGGGATAGGTAGGGCCTCATAGTCCATGCTGCTTTCTCCTACAATGAACATTGGACAACATGCCAACCACTACGTTTCTTGCCAAGGCGAAGGAGAAGTTCTGATTCTTGCATCACGTTCACTCCTGAGCAGTGAGTGGAGATAAGGTCTAGGTTCTGAAGGTGAAAACTGAGGTTGGGTGGAGATGATGGCCTAAAGCCATTGTGGGTGTGATATGCTCTGTGTACGGCCAGCTGTCTGGGTGTTGGACTGGAGGTCTGTCCTCAGGCTGTGTCAGACAGGGCTTTAGTGCACAGGCTAGACTGTATAATTGGGGTATGGTCGAGTGGCATGCAGGTTGTTACTCATTTGGCGTTTCTGGTTAGCCCTATAGGGCAACATTTTTCTTCTGGAGGGCAGGCAGAGTGCTGCATTGTGTCTCCAGAATTGCCAATCTGGAGGGGTGTGGCCAGGATTGTGAGGAAAGAAGTCTGAAAACACAAGCTAGCACGAGTTTTGGGGCCAAGAGCATGGCAGGCCCACTCTGCAGAGGCAGAATCGAGATCTCCTGCAGGTGAGGTCAGGGCGATTATCAGATGTTGCCTCAAGCTGGAGTTTGTGTCCATGACGGCCCCTTTCTGAAGGGGGTGGGGGCGTCATGAGGCCAGGGAGGTTTCCCTACGCTGGGAGTTGTGAGCTGCTCCAAACTTCAAAGTTTCCTTCTTCAGGACAGTCGAGTATTATTGGATGGTTCCAGGATGCCCCATACAGAAAGACTCGAGAGCAGGGCCCTAAGCATGGATGCCGAGAAACGCCAACTCACCTTCCCATTGCCTGGTCGAGACAAGGCACGCTCAATCTGCGGGCTCTTGGGTGAGCTACCCAGAAGGCTGAGTTTAAATGGACTCTCCTGAGGATGAGTCATAATGTGGGTTGGTGGCCATGGAGACCTTGGAATGTGGCAGTAGCTAAGGGACTCTGCAGGATTCTCCAACCCGAAGGGCTTGACACAACTCCAACAAGGAAGCTTCCCATGTGGAGATGAGAGGTCTTCAGTCTGGTGCCTCAGGAAAGCCCCGTATGCTGGTCTTCGAACCCAGGCCTCTGAGGAGTGATACCTGGACACCAAAGCAAGAGTTCATAATAGGGCCTAGGGGCCTGTCTGGTTCAATCTTCTGTCTCTGCGGATATCTGTCTGTGTGTCTGCATGGAGGTAGTAGTTGCTCAGCTTGTGTCATAATGCCCCTATTTTTCCAGTGCGGCTTGCGGTAGTGGGATGTCCTTGGGGACCTTGAGGTTTCTACTATTTTGTAGAGTAGTGGCCAATGGAATGGGCAGTTTCTTAGGAGAGAGCAGGCACAGTTCTGTGGTGTGGCTCCAGAGACCCTAGCCTGGGGGCTGTGTGGGCCATGGCTGTGCAGACAGACATCCAAAAACCCTAACTCAGCTCAGGTTTGGGGCCGAGGTTACGGCAGGCCTGATCTACAGTCCATGAGGGGAGCTCCTCTGGATATGAAAGAAGGGTGAGAGGGAGGCAGTCGCTCAGGCTTTTGTCTCTGGATGTTTTGTCCACAATGGCCGTTTAATGTAGGAGTTGCCTCATGGGTCGTAGAAGTCTCCCTCTCTGGTAGTTTGTCCAGCCCCCAAGAGTTTGGGGTCATTCTGTGGGAAGGGAAGTGTCCTGTTTTCTGCTTCATGTGTCCCCCCAGTAGAGGGATTCTAGAGCATAGCAGTGGGTACTGACAACTGGAATACTCGCCCTCTGGTTAAGCCTGGGGGCCTATGGATATGACAAGCCCCATATGCAGGATCTTGGTCCAGCCACTGAGAGGCGTTACTTTAATACGGGACTCACTCTGCAGGTCACAATGCATGTGCCCTAGGCGGCCCTCAAGCACTGGCGTGGCCTTTCGGACAATGCAGGTTTTCCCACATTGAACGTTGGACAACATGCCAACCACAAGGTTTCTGGCCATGGGGAAGGAGGAATTCTAATTTCTGCATCACGTTCACCCCTGGGCAGTGATTGGAGATAAGGTCTAGGTTCTGAAGCCTGAAAATCGAGGTTGGGAAGAGATGACGACCTACAGCCATAGCGGGTCCTATGTGTCCAGGTTGGGGCCAGATGTCTGGGTGTCGTTTGGGATGTCTTGTCTCATGCTGTGCCAGACAGGGCATTAGTATACAGGGTGGGCTGTATAATTGCTTTACAATCGAGTGGCATGCATTAGAAAATCATTTGGGGTTTCTTATTAGCAACATAGGGCAAAGTTTTTCTTCTGGAGGGCAGGCAGAGTGCTGCATTGTGGCTTCAGAATTCCCAAACTGGAGGGTTGTGGGCCAGGTGAGTGAGGACGGAAGTCTGAGAACACAAGCTAGGCTTAGGTTTCAGGGCAAGGACATGGCAGGCACACTCTGCAGAGCTGAATTGAGATCTCATGCGTCTGAAGTCAGGTCGAGGTTCAGACTTTGGCTCAGGTTTGAGTTTCTGTCCATGTTGGCCCCTTCAGGAAGGGGGGGCATTATGAGGCCTTGGGGGTTTTCCCACTATTGGAGTTGTGAGATGCTCCAAACCGCAAGGATTCCTTCTGTGGGACAATTAAGATTTGTTGGATGGCTCCAGGACGTCTTATAAGGTATTTTTCCAGAACAGGGTTCTAAGTATGGATGCCTGGGCAGCCAGCCTCACATTCCAATTGTCTCCTAGCAACAAGAAACGTTTGATCTGCTGGCTTGGGGTAGCAACAGAGGGGGCTGAGTTGAAATGGACTTTCCTGAGGATGGTCTTAATGTTGGTTTGAGTCCATGGAGACCTTGGTATGGGGCAGTGGCACAAGGGCCCTGAAGGATTCTCCTAACCAGAGGTTATGACAAAGCTCCAATGAGCAAGTTTCCATGGGGAGACGAGATTTGTTCCTATTGGTGCCTCAGGAAACCACCATATGCTGGTATTGGAAACGAGGCCTCTGAGGAGAGATGCCTAGAAACCAAAGCAATGGATCTGATTAGGGCCTAGGGGCCTGTCCGGTTCAATATTTTTCTCTGGGGACATCTCTTTTCTGAGTGGAGGTAGTTGCTCAGCTGGTTTGAGATCACCCCTGTTTGTCCTGGGCGGCCTACACTATTGGGATGGCCTCGGTGACTTTGGAGGTTTTTCCTAATTTGCAAGGTTGTGGCCAATGGAATGGGAAGAATTCCCTTGAAAGGGAAGCACAGTCCTGAGGTGTGGCTCCAGGGACTCAAGTGTGGAGCGTGTGTGGTCCAGGGCTATTTGGACAAAAGTCTTAAAACACAAACTCCACTTAGGTTGTGGGATGTAGGTATGGCCGGCCCGATCTATAGACCGTGAGGAGACCTCCTCGGGATATGAACAAAGGGCGAATGTGAGGTGCTTGCTCATGCTTTTTTTTTTTTTTTCTGGAAATGTGTCACCGATTGCCATGGAATGTCGGGGTGTCCTCATGGGCCATCGATGAGGCTCCCTTTCTGGGGATTTGACCCGATCCCAAGAGTTTGGGGTCATTCTGTGGGAAGGGAGGAGGCCTTTCTGGGTTTTTTTGTTTATTTTATTTTTTTTTAACCTCTGGTGGACCACCAAAAGAGGGATTCCAGAGCAGAGTCGTGGGTGGGGGCAACTGGACAACCAGACCTCTGGTTAACATTGGGACCTAAGAACATGGCAAGCCCCATATCTGGGCTCTTGGTCCAGACACTGAGAGGCCTTCCTTGAGGATAGGTCTCACACTGAGTTTCACAATGTGGTTTTGTGTCCAAGGATCCCCTCCAGTCAGGGCGTGGCCTAAAGTACCATGCTGGTGCCTCCTACACTGAACGTTGCACAGTATGGGAACCACAAGTTTTCTGGACATGGGGAAGATGGAGTTCTAATTTCTGCAACACTTTCACTCCTGGACTGTGATTGGATTTAAGGTCTAGGTTCTGAAGCCTGAAAACTGAGCTTGGGAAGAGATGAAGCCCTAAGGCCATGGTGTGTCTGATGTGCTCAGTGTTCGGCCAGCTGTTGAGTGTGGGTTGGGAGGTGCAAGCTCAGCCTGTGGCAGACAGGGAATAAGTGCCCAGGATAGACTGTATCATTGGGGTGCAGTCGAGTTTCGTGCAGGATGGTACTCATTTGTGGTTACTGGGTAGCCCCAGAGGGCAACGTTTTTCTTCTGGAGGGAAGACACAGTGCCACATAGTTGTTCCAGAATTCCCAAACTGGAAGGCTTGTGGGCCAGGAGTGTGAGCAAAAAATTCTGAGAACACAAGCCAGACTTAGATTTCGGGATGAGGGGAAGGCAGGCACCTTCTGCAGAGATGATTCGAGATCCCGTATACCTGAAGACAGAGCTAGGATCAGACGTTTTCTTAGGTCGGAGTTTCTGTCCATGAAGGCCTCTTCATGAAGGGGAGGGTGTCACGAGGACATAGAGGTTGTCCGACGATGGGAATTGTGAGATGCTCCAAACCACAATGATTTCTTCGGTGGGACAGTCGAGACCTGTTGGATGGCTCCAGGACATCCCATAAGGAAGTTATCCAGAGCAGGGTTCTAAGATGGATGCCTGGGCAGCCTGCCTCCCATTCCAGGTGTCTCATAGAGCCAAGGCAAGTTCGATCTGCTGGTTTTAGGGGAGCAACCGAGGCGGGTGTGTTGTAATGGGTGAGTTGAGGATGGGTCATAATGTGCATTTGTGTCCATGTAGACCTTGGAATGGGGTGCTTGATCCGGGGCCTTGAGGGGTGTTCATAACCGGAGGTTTGGATGGAGCTCTAAAGAGTATGTTTCCTATGTAGAGAAGAGAATTGTTTTGATGAGTGCCTAAGGAATCTCCCATATGCTGGTATGGGAAACTAGGCCTCTGAGGAGAGATGACTGGAATCAAAATCAATGGATCTGATTAGGGCCTCAGTGCCCGTCCAGTTCAATCTTATTCTATGGGGATATCTGTCTCTGGGTCTGAGTGGAGGTGGTTTCCTAACTTGTGAAAGATCATCCCTGTGTGTCCTGGGCAGCCAACACAATTCGGATGGCCTGGGGGAGTTTGGAGTATTCTCCTAATCTATAGGGTTGTGGCCAATGGAAATGGCAGAATTCCCCTGGAGAGGGAAGCCACAGTCCTGAGGTGTGGCTCCAGGGGCCCCAGCTTGGATGTTGTGTGGGCCAGGACTGTGGGGACAGAAGTCTGAAAACACAAACTCAGCTTAGGTTTGGGGATGTATGTATGAAGGCTCAATCTACAGACCGTGAGAATTTTCCGGGCTATGAACAAAGGGCGAGTATGTGGCGCTTGCTCAGGGTTTTGTCTCTGGATTTTGTGTCAATGGTGGCCGTGGAATGTCGGGGTGTCCTCAAGGGCCATGGACAATTCTTTCTCTGGTCATTTGGCCTGATCCCAAGTGGTTGGGATCATTCTGTGGATGGGAAGAGTCCTTTCTGTATTTTTTTTTTTTTTACCTCAGGTGTCCCACCAAAGAGGGATTCCAGAGTAGAGCCCTGAGTAGGGGTGACTAGACATCTCGAACTCTGGTTGAGATTGGGGGACTAGGGGCTTGGCAGGCCCCATATGTGGGCTGTTGTTCCAGTCACTAAGAGGCTTTACATGAGGATAGGGCTCACGCTGAGGGTCACAATGTGTGTTTGTGCACATTGTGGCCCTCAGGGATAGGTAGGGCCTCATAGTCCATGCTGCTTTCTCCTACAATGAACATTGGACAACATGCCAACCACTAGGTTTCTTGCCAAGGCGAAGGAGAAGTTCTGATTCTTGCATCACGTTCACTCCTGAGCAGTGAGTGGAGATAAGGTCTAGGTTCTGAAGGTGAAAACTGAGGTTGGGTGGAGATGATGGCCTAAAGCCATTGTGGGTGTGATATGCTCTGTGTACGGCCAGCTGTCTGGGTGTTGGACTGGAGGTCTGTCCTCAGGCTGTGTCAGACAGGGCTTTAGTGCACAGGCTAGACTGTATAATTGGGGTATGGTCGAGTGGCATGCAGGTTGTTACTCATTTGGCGTTTCTGGTTAGCCCTATAGGGCAACATTTTTCTTCTGGAGGGCAGGCAGAGTGCTGCATTGTGTCTCCAGAATTGCCAATCTGGAGGGGTGTGGCCAGGATTGTGAGGAAAGAAGTCTGAAAACACAAGCTAGCACGAGTTTTGGGGCCAAGAGCATGGCAGGCCCACTCTGCAGAGGCAGAATCGAGATCTCCTGCAGGTGAGGTCAGGGCGATTATCAGATGTTGCCTCAAGCTGGAGTTTGTGTCCATGACGGCCCCTTTCTGAAGGGGGTGGGGGCGTCATGAGGCCAGGGAGGTTTCCCTACGCTGGGAGTTGTGAGCTGCTCCAAACTTCAAAGTTTCCTTCTTCAGGACAGTCGAGTATTATTGGATGGTTCCAGGATGCCCCATACAGAAAGACTCGAGAGCAGGGCCCTAAGCATGGATGCCGAGAAACGCCAACTCACCTTCCCATTGCCTGGTCGAGACAAGGCACGCTCAATCTGCGGGCTCTTGGGTGAGCTACCCAGAAGGCTGAGTTTAAATGGACTCTCCTGAGGATGAGTCATAATGTGGGTTGGTGGCCATGGAGACCTTGGAATGTGGCAGTAGCTAAGGGACTCTGCAGGATTCTCCAACCCGAAGGGCTTGACACAACTCCAACAAGGAAGCTTCCCATGTGGAGATGAGAGGTCTTCAGTCTGGTGCCTCAGGAAAGCCCCGTATGCTGGTCTTCGAACCCAGGCATCTGAGGAGTGATACCTGGACACCAAAGCAAGAGTTCATAATAGGGCCTAGGGGCCTGTCTGGTTCAATCTTCTGTCTCTGCGGATATCTGTCTGTGTGTCTGCATGGAGGTAGTAGTTGCTCAGCTTGTGTCATAATGCCCCTATTTGTCCAGTGCGGCTTGCGGTAGTGGGATGTCCTTGGGGACCTTGAGGTTTCTACTATTTTGTAGAGTTGTGGCCAATGGAATGGGCAGTTTCTTAGGAGAGAGCAGGCACAGTTCTGTGGTGTGGCTCCAGAGACCCCAGCCTGGGGGCTGTGTGGGCCATGGCTGTGCAGACAGACATCCAAAAACCCTAACTCAGCTCAGGTTTGGGGCCGAGGTTACGGCAGGCCTGATCTACAGTCCATGAGGGGAGCTCCTCTGGATATGAAAGAAGGGTGAGAGGGAGGCAGTCGCTCAGGCTTTTGTCTCTGGATGTTTTGTCCACAATGGCCGTTTAATGTAGGAGTTGCCTCATGGGTCGTAGAAGTCTCCCTCTCTGGTAGTTTGTCCAGCCCCCAAGAGTTTGGGGTGATTCTGTGGGAAGGGAAGTGTCCTGTTTTCTGCTTCATGTGTCCCCCCAGTAGAGGGATTCTAGAGCATAGCAGTGGGTACTGACAACTGGAATACTCGCCCTCTGGTTAAGCCTGGGGGCCTATGGATATGACAAGCCCCATATGCAGGATCTTGGTCCAGCCACTGAGAGGCGTTACTTTAATACGGGACTCACTCTGCAGGTCACAATGCATGTGCCCTAGGCGGCCCTCAAGCACTGGCGTGGCCTTTCGGACAATGCAGGTTTTCCCACATTGAACGTTGGACAACATGCCAACCACAAGGTTTCTGGCCATGGGGAAGGAGGAATTCTAATTTCTGCATCACGTTCACCCCTGGGCAGTGATTGGAGATAAGGTCTAGGTTCTGAAGCCTGAAAATCGAGGTTGGGAAGAGATGACGACCTACAGCCATAGCGGGTCCTATGTGTCCAGGTTGGGGCCAGATGTCTGGGTGTCGTTTGGGATGTCTTGTCTCATGCTGTGCCAGACAGGGCATTAGTATACAGGGTGGGCTGTATAATTGCTTTACAATCGAGTGGCATGCATTAGAAAATCATTTGGGGTTTCTTATTAGCAACATAGGGCAAAGTTTTTCTTCTGGAGGGCAGGCAGAGTGCTGCATTGTGGCTTCGGAATTCCCAAACTGGAGGGTTGTGGGCCAGGTGAGTGAGGACGGAAGTCTGAGAACACAAGCTAGGCTTAGGTTTCAGGGCAAGGACATGGCAGGCACACTCTGCAGAGCTGAATTGAGATCTCATGCGTCTGAAGTCATGTCGAGGTTCAGACTTTGGCTCAGGTTTGAATTTCTGTCCATGTTGGCCCCTTCAGGAAGGGGGGGCATTATGAGGCCTTGGGGGTTTTCCCACTATTGGAGTTGTGAGATGCTCCAAACCGCAAGGATTCCTTCTGTGGGACAATTAAGATTTGTTGGATGGCTCCAGGACGTCTTATAAGGTATTTTTCCAGAACAGGGTTCTAAGTATGGATGCCTGGGCAGCCAGCCTCACATTCCAATTGTCTCCTAGCAACAAGAAACGTTTGATCTGCTGGCTTGGGGTAGCAACAGAGGGGGCTGAGTTGAAATGGACTTTCCTGAGGATGGTCTTAATGTTGGTTTGAGTCCATGGAGACCTTGGTATGGGGCAGTGGCACAAGGGCCCTGAAGGATTCTCCTAACCAGAGGTTATGACAAAGCTCCAATGAGCAAGTTTCCATGGGGAGACGAGATTTGTTCCTATTGGTGCCTCAGGAAACCACCATATGCTGGTATTGGAAACGAGGCCTCTGAGGAGAGATGCCTAGAAACCAAAGCAATGGATCTGATTAGGGCCTAGGGGCCTGTCCGGTTCAATATTTTTCTCTGGGGACATCTCTTTTCTGAGTGGAGGTAGTTGCTCAGCTGGTTTGAGATCACCCCTGTTTGTCCTGGGCTTCCTACACTATTGGGATGGCCTCGGTGACTTTGGAGGTTTTTCCTAATTTGCAAGGTTGTGGCCAATGGAATGGGAAGAATTCCCTTGAAAGGGAAGCACAGTCCTGAGGTGTGGCTCCAGGGACTCAAGTGTGGAGCGTGTGTGGTCCAGGGCTATTTGGACAAAAGTCTTAAAACACAAACTCCACTTAGGTTGTGGGATGTAGGTATGGCCGGCCCGATCTATAGACCGTGAGGAGACCTCCTCGGGATATGAACAAAGGGCGAATGTGAGGTGCTTGCTCATGCTTTTTTTTTTTTTTTTCTGGAAATGTGTCACCGATTGCCATGGAATGTCGGGGTGTCCTCATGGGCCATCGATGAGGCTCCCTTTCTGGGGATTTGACCCGATCCCAAGAGTTTGGGGTCATTCTGTGGGAAGGGAGGAGGCCTTTCTGGGTTTTTTTGTTTATTTTATTTTTTTTTTAACCTCCGGTGGACCACCAAAAGAGGGATTCCAGAGCAGAGTCGTGGGTGGGGGCAACTGGACAACCAGACCTCTGGTTAACATTGGGACCTAAGAACATGGCAAGCCCCATATCTGGGCTCTTGGTCCAGACACTGAGAGGCCTTCCTTGAGGATAGGTCTCACACTGAGTTTCACAATGTGGTTTTGTGCCCAAGGATCCCCTTCAGTCAGGGCGTGGCCTAAAGTACCATGCTGGTGCCTCCTACACTGAACGTTGCACAGTATGGGAACCACAAGTTTTCTGGCCATGGGGAAGATGGAGTTCTAATTTCTGCAACACTTTCACTCCTGGACTGTGATTGGATTTAAGGTCTAGGTTCTGAAGCCTGAAAACTGAGCTTGGGAAGAGATGAAGCCCTAAGGCCATGGTGTGTCTGATGTGCTCAGTGTTCGGCCAGCTGTTGAGTGTGGGTTGGGAGGTGCAAGCTCAGCCTGTGGCAGACAGGGAATAAGTGCCCAGGATAGACTGTATCATTGGGGTGCAGTCGAGTTTCGTGCAGGATGGTACTCATTTGTGGTTACTGGGTAGCCCCAGAGGGCAACGTTTTTCTTCTGGAGGGAAGACACAGTGCCACATAGTTGTTCCAGAATTCCCAAACTGGAAGGCTTGTGGGCCAGGAGTGTGAGCAAAAAATTCTGAGAACACAAGCCAGACTTAGATTTCGGGATGAGGGGAAGGCAGGCACCTTCTGCAGAGATGATTCGAGATCCCGTATACCTGAAGACAGAGCTAGGATCAGACGTTTTCTTAGGTCGGAGTTTCTGTCCATGAAGGCCTCTTCATGAAGGGGAGGGTGTCACGAGGACATAGAGGTTGTCCGACGATGGGAATTGTGAGATGCTCCAAACCACAATGATTTCTTCGGTGGGACAGTCGAGACCTGTTGGATGGCTCCAGGACATCCCATAAGGAAGTTATCCAGAGCAGGGTTCTAAGGATGGATGCCTGGGCAGCCTGCCTCCCATTCCAGGTGTCTCATAGAGCCAAGGCAAGTTCGATCTGCTGGTTTTAGGGGAGCAACCGAGGCGGGTGTGTTGTAATGGGTGAGTTGAGGATGGGTCATAATGTGCATTTGTGTCCATGTAGACCTTGGAATGGGGTGCTTGATCCGGGGCCTTGAGGGATGTTCATAACCGGAGGTTTGGATGGAGCTCTAAAGAGTATGTTTCCTATGTAGAGAAGAGAATTGTTTTGATGAGTGCCTAAGGAATCTCCCATATGCTGGTATTGGAAACCAGGCCTCTGAGGAGAGATGACTGGAATCAAAAGCAATGGATCTGATTAGGGCCTCAGTGCCCGTCCAGTTCAATCTTATTCTATGGGGATATCTGTCTCTGGGTCTGAGTGGAGGTGGTTTCCTAACTTGTGAAAGATCATCCCTGTGTGTCCTGGGCAGCCAACACAATTCGGATGGCCTGGGGGAGTTTGGAGTATTCTCCTAATCTATAGGGTTGTGGCCAATGGAAATGGCAGAATTCCCCTGGAGAGGGAAGCCACAGTCCTGAGGTGTGGCTCCAGGGGCCCCAGCTTGGATGTTGTGTGGGCCAGGACTGTGGGGACAGAAGTCTGAAAACACAAACTCAGCTTAGGTTTGGGGATGTATGTATGAAGGCTCAATCTACAGACCGTGAGAATTTTCCGGGCTATGAACAAAGGGCGAGTATGTGGCGCTTGCTCAGGGTTTTGTCTCTGGATTTTGTGTCAATGGTGGCCGTGGAATGTCGGGGTGTCCTCAAGGGCCATGGACAATTCTTTCTCTGGTCATTTGGCCTGATCCCAAGTGGTTGGGATCATTCTGTGGATGGGAAGAGTCCTTTCTGTATTTTTTTTTTTTTACCTCAGGTGTCCCACCAAAGAGGGATTCCAGAGTAGAGCCCTGAGTAGGGGTGACTAGACATCTCGAACTCTGGTTGAGATTGGGGGACTAGGGGCTTGGCAGGCCCCATATGTGGGCTGTTGTTCCAGTCACTAAGAGGCTTTACATGAGGATAGGGCTCACGCTGAGGGTCACAATGTGTGTTTGTGCACATTGTGGCCCTCAGGGATAGGTAGGGCCTCATAGTCCATGCTGCTTTCTCCTACAATGAACATTGGACAACATGCCAACCACTAGGTTTCTTGCCAAGGCGAAGGAGAAGTTCTGATTCTTGCATCACGTTCACTCCTGAGCAGTGAGTGGAGATAAGATCTAGGTTCTGAAGGTGAAAACTGAGGTTGGGTGGAGATGATGGCCTAAAGCCATTGTGGGTGTGATATGCTCTGTGTACGGCAAGCTGTCTGGGTGTTGGACTGGAGGTCTGCCCTCAGGCTGTGTCAGACAGGGCTTTAGTGCACAGGCTAGACTGTATAATTGGGGTATGGTCGAGTGGCATGCAGGTTGTTACTCATTTGGCGTTTCTGGTTAGCCCTATAGGGCAACATTTTTCTTCTGGAGGGCAGGCAGAGTGCTGCATTGTGTCTCCAGAATTGCCAATCTGGAGGGGTGTGGCCAGGATTGTGAGGAAGGAAGTCTGAAAACACAAGCTAGCACGAGTTTTGGGGCCAAGAGCATGGCAGGCCCACTCTGCAGAGGCAGAATCGAGATCTCCTGCAGGTGAGGTCAGGGCGATTATCAGATGTTGCCTCAAGCTGGAGTTTGTGTCCATGACGGCCCCTTTCTGAAGGGGGTGGGGGCGTCATGAGGCCAGGGAGGTTTCCCTACGCTGGGAGTTGTGAGCTGCTCCAAACTTCAAAGTTTCCTTCTTCAGGACAGTCGAGTATTATTGGATGGTTCCAGGATGCCCCATACAGAAAGACTCGAGAGCAGGGCCCTAAGCATGGATGCCGAGAAACGCCAACTCACCTTCCCATTGCCTGGTCGAGACAAGGCACGCTCAATCTGCGGGCTCTTGGGTGAGCTACCCAGAAGGCTGAGTTTAAATGGACTCTCCTGAGGATGAGTCATAATGTGGGTTGGTGGCCATGGAGACCTTGGAATGTGGCAGTAGCTAAGGGACTCTGCAGGATTCTCCAACCCGAAGGGCTTGACACAACTCCAACAAGGAAGCTTCCCATGTGGAGATGAGAGGTCTTCAGTCTGGTGCCTCAGGAAAGCCCCGTATGCTGGTCTTCGAACCCAGGCCTCTGAGGAGTGATACCTGGACACCAAAGCAAGAGTTCATAATAGGGCCTAGGGGCCTGTCTGGTTCAATCTTCTGTCTCTGCGGATATCTGTCTGTGTGTCTGCATGGAGGTAGTAGTTGCTCAGCTTGTGTCATAATGCCCCTATTTGTCCAGTGCGGCTTGCGGTAGTGGGATGTCCTTGGGGACCTTGAGGTTTCTACTATTTTGTAGAGTTGTGGCCAATGGAATGGGCAGTTTCTTAGGAGAGAGCAGGCACAGTTCTGTGGTGTGGCTCCAGAGACCCCAGCCTGGGGGCTGTGTGGGCCATGGCTGTGCAGACAGACATCCAAAAACCCTAACTCAGCTCAGGTTTGGGGCCGAGGTTACGGCAGGCCTGATCTACAGTCCATGAGGGGAGCTCCTCTGGATATGAAAGAAGGGTGAGAGGGAGGCAGTCGCTCAGGCTTTTGTCTCTGGATGTTTTGTCCACAATGGCCGTTTAATGTAGGAGTTGCCTCATGGGTCGTAGAAGTCTCCCTCTCTGGTAGTTTGTCCAGCCCCCAAGAGTTTGGGGTGATTCTGTGGGAAGGGAAGTGTCCTGTTTTCTGCTTCATGTGTCCCCCCAGTAGAGGGATTCTAGAGCATAGCAGTGGGTACTGACAACTGGAATACTCGCCCTCTGGTTAAGCCTGGGGGCCTATGGATATGACAAGCCCCATATGCAGGATCTTGGTCCAGCCACTGAGAGGCGTTACTTTAATACGGGACTCACTCTGCAGGTCACAATGCATGTGCCCTAGGCGGCCCTCAAGCACTGGCGTGGCCTTTCGGACAATGCAGGTTTTCCCACATTGAACGTTGGACAACATGCCAACCACAAGGTTTCTGGCTATGGGGAAGGAGGAATTCTAATTTCTGCATCACGTTCACCCCTGGGCAGTGATTGGAGATAAGGTCTAGGTTCTGAAGCCTGAAAATCGAGGTTGGGAAGAGATGACGACCTACAGCCATAGCGGGTCCTATGTGTCCAGGTTGGGGCCAGATGTCTGGGTGTCGTTTGGGATGTCTTGTCTCATGCTGTGCCAGACAGGGCATTAGTATACAGGGTGGGCTGTATAATTGCTTTACAATCGAGTGGCATGCATTAGAAAGTCATTTGGGGTTTCTTATTAGCAACATAGGGCAAAGTTTTTCTTCTGGAGGGCAGGCAGAGTGCTGCATTGTGGCTTCGGAATTCCCAAACTGGAGGGTTGTGGGCCAGGTGAGTGAGGACGGAAGTCTGAGAACACAAGCTAGGCTTAGGTTTCGGGGCAAGGACATGGCAGGCACACTCTGCAGAGCTGAATTGAGATCTCATGTGTCTGAAGTCAGGTCGAGGTTCAGACTTTGGCTCAGGTTTGAGTTTCTGTCCATGTTGGCCCCTTCAGGAAGGGGGGGCATTATGAGGCCTTGGGGGTTTTCCCACTATTGGAGTTGTGAGATGCTCCAAACCGCAAGGATTCCTTCTGTGGGACAGTTAAGATTTGTTGGATGGCTCCAGGACGTCTTATAAGGTATTTTTCCAGAACAGGGTTCTAAGTATGGATGCCTGGGCAGCCAGCCTCACATTCCAATTGTCTCCTAGCAACAAGAAACGTTTGATCTGCTGGCTTGGGGTAGCAACAGAGGGGGCTGAGTTGAAATGGACTTTCCTGAGGATGGTCTTAATGTTGGTTTGAGTCCATGGAGACCTTGGTATGGGGCAGTGGCACAAGGGCCCTGAAGGATTCTCCTAACCAGAGGTTATGACAAAGCTCCAATGAGCAAGTTTCCATGGGGAGACGAGATTTGTTCCTATTGGTGCCTCAGGAAACCACCATATGCTGGTATTGGAAACGAGGCCTCTGAGGAGAGATGCCTAGAAACCAAAGCAATGGATCTGATTAGGGCCTAGGGGCCTGTCCGGTTCAATATTTTTCTCTGGGGACATCTCTTTTCTGAGTGGAGGTAGTTGCTCAGCTGGTTTGAGATCACCCCTGTTTGTCCTGGGCTTCCTACACTATTGAGATGGCCTCGGTGACTTTGGAGGTTTTTCCTAATTTGCAAGGTTGTGGCCAATGGAATGGGAAGAATTCCCTTGAAAGGGAAGCACAGTCCTGAGGTGTGGCTCCAGGGACTCAAGTGTGGAGCGTGTGTGGTCCAGGGCTATTTGGACAAAAGTCTTAAAACACAAACTCCACTTAGGTTGTGGGATGTAGGTATGGCCGGCCCGATCTATAGACCGTGAGGAGACCTCCTCGGGATATGAACAAAGGGCGAATGTGAGGTGCTTGCTCATGCTTTTTTTTTTTTTTTTCTGGAAATGTGTCACCGATTGCCATGGAATGTCGGGGTGTCCTCATGGGCCATCGATGAGGCTCCCTTTCTGGGGATTTGACCCGATCCCAAGAGTTTGGGGTCATTCTGTGGGAAGGGAGGAGGCCTTTCTGGGTTTTTTTGTTTATTTTATTTTTTTTTTAACCTCCGGTGGACCACCAAAAGAGGGATTCCAGAGCAGAGTCGTGGGTGGGGGCAACTGGACAACCAGACCTCTGGTTAACATTGGGACCTAAGAACATGGCAAGCCCCATATCTGGGCTCTTGGTCCAGACACTGAGAGGCCTTCCTTGAGGATAGGTCTCACACTGAGTTTCACAATGTGGTTTTGTGCCCAAGGATCCCCTCCAGTCAGGGCGTGGCCTAAAGTACCATGCTGGTGCCTCCTACACTGAACGTTGCACAGTATGGGAACCACAAGTTTTCTGGCCATGGGGAAGATGGAGTTCTAATTTCTGCAACACTTTCACTCCTGGACTGTGATTGGATTTAAGGTCTAGGTTCTGAAGCCTGAAAACTGAGCTTGGGAAGAGATGAAGCCCTAAGGCCATGGTGTGTCTGATGTGCTCAGTGTTCGGCCAGCTGTTGAGTGTGGGTTGGGAGGTGCAAGCTCAGCCTGTGGCAGACAGGGAATAAGTGCCCAGGATAGACTGTATCATTGGGGTGCAGTCGAGTTTCGTGCAGGATGGTACTCATTTGTGGTTACTGGGTAGCCCCAGAGGGCAACGTTTTTCTTCTGGAGGGAAGACACAGTGCCACATAGTTGTTCCAGAATTCCCAAACTGGAAGGCTTGTGGGCCAGGAGTGTGAGCAAAAAATTCTGAGAACACAAGCCAGACTTAGATTTCGGGATGAGGGGAAGGCAGGCACCTTCTGCAGAGATGATTCGAGATCCCGTATACCTGAAGACAGAGCTAGGATCAGACGTTTTCTTAGGTCGGAGTTTCTGTCCATGAAGGCCTCTTCATGAAGGGGAGGGTGTCACGAGGACATAGAGGTTGTCCGACGATGGGAATTGTGAGATGCTCCAAACCACAATGATTTCTTCGGTGGGACAGTCGAGACCTGTTGGATGGCTCCAGGACATCCCATAAGGAAGTTATCCAGAGCAGGGTTCTAAGGATGGATGCCTGGGCAGCCTGCCTCCCATTCCAGGTGTCTCATAGAGCCAAGGCAAGTTCGATCTGCTGGTTTTAGGGGAGCAACCGAGGCGGGTGTGTTGTAATGGGTGAGTTGAGGATGGGTCATAATGTGCATTTGTGTCCATGTAGACCTTGGAATGGGGTGCTTGATCCGGGGCCTTGAGGGATGTTCATAACCGGAGGTTTGGATGGAGCTCTAAAGAGTATGTTTCCTATGTAGAGAAGAGAATTGTTTTGATGAGTGCCTAAGGAATCTCCCATATGCTGGTATTGGAAACCAGGCCTCTGAGGAGAGATGACTGGAATCAAAAGCAATGGATCTGATTAGGGCCTCAGTGCCCGTCCAGTTCAATCTTATTCTATGGGGATATCTGTCTCTGTGTCTGAGTGGAGTTGGTTTCCTATCTTGTAAAAGATCATCCCTGTTTGTCCTGGGCAGCCAACACAATTCGGATGGCCTGGGGGAGTTTGGAGGATTCTCCTAATCTATAGGGTTGTGGCCAATGGAAATGGCAGAATTCCCCTGGAGAGGGAAGCCACAGTCCTGAGGTGTGGCTCCAGGGGCCCCAGCTTGGATGTTGTGTGGGCCAGGACTGTGAGGACAGAAGTCTGAAAACACAAACTCAGCTTAGGTTTGGGGATGTATGTATGAAGGCTCAATCTACAGACCGTGAGAATTTTCCGGGCTATGAACAAAGGGCGAGTATGTGGCGCTTGCTCAGGGATTTATCTCTGGATTTTGTGTCAACTGTGGCCGTGGAATGTCGGGGTGTCCTCAAGGGCCATGGACAATTCTTTCTCTGGTGATTTGGCCTGATCCCAAGTGGTTGGGATCATTCTGTGGATGGGAAGAGTCCTTTCTGTATTTTTTTTTTTTTTTTACCTCAGGTGTCCCACCAAAGAGGGATTCGCGAGTAGAGCCCTGAGTAGGGGTGACTAGACATCTCGAACTCTGGTTGAGATTGGGGGACTAGGGGCTTGGCAAGCCCCATATGTGGGCTGTTGTTCCAGTCACTAAGAGGCTTTACATGAGGATAGGGCTCACGCTGAGGGTCACAATGTGTGTTTGTGCACATTGTGGCCCTCAGGGATAGGTAGGGCCTCATAGTCCATGCTGCTTTCTCCTACAATGAACATTGGACAACATGCCAACCACTAGGTTTCTTGCCAAGGCGAAGGAGAAGTTCTGATTCTTGCATCACGTTCACTCCTGAGCAGTGAGTGGAGATAAGATCTAGGTTCTGAAGGTGAAAACTGAGGTTGGGTGGAGATGATGGCCTAAAGCCATTGTGGGTGTGATATGCTCTGTGTACGGCCAGCTGTCTGGGTGTTGGACTGGAGGTCTGTCCTCAGGCTGTGTCAGACAGGGCTTTAGTGCACAGGCTAGACTGTATAATTGGGGTATGGTCGAGTGGCATGCAGGTTGTTACTCATTTGGCGTTTCTGGTTAGCCCTATAGGGCAACATTTTTCTTCTGGAGGGCAGGCAGAGTGCTGCATTGTGTCTCCAGAATTGCCAATCTGGAGGGGTGTGGCCAGGATTGTGAGGAAAGAAGTCTGAAAACACAAGCTAGCACGAGTTTTGGGGCCAAGAGCATGGCAGGCCCACTCTGCAGAGGCAGAATCGAGATCTCCTGCAGGTGAGGTCAGGGCGATTATCAGATGTTGCCTCAAGCTGGAGTTTGTGTCCATGACGGCCCCTTTCTGAAGGGGGTGGGGGCGTCATGAGGCCAGGGAGGTTTCCCTACGCTGGGAGTTGTGAGCTGCTCCAAACTTCAAAGTTTCCTTCTTCAGGACAGTCGAGTATTATTGGATGGTTCCAGGATGCCCCATACAGAAAGACTCGAGAGCAGGGCCCTAAGCATGGATGCCGAGAAACGCCAACTCACCTTCCCATTGCCTGGTCGAGACAAGGCACGCTCAATCTGCGGGCTCTTGGGTGAGCTACCCAGAAGGCTGAGTTTAAATGGACTCTCCTGAGGATGAGTCATAATGTGGGTTGGTGGCCATGGAGACCTTCGAATGTGGCAGTAGCTAAGGGACTCTGCAGGATTCTCCAACCCGAAGGGCTTGACACAACTCCAACAAGGAAGCTTCCCATGTGGAGATGAGAGGTCTTCAGTCTGGTGCCTCAGGAAAGCCCCGTATGCTGGTCTTCGAACCCAGGCCTCTGAGGAGTGATACCTGGACACCAAAGCAAGAGTTCATAATAGGGCCTAGGGGCCTGTCTGGTTCAATCTTCTGTCTCTGCGGATATCTGTCTGTGTGTCTGCATGGAGGTAGTAGTTGCTCAGCTTGTGTCATAATGCCCCTATTTGTCCAGTGCGGCTTGCGGTAGTGGGATGTCCTTGGGGACCTTGAGGTTTCTACTATTTTGTAGAGTTGTGGCCAATGGAATGGGCAGTTTCTTAGGAGAGAGCAGGCACAGTTCTGTGGTGTGGCTCCAGAGACCCCAGCCTGGGGGCTGTGTGGGCCATGGCTGTGCAGACAGACATCCAAAAACCCTAACTCAGCTCAGGTTTGGGGCCGAGGTTACGGCAGGCCTGATCTACAGTCCATGAGGGGAGCTCCTCTGGATATGAAAGAAGGGTGAGAGGGAGGCAGTCGCTCAGGCTTTTGTCTCTTGATGTTTTGTCCACAATGGCCGTTTAATGTAGGAGTTGCCTCATGGGTCGTAGAAGTCTCCCTCTCTGGTAGTTTGTCCAGCCCCCAAGAGTTTGGGGTCATTCTGTGGGAAGGGAAGTGTCCTGTTTTCTGCTTCATGTGTCCCCCCAGTAGAGGGATTCTAGAGCATAGCAGTGGGTACTGACAACTGGAATACTCGCCCTCTGGTTAAGCCTGGGGGCCTATGGATATGACAAGCCCCATATGCAGGATCTTGGTCCAGCCACTGAGAGGCGTTACTTTAATATGGGACTCACTCTGCAGGTCACAATGCATGTGCCCTAGGCGGCCCTCAAGCACTGGCGTGGCCTTTCGGACAATGCAGGTTTTCCCACATTGAACGTTGGACAACATGCCAACCACAAGGTTTCTGGCCATGGGGAAGGAGGAATTCTAATTTCTGCATCACGTTCACCCCTGGGCAGTGATTGGAGATAAGGTCTAGGTTCTGAAGCCTGAAAACCGAGGTTGGGAAGAGATGACGACCTACAGCCATAGCGGATCTATGTGTCCAGGTTGGGGCCAGCTGTCTGGGTGTCGTTTGGGATGTCTTGTCTCAGGCTGTGCCAGACAGGGCATTAGTATACAGGGTGGGCTGTATAATTGCTTTACAATCGAGTGGCATGCATTAGAAAATCATTTGGGGTTTCTTATTAGCAGCATAGGGCAAAATTTTTCTTCTGGAGGGCAGGCAGAGTGCTGCATTGTGGCTTCGGAATTCCCAAACTGGAGGGCTTGTGGGCCAGGAGAGTGAGGACGGAAATCTGAGAACAAAGCTAGGCTTAGGTTTCGGGGCAAGGACATGGCAGGCACACTCTGCAGAGCTGAATTGAGATCTCATGTGTCTGAAGTCAGGTCGAGGTTCAGACTTTGGCTCAGGTTTGAGTTTCTGTCCATGTTGGCCCCTTCAGGAAGGGGGGCATTAGGAGGCCATGGGGGTTTTCCCACTTTTGGAGTTGTGAGATGCTCCAACCTGCAAGGATTCCTTCTGTGGGACAATTAAGATTTGTTGGATGGCTCCAGGACGTCTTATAAGGTATTTTTCCAGAACAGGGTTCTAAGTATGGATGCCTGGGCAGCCAGCCTCACATTCCAATTGTCTCCTAGCAACAAGAAACGTTTGATCTGCTGGCTTGGGGTAGCAACAGAGGGGGCTGAGTTGAAATGGACTTTCCTGAGGATGGTCTTAATGTTGGTTTGAGTCCATGGAGACCTTGGTATGGAGCAGTGGCACCAGGGCCCTGAAGGGTTCTCCTAAACAGAGGTTATGACAAAGCTCCAATGAGCAAGTTTTCCATGGGGAGACGAGATTTGTTTTTATTGGTGCCTCAGGAAACCACCATATGCTGGTATTGGAAAGGAGGCCTCTGAGGAGAGATGCCTGAAAACCAAAGCAATGGATCTGATTAGGGCCTAGGGGCCTGTCCGGTTCAATATTCTTCTCTGGGGACATCTGTTGTCTGAGTGGAGGTAGTTGCTCAGCTGGTTTGAGATCACCCCTGTTTGTCCTGGGCGGCCTACACTATTGGGATGGCCTCGGTGACTTTGGAGGTTTTTCCTAATTTGCAAGGTTGTGGCCAATGGAATGGGAAGAATTCCCTTGAAAGGGAAGCACAGTCCTGAAGTGTGGCTCCAGGGACCCAAGTGTGGAGCGTGTGTGGTCCAGGGCTATTTGGACAAAAGTCTGAAAACACAAACTCCACTTAGGTTGGGGGATGTAGGTATGGCCGGCCCGATCTATAGACCGTGAGGCGACCTCTTCGGGATATGAACAAAGGGCGAATGTGAGATGCTTGCTCATGCTTTTTTTTTTTTTTTTTTCTGGAAATGTGTCACCGATTGCCATGGAATGTCGGGGTGTCCTCATGGGCCATCGATGAGGCTCCCTTTCTGGGGATTTGACCCGATCCCAAGAGTTTGGGGTCATTCTGTGGGAAGGGAGGAGGCCTTTCTGTTTTTTTTTTTTTTTTTTTTTTTTTTTTTACCTCAGGTGGACCACCAATAGAGGGATTCCAGAGCAGAGTCGTGTGTGGGGGCAACTGCACAACCAGACCTCTGGTTAATATTGGGACCTAAGAACATGGCAAGCCCCATATGTGGGCTCTTGGTCCAGACACTGAGAGGCCTTCCTTGAGGATATGTCTCACACTGAGTTTCACAATGTGTTTTTTTTCCCAAGGAGCCCCTTAAGTCAGGACGTGGCCTAATGTACCATGCTGGTTTCTCCTACACTGTACGTTGCACAGTATGGGAACCACAAGTTTTCTGGCAATGGGGAAGATGGAGTTCTAATTTCTGCAACACTTTCACTCCTGGACTGTGATTGGATTTAAGGTCTAGGTTCTGAAGCCTGATAACTGAGGTTGGGAAGAGATGAAGCCCTAAGGCCATGGTGTGTCTGATGTGCTCAGTGTTCGGCCAGCTGTTGAGTGTGGGTTGGGAGGTGCAGGCTCAGGCTGTGGCAGACAGGGAATTAGTGCCCAGGCTAGACTGCATCATTGGGATGCAGTCGAGTTTCGTGCAGGATGGTACTCATTTGTGGTTACTGGGTAGCCCCAGAGGGCAACGTTTTTCTTCTGGAGGGAAGACACAGTGCCACATAGTGGCTCCAGAATTCTCATACTGGAAGGCTTGTGGGCCAGGAGTGTGAGGAAAAAATTCTGAGAACACAAGCCAGACTTAGATTTCGGGGTGAGGGGACGGCAGGCACCCTCTGCAGAGATGATTCAAGATCCCGTACACCTGAAGAGAGAGCTAGGATCAGACGTTGGCTTACGTCGGAGTTTCTGTCCATGATGGCCCCTTCATGAAGGGAGGGGGTCACGAGGACATGGAGGTTGTCCGACGATGGGAATTGTGAGATGCTCCAAACCACAATGATTCTCTCTGTGGGACAGTCGAGACCTGTTGGATGGCTCCAGGACATCCCATAAGGAAGTTATCCAGAGCAGGGTTCTAAGGATGGATGCCTGGGCAGCCTGCCTCCCATTCCAGGTGTCTCATAGAGCCAAGGCAAGTTCGATCTGCTGGTTTTAGGGGAGCAACCGAGGCGGGTGTGTTGAAATGGGTGAGTTGAGGATGGGTCATAATGTGCATTTGTGTCCATGTAGACCTTGGAATGGGGTGCTTGATCCGGGGCCTTGAGGGATGTTCATAACCGGAGGTTTTGATGGAGCTCTAAAGAGTATGTTTCCTATGTAGAGAAGAGAATTGTTTTGATGAGTGCCTAAGGAATCTCCCATATGCTGGTATTGGAAACCAGGCCTCTGAGGAGAGATGACTGGAATCAAAAGCAATGGATCTGATTAGGGCCTCAGTGCTTGTCCAGTTAAATCTTACTCTATGGGGATATCTGTCTCTGGGTCTGAGTGGAGGTGGTTTCCTAACTTGTGAAAGATCATCCCTGTTTGTCCTGGGCAGCCAACACAATTCGGATGGCCTGGGGGAGGTTGGAGGATTCTCCTAATCTATAGGGTTGTGGCCAATGGAAATGGCAAAATTCCCCTGGAGAGGGAAGCCACAGTCCTGAGGTGTGGCTCCAGGGGCCCCAGCTTGGATGGTGTGTGGGCCAGGACTGTGGGGACAGAAGTCTGAAAACACAAACTCAGCTTAGGTTTGGGGATGTATGTATGAAGGCTTGATCTACAGACCGTGAGAATTTTCCGGGCTATGAACAAAGGGCGAGTATGTGGCGGTTGCTCAGGCTTTTGTCTCTGGATTTTGTGTCAATGGTGGCCGTGGAATGTCGGGGTGTCCTCAAAGGCCATGGACAATTCTTTCTCTGGTGATTTGGCCTTATCCCAAGCGGTTGGGATCATTCTGTGGATGGGAAGAGTCCTTTCTGTATTTTTTTTTCCCTCAAGTGTTCCACCAAAGAGGGATTCCAGAGTAGAGCCCTGAGTATGGGTGTCTAGACATCTCGAACTCTGGTTGAGATTGGGGGACTAGGGGCTTGGCAAGCCCCATATGTGGGCTGTTGTTCCAGTCACTAAGAGGCTTTACATGAGGATAGGGCTCACGCTGAGGGTCACAATGTGTGTTTGTGCACATTGTGGCCCTCAGGGATAGGTGGGGCCTCATTGTCCATGCTGCTTTCTCCTACAATGAACATTGGACAACATGCCAACCAGTAGGTTTCTTGCCAAGGCGAAGGAGAAGTTCTGATTCTTGCATCACGTTCACTCCTGAGCAGTGAGTGGAGATAAGGTCTAGGTTCTGAAGGTGAAAACTGAGGTTGGGTAGAGATGATGGCCTAAAGCCATTGTGGGTGTGATATGCTCTGTGTATGGCCAGCTGTCTGGGTGTTGGACTGGAGGTCTGCCCTCAGGCTGTGTCAGACAGGGCTTTAGTGCACAGGCTAGACTGTATAATTGGGGTATGGTCGAGTGGCATGCAGGTTGTTACTCATTTGGCATTTCTGGTTAGCCCTATAGGGCAACATTTTTCTTCTGGAGGGCAGGCAGAGTGCTGCATTGTGTCTCCAGAATTGCCAAACTGGAGGGGTGTGGCCAACATTGTGAGGAAGGAAGTCTGAAAACACAAGCTAGCACGAGTTTTGGGGCCAAGAGCATGGCAGGCCCACTCTGCAAGGCTGAATCGAGATCTCCTGCAGGTGTGGTCAGGGCGATTATCAGATGTTGCCTCAAGCTGGAGTTTGTGTCCATGACGGCCCCTTCCTGAAGGGGATGGGGGCGACATGAGGCCAGGGAGGTTTCCCTACGCTGGGAGTTGTGAGCTGCTCCCAACTTCAACGTTTCCTTTTTCAGGACAGTCGAGTATTATTGGATGGTTCCAGGATGCCCCATACAGAAAGACTCGAGAGCAGGGGCCTAAGCATGGATACCGAGAAACGCCAACTCACCTTCCCATTGCCTGGTCGAGACAAGGCACGCTCAATCTGCGGGCTCTTGGGTGAGCTACCCAGAAGGCTGAGTTTAAATGGACTCTGCCGAGGATGAGTCATAATGTGGGTTGGTGGCCATGGAGACCTTGGAATGTGGCAGTAGTTAAGGGACTCTGCAGTATTCTCCAACCCGAAGGGCTTGACACAACTCCAACAAGAAGCTTCCCATGTGGAGATGAGAGGTCTTCTGTCTGGTGCCTCAGGTAAGCCCCATATGCTGGTCTTCGAACCCAGGCCTCTGAGGAGTGATACCTGGACACCAAAGCAAGAGTTCATAATAGGGCCTAGGGGCCTGTCTGGTTCAATCTTCTGTCTCTGCGGATATCTGTCTGTGTGTCTGCATGGAGGTAGTAGTTGCTCAGCTTGTGTCATAATGCCCCTATTTGTCCAGTGCGGCTTGCGGTAGTGGGATGTCCTTGGGGACCTTGAGGTTTCTACTATTTTGTAGAGTGTGGCCAATGGAATGGGCAGTTTCTTAGGAGAGAGCAGGCACAGTTCTGTGGTGTGGCTCCAGAGACCCCAGCCTGGGGGCTGTGTGGGCCATGGCTGTGCAGACAGACTTCCAAAAACCCTAACTCAGCTCAGGTTTGGGGCCGAGGTTACGGCAGGCCTGATCTACAGTCCATGAGGGGAGCTCCTCTGGATATGAAAGAAGGGTGAGAGGGAGGCAGTCGCTCAGGCTTTTGTCTCTGGATGTTTTGTCCACAATGGCCGTTTAATGTAGGAGTTGCCTCATGGGTCGTAGAAGTCTCCCTCTCTGGTAGTTTGTCCAGCCCCCAAGAGTTTGGGGTGATTTTGTGGGAAGGGAAGTGTCCTGTTTTCTGCTTCATGTGTCCCCCCAGTAGAGGGATTCTAGAGCATAGCAGTGGGAACTGACAACTGGAATACTCGCCCTCTGGTTAAGCCTGGGGCCCTATGGATATGACAAGCCCCATATGCAGGATCTTGGTCCAGCCACTGAGAGGCGTTACTTTAATACGGGACTCACGCTGCAGGTCACAATGCATGTCTGTGCCCTAGGCGGCCCTCAAGCATTGGCGTGGCCTTTCGGACAATGCAGGTTTTCCCACATTGAACGTTGGACAACATGCCAACCACAAGGTTTCTGGCCATGGGGAAGGAGGAATTCTAATTTCTGCATCACGTTCACTCCTGGGCAGTGATTGGAGATAAGGTCTAGGTTCTGAAGCCTGAAAACCGAGGTTGGGAAGAGATGACGACCTACAGCCATAGCGGGTCCTATGTGTCCAGGTTGGGGCCAGCTGTCTGGGTGTCGTTTGGGATGTCTTGTCTCAGGCTGTGCCAGACAGGGCATTAGTATACAGGGTGGGCTGTATAATTGCTTTACAATCGAGTGGCATGCATTAGAAAATCATTTGGGGTTTCTTATTAGCAGCATAGGGCAAAGTTTTTCATCTGGAGGGCAGGCAGAGTGCTGCATTGTGGCATCGGAATTCCCAAACTGGAGGGCTTGTGGGCCAGGAGAGTGAGGACGGAAGTCTGAGTACACAAGCTAGGCTTAGGTTTCGGGGCAAGGACATGGCAGGCACACTCTGCAGAGCTGAATTGAGATCTCATGCGTCTGAAGTCAGGTCGAGGTTCAGACTTTGGCTCAGGTTTGAGTTTCTGTCCATGTTGGCCCCTTCAGTAAGGGGGGGCATTATGAGGCCATGGGGGTTTTCCCACTATTGGAGTTGTGAGATGCTCCAAACCGCAAGGATTCCTTCTGTGGGACAATTAAGATTTGTTGGATGGCTCCAGGACGTCTTATAAGGTATTTTTCCAGAACAGGGTTCTAAGTATGGATACCTGGGCAGCCAGCCTCACATTCCAATTGTCTCCTAGCAACAAGAAACGTTTGATCTGCTGGCTTGGGGTAGCAACAGAGGGGGCTGAGTTGAAATGGACTTTCCTGAGGATGGTCTTAATGTTGGTTTGAGTCCATGGAGACCTTGGTATGGGGCAGTGGCACCAGGGCCCTGAAGGATTCTCCTAACCAGAGGTTATGACAAAGCTCCAATGAGCAAGTTTTCCATGGGGAGACGAGATTTGTTCTTATTGTTGCCTCAGGAAACCACCATATGCTGGTATTGGAGACGAGGCCTCTGAGGACAGATGCCTGGAAACCAAAGCAATGGATCTGATTAGGGCCTAGGGGCCTGTCCGGTTCAATATTCTTCTCTGGGGACATCTGTTGTCTGAGTGGAGGTAGTTGCTCAGCTGGTTTGAGATCACCCCTGTTTGTCCTGGGCGGCCTACACTATTGGGATGGCCTCGGTGACTTTGGAGGTTTTTCCTAATTTGCAAGGTTGTGGCCAATGGAATGGGAAGAATTCCCTTGAAAGGGAAGCACAGTCCTGAGGTGTGGCTCCAGGGACCCAAGTGTGGAGCGTGTGTAGTCCAGGCCTGTGGGGACAGAAGTCTGAAAACACAAACTCAGCTTAGGTTTGGGGATGTATGTATGAAGGCTCGATCTACAGACCGTGAGAATTTTCCGGGCTATGAACAAAGGGCGAGTATGTGGCGCTTGCTCAGGGTTTTGTCTCTGGATTTTGTGTCAATGGTGGCCGTGGAATGTCGGGGTGTCCTCAAGGGCCATGGACAATTCTTTCTCTGGTGATTTGGCCTGATCCCAAGTTGTTGGGATCATTCTGTGGATGGGAAGAGTCCTTTCTGTATTTTTTTTTTTTTACCTCAAGTGTCCCACCAAAGAGGGATTCCCGAGTAGAGCCCTTAGTAGGGGTGAGTAGACATCTCGAACTCTGGTTGAGATTGGGGGACTAGGGGCTTGGCAAGCCCCATATGGGGGCTGTTGTTCCAGTCACTAAGAGGCTTTACATGAGGATAGGGCTCACGCTGAGGGTCACAATGTGTATTTGTGCACATTGTGGCCTTCAGGGATAGGTGGGGCCTCATTGTCCATGCTGCTTTGTCCTACAATGAACATTGGACAACATGCCAACCACTAGGTTTCTTGCCAAGGCGAAGGAGAAGTTTTGATTCTTGCATCACGTTCACTCCTGAGCAGTGAGTGGAGATAAGGTCTAGGTTCTGAAGGTGAAAACTGAGGTTGGGTAGAGATGATGGCCTAAAGCAATTGTGGGTGTGATATGCTCTGTGTACGGCCAGCTGTCTGGGTGTTGGACTGGAGGTCTGCCCTCAGGCTGTGTCAGACAGGGCTTTAGTGCACAGGCTAGACTGTATAATTGGGGTATGGTCGAGTGGCATGCAGGTTGTTACTCATTTGGCGTTTCTGGTTAGCCCTATAGGGCAACATTTTTCTTCTGGAGGGCAGGCAGAGTGCTGCATTGTGTCTCCAGAATTGCCAAACTGGAGGGGTGTGGCCAACATTGTGAGGAAGGAAGTCTGAAAACACAAGCTAGCACGAGTTTTGGGGCCAAGAGCATGGCAGGCCCACTCTGCAGAGGCTGAATCGAGATCTCCTGCAGGTGAGGTCAGGGCGATTATCAGATGTTGCCTCAGCTGGAGTTTGTGTCCATGACGGCCCCTTCCTGAAGGGGGTGGGGGCGTCATGAGTCCAGGGAGGTTTCCCTACTCTGGGAGTTGTGAGCTGCTCCAAACTTCAAAGTTTCCTTCTTCAGGACAGTCGAGTACTATTGGATGGTTCCAGGATGCCCCATACAGAAAGACTCAAGAGCAGGGGCCTAAGCATGGATGCCGAGAAACGCCAACTCACCTTCCCATTGCCTGGTCGAGACAAGGCACGCTCAATCTGCGCGCTCTTGGGTGAGCTACCCAGAAGGCTGAGTTTAAATGGACTCTGCCGAGGATGAGTCATAATGTGGGTTGGTGGCCATGGAGACCTTGGAATGTGGCAGTAGTTAAGGGACTCTGCAGGATTCTCCAACCCGAAGGGCTTGACACAACTCTAACAAGGAAGCTTCCCATGTGGAGATGAGAGGTCTTCTGTCTGGTGCCTCAGGAAAGCCCCGTATGCTGGTCTTCGAACCCAGGCCTCTGAGGAGTGATACCTGGACACCAAAGCAAGAGTTCATAATAGGGCCTAGGGGCCTGTCTGGTTCAATCTTCTGTCTCTGCGGATATCTGTCTGTGTGTCTGCATGGAGGTAGTAGTTGCTCAGCTTGTGTCATAATGCCCCTATTTGTCCAGTGCGGCTTGCGGTAGTGGGATGTCCTTGGGGACCTTGAGGTTTCTACTATTTTGTAGAGTTGTGGCCAATGGAATGGGCAGTTTCTTAGGAGAGAGCAGGCACAGTTCTGTGGTGTGGCTCCAGAGACCCCAGCCTGGGGGCTGTGTGGGCCATGGCTGTGCAGACAGACATCCAAAAACCCTAACTCAGCTCAGGTTTGGGGCCGAGGTTACGGCAGGCCTGATCTACAGTCCATGAGGGGAGCTCCTCTGGATATGAAAGAAGGGTGAGAGGGAGGCAGTCGCTCAGGCTTTTGTCTCTGGATGTTTAGTCCACAATGGCCGTTTAATGTAGGAGTTGCCTCATGGGTCGTAGAAGTCTCCCTCTCTGGTAGTTTGTCCAGCCCCCAAGAGTTTGGGGTCATTCTGTGGGAAGGGAAGTGTCCTGTTTTCTGCTTCATGTGTCCCCCCAGTAGAGGGATTCTAGAGCATAGCAGTGGGAACTGACAACTGGAATACACGCCCTCTGGTTAAGCCTGGGGGCCTATGGATATGACAAGCCCCATATGCAGGATCTTGGTCCAGCCACTGAGAGGCGTTACTTTATTACGGGACTCACGCTGCAGGACACAATGCATGTCTGTGCCCTAGGCGGCCCTCAAGCACTGGCGTGGCCTTTCGGACAATGCAGGTTTTCCCACAATGAACGTTGGACAACATGCCAACCACAAGGTTTCTGGCCATGGGGAAGGAGGAATTCTAATTTCTGCATCACGTTCACCCCGGGCAGTGATTGGAGATAAGGTCTAGGTTCTGAAGCCTGAAAACCGAGGTTGGGAAGAGATGACGACCTACAGCCATAGCGGGTCCTATATGTCCAGGTTGGGGCCAGCTGTCTGGGTGTCGTTTGGGATGTCTTGTCTCAGGCTGTGCCAGACAGGGCATTAGTATACAGGGTGGGCTGTATAATTGCTTTACAATCGAGTGGCATGCATTAGAAAATCATTTGGGGTTTCTTATTAGCAGCATAGGGCAAAGTTTTTCTTCTGGAGGGCAGGCAGAATGCTGCATTGTGGCTTCGGAATTCCCAAACTGGAGGGCTTGTGGGCCAGGAGAGTGAGGACGGAAGTCTGAGAACACAAGCTAGGCTTAGGTTTCAGGGCAAGGACATGGCAGGCACACTCTGCAGAGCTGAATTGAGATCTCATGCGTCTGAAGTCAGGTCGAGGTTCAGACTTTGGCTCAGGTTTGAGTTTCTGTCCATGTTGGCCCCTTCAGGAAGGGGGAGGCATTATGAGGCCATGGGGGTTTTCCCACTATTGGAGTTGTGAGATGCTCCAAACCGCAAGGAATCCTTCTGTGGGACAATTAAGATTTGTTGGATGGCTCCAGGACGTCTTATAAGGTATTTTTCCAGAACAGGGTTCTAAGTATGGATGCCTGGGCAGCCAGCCTCACATTCCAATTGTCTCCTAGCAACAAGAAACGTTTGATCTGCTGGCTTGGGGTAGCAACAGAGGGGGCTGAGTTGAAATGGACTTTCCTGAGGATGGTCTTAATGTTGGTTTGAGTCCATGGAGACCTTGGTATGGGGCAGTGGCACCAGGGCCCTGAAGGATTCTCCTAACCAGAGGTTATGACAAAGCTCCAATGAGCAAGTTTTCCATGGGGAGACGAGATTTGTTCTTATTGGTGCCTCAGGAAACCACCATATGCTGGTATTGGAAACGAGGCCTCTGAGGACAGATGCCTGGAAACCAAACCAATGGATCTGATTAGGGCCTAGGGGCCTGTCCGGTTAAATATTCTTCTCTGGGGACATCTGTTGTCTGAGTGGAGGTAGTTGCTCAGCTGGTTTGAGATCACCCCTGTTTGTCCTGGGCGGCCTACACTATTGGGATGGCCTCGGTGACTTTGGAGGTTTTTCCTAATTTGCAAGGTTGTGGCCAATGGAATGGGAAGAATTCCCTTGAAAGGGAAGCACAGTCCTGAGGTGTGGCTCCAGGGACCCAAGTGTCGAGCCTGTGTGGTCCAGGGCTATTTGGACAAAAGTCTTAAAACACAAACTCCACTTAGGTTGGGGGATGTAGGTATGGCCGGCCCGATCCATAGACCGTGAGGAGACCTCTTCGGGATATGAACAAAGGGCGAATGTGAGGTGCTTGCTCATGCTTATTTTTTTTTTTTTTCTGGAAATGTGTCACCGATTGCCATGGAATGTCGGGGTGTCCTCATGGGCCATCGATGAGGCTCCCTTTCTGGGGATTTGACCCGATCCCAAGAGTTTGGGGTCATTCTGTGGGAAGGGAGGAGGCCTTTCTGTTTTTTTTGTTTACTTTTTTTTTGTTTTTTTTTTTTGTTTTTTTTTTTTTACCTCAGGTGGACCACCAAAAGAGGGATTCCAGAATAGAGTCGTGGGTGGGGGCAACTGGACAACAAGACCTCTGGTTAACATTGGGACCTAAGAACATGGCAAGCCCCATATGTGGGCTCTTGGTCCAGACACTGAGAGGCCTTCCTTGAGGATAGGTCTCACACTGAGTTTCACAATGTGCTTTTGTGCCCATGGATCCTTTCAAGTCAGGGCATGGCCTAAAGTACCATGCTGGTGCCTCCTACACTGAACGTTGCACAGTATGGGAACCACAAGTTTTCTGGCCATGGGGAAGATGGAGTTCTAATTTCTGCAACACTTTCACTCCTGGACTGTGATTGGATTTAAGGTCTAGGTTCTGAAGCCTGAAACCTGAGCTTGGGAAGAGATGAAGCCCTAAGGCCATGGTGTGTCCGATGTGCTCAGTGTTCGGCCAGCTGTTGAGTGTTGGTTGGGTGGTGCAGGCTCAGGCTGTGGCAGACAGGGAATAAGTGCCCAGGCTAGACTGTATCATTGGGGTGCAGTCGAGTTTCGTGCAGGATGGTACTCATTTGTGGTTACTGGGTAGCCCCAGAGGGCAACGTTTTTCTTCTGGAGGGAAGACACAGTGCCACATAGTGACTCCAAAATTCCCAAACTGGAAGGCTTGTGGGCCAGGAGTGTGAGGAAAAAATTCTGAGAACACAAGCCAGACTTAGATTTCAAGGTGTAGGGAAGGCAGGCACCCTCTGCAGAGATGATTCGAGATCCTGTATACCTGAAGACAGAGCTAGGATCAGACGTTGGCTTAGGTCGGAGTTTCTGTCCATGACGGCCCCTTCATGAAGGGGAGGGTGTCACGAGGACATGGAGGTTTTCCGAAGATGGGAATTGTGAGATGCTCCAAACCACAATGATTTCTTCTGTGGGACAGTCGAGACCTGTTGGATGGCTCCAGGACATCCCATAAGAAAGTTATCCAGAGCAGGGTTCTAAGGATGGATGCCTGGGCAGCCTGCCTCCCATTCCAGGTGTCTCATAGAGCCAAGGCAAGTTCGATCTGCTGGATCTAGGGGAGCAACCGAGGCGGGTGTGTTGAAATGGGTGAGTTGAGGATGGGTCATAATGTGCATTTGTGTCCATGTAGACCTTGGAATGGGGTGCTTGATCCGGGGCCTTGAGGGATGTTCATAACCGGAGGTTTTGATGGAGCTCTAAAGAGTATGTTTCCTATGTAGAGAAGAGAATTGTTTTGATGAGTGCCTAAGGAATCTCCCATATGCTGGTATTGGAAACCAGGCCTCTGAGGAGAGATGACTGGAATCAAAAGCAATGGATCTGATTAGGGCCTAAGTGCCCTTCCAGTTCAATCTTATTCTATGGGGATATCTGTCTCTTGATCTGAGTGGAGTTGGTTTCCTAACTTGTGAAAGATCATCCCTGTTTGTCCTGTGCAGCCAACACAATTCAGATGGCCTGGGGGAGTTTGGAGGATTCTCCTAATCTATAGGGTTGTGGCCAATGGAAATGGCAGAATTCCCCTGGAGAGGGAAGCCACAGTCCTGAGGTGTGGCTCCAGGGGCCCCAGCTTGGATGGTGTGTGGGCCAGGACTGTGGGGACAGAAGTCTGAAAACACAAACTCAGCTTAGGTTTGGGGATGTATGTATGAAGGCTCGATCTACAGACCGTGAGAATTTTCCGGGCTATGAACAAAGGACGAGTATTTAGCGATTGCTCAGGGTTTTGTCTCTGGATTTTGTGTCAATGGTGGCCGTGGAATGTCGGGGTGTCCTCAAGGGCCATGGACAATTCTTTCTCTGGTGATTTGGCCTGATCCCAAGTGGTTGGGATCATTCTGTGAATGGGAAGAGTCCTTTCTGTATTTTTTTTTTTTTTACCTCAGGTGTCCCACCAAAGAGGGATTCCCGAGTAGAGCCCTGAGTAGGGGTGACTAGACATCTCGAACTCTGGTTGAGATTGGGGGACTAGGGGCTTGGCAAGCCCCATATGTGGGCTGTTGTTCCAGTCACTAAGAGGCTTTACATGAGGATAGGGCTCACGCTGAGTGTCACAATGTGTGTTTGTGCAAATTGTGGCCCTCAGGGATAGGTGGGGCCTCATAGTCCATGCTGCTTTCTCCTACAATGAACATTGGACAACATGCCAACCACTAGGTTTCTTGCCAAGGCGAAGGAGAAGTTCTGATTCTTGCATCACGTTCACTCCTGAGCAGTGAGTGGAGATAAGGTCTAGGTTCTGAAGGTGAAAATTGAGGTTGGGTAGAGATGATGGCCTAAAGCCATTGTGGGTGTAATATGCTCAGTGTTCGGCCAACTGTCTTGGTGTTGGACTGGAGGTCTGCCCTCAGGCTGTGTCAGACAGGGCTTTAGTGCACAGGCTAGACTGTATAATTTGGGTATGGTCGAGTGGCATGCAGGTTGTTACTCATTTGGCGTTTCTGGTTAGCCCTATAGGGCAACATTTTTCTTCTGGAGGCCAGGCAGTGTGCTGCATTGTGTCTCCAGAATTTCCAAACTGGAGGGGTGTGGCCAGGATTCTGAGGACGGAAGTCTGGGAACACAAGTTAGGCTTAGGTTTCAGGGTGAGGGCCCAGCAGGCACACTCTCAAGTGCTGAATCGAGATCTCATGCTTCTGAATTCAGGGCGAGGATCAGTCTTTGGCTTAGGATGGAGTTTCTGTCCGTGATGGCCCATTTATGAAGGTGTGGGGCATCATGAGGAAATGGAGGTTTTCTCACAGTGTTATTGTGTAATGCTTCAAACCACAAGGATTCATTCTGCGAGACAGTCAAGACAGGTTGGTTGGATTCAGGACGTCCCATAAAGAAGTTCTCCAGAGCAGGGTTCTAAGGATGGATGCCTGGGAAGCCCGCCTCCCATTCTAACTGTCTCCTAGTGTCAAGGAAGGTTTGATCTGCTGGCTCTGGGTGAGCAGCCGAGTGGGCTGATTTGAAATGGACTCTCCTGAGAATGGATCATAATGTAAGTTTGTGTCCTTGGAGACCTTGGGATTGGGCCATGGTGCCAGCGCCCTGAAGGATCCTCCTAACCTGAGGTATTGACACAGCTCCAAAGAGCAAGTTTCCCATGTGGAGATGAGATCTGTTCTGATTGTTTCCTTAGGAAACCCCCATAATCTGATATTGGAAACCAGGCCTCTGAGGAGAGATACCTAGAAACCAAAGCAATGCTTCAGAAGTTGGCTCAGGTTGGAGTTTCTGTCCATGATGGCCCCTTTATAAAGGGGAGCATCTCATGAGGCCATGTAGGTTTTCCCACGATATGAGTTGTGAGATGCTCCAATCTGCAAGGATTCCTTCTGTGGGACAGTCAAGACCTTTTGGAAGGCTCCAGGACATCCCATATGGAACAACGCCAGAGCAGGATTCCATGGATGGATGCCTAGAGAGTCTGCTTTGCATTCCAGTTGTCTCCTAGCGACAAGGCAGGTTTGATATTCTGCCTCTGGGGGAGTAATCGACGGGGATGAGTTGAAATGTACTCTCCTGCCGAATGGTCATAATGCGGGTATGTGTCCATGGAGACCTTGGAATAGGGCGGTTGCTCCGGCTACCTGAAGGTTTCTCCTAACTGGAGGCTTTTACAGAGCTCCAAAGGATAAGTTTCCCATGTGAAGACAAGATTTGTTCTGATTGGTATCTCTGGAATCCCCCATATGCTGGTATTGGAAAACAGGCCTCTGAGGAGAGATGCTTAGAAAAAAAAGCAATGGAACCAATTACATTCTAGGGGCCAGTCCAGTTTAATCTTCTTCTCTTGGGTTATCTGTCTACGGGTGAGTTGACGTCGTTGCTCAGCTTGTGAGAGATCGCCCCTCTTTGTCCTGGGTGGCCTACACTATTGGAATGGCCTCTGAGACTTTGGAGGTTTCTCCTTATCTGTAGGGTTGTGGCCAATGGAATGGGAAGAATTTCCTTGGAGAGGGCAGGCACAGTCCTGAGGTGTGGCTCCAGGGGCCTCAGTCTGGAGGGTGTGTGGGACAGGGATGTCAGGATAGAAGTCTGAAAACACAAACTCGGCTTAGGTTTGGGGACGTAGGTATGGCAGGCCCAATCTACAGACTATGAGGAGAATTTTTTGGGCTATGACCTAAGGGTGAGTGTGAACGCTTGCTGAAGCTTATGTCTCTGGATTTTGTGTCAATAGTGGCCGTGGAATGTCGGGCTGGCCTCATGGGCCATGGACGAGTCTTTCTCTCTGGACCCCAATCACTTGGGATGGCGGGTGACTTGGGGCATGGCAGGCCCCATATGCGGGCTCATGGTCCAGCCACTGAGAGGCTTTACTTGAGGACAGGGCTCAAACTGAGGGTCCCAATGTGTGTTTGAGCCCACCGCAGCTCTTAAGCATAGGCAGGGCCTCAGGGACCCTACACTACCCTCAGGGGCCCTACTACTGCCCCTGTAGGCCCTACAGGGGTCCTACACTGAACGTTGGACAAGATGCCAACCACAAGATTCTGGCGAGAGGGAAGGAGGAGTTCTGATTTCTGCATCACGTTCACCCATGGGAAGTGAGTAGAGATAAGGTCTAGGATTCTGTAGCCTGAAAACCGAAGTTGGAAAGAGATGGCGACATAAGGCCATGGCGGTTCAGATGTTCTCAGTGTACTGCAAACTGTCTGGGTGTCGGTTGGGAATTCAGGCCTCAGGTTCTGTCAGACAGGGCATTAGTGCACAGGCTAGACTATATAATTGGTGTACAGTTGAGTGACGTGCAGGTTTATCCTCATTTGAGTTTTCTGGGTAGACCCATAGGGCAATATTTTTCTTCTAGAGGGCAGGCAGAGTGCAGCACTGTGTCATCGGAAATCCCAAAATAGAGGGCGTGTGGTCCAGGAGAGTGAGGACGGAAGTCGGAGAACACTAGCTACGCTTAGGTTTTGGGGTGAGGGCACAGCAGGTACTCTCTGAAGAGCTGAATCAAGATCTCGTGCATCTGAAGTCAAGGCGAAGATCAGCTGTTGGCTCAGGTTGGAGTTTCTTTCCATGATCTGCCTTCATGAAGATTGGGGGCATCATGTGACCTTGGAAGCTTTCCATGATATGAGTTGTTAGGTGGTCCATGCACAAGGACTCCTGTGGGACAGTCGAGACCTGTTGGATGGCTCAAGGATGTCCCATAAGGAACGACGCAAGAGCAGGGTTCTAAGGATGGATGCCTGAAGAGCCCAACTCGCATTTCAATTGTCTCCTAGCGACAAGGCAGGTTCTATCTGCTGACTCTGGAGTAGCAACCGAGGGGGTTTAGTTGAAATGGACTCTCCTGAGGATGGGTCATAATTTGGGATTGTGTCCATGGAGATATTCAAATGGGGCAGTGGCTCCAGTGACCTGAAGTTTTCTCCTAACTGGAGGTTATGACACAGCTCCATAGAGCAAGATTCCCATGTGGAGACGAGATTTTTTCTGATAGGTAGCTCTGGAAACCCCCTTATGCTGGTATTGGAATCCAGGCCTCTGAGGAGAGATGCCTGAAAACAAAAGCAATGGATCCTATTAGGGCCTAGGTGCCTGTCTTGTTCAATATTCTTTTCTATGGATATCTGTCTAAGGTTCTGATTGGAGGTAGTGGCTCAGCTTGTGCCAGAGGGTCCCTGTATGTCCAGGACATCCTACACTATTGGGATGGCCTCAGAGATTTTGGATGATTCTCCTAATCTGTCAGGTTGTGCCAAATGAATGAGCAGAATTCCCTTGGAGAGGGAAGGCACAGTCCTGAGGTGTGGCTCCATGGGGCCCAGCCTTTAGAATGTGTGGGTGAGGACAATGGAGACAGAAGTCTGAAAACACAAACTCGGCTTAGGTTTGGGGACATAGGTATGGCAGGCCCGATCTACAGACCTTGAGAATTTTGGGGGCTCTGAACAAAGGGCAAGTGTGTGGCACTTTTTCAGGTTTTTGTCTCCGGATTTTGTGTCAATGGTGGCCGTGGAATGTCAGGCTGGCCTCATCGACCATGGACGAGTATTTCTCTCTGTGGATTTGGCCAGATTCCAAGTGTTTGGGGTCATTCTTTGGATGGTAGGAGTCCTTACTTTTTTTTTTTCTTTATCTTGGTTTTTTTTTTTTTTTTTTTTTTTACCTTATGTGTCCCACCAAATAGGGATTCCAGAAAAGAGCTCTGAATAAGGTTGACTAGACTTCTCAATCTCTGGCTAGGATTGGGGGAGTAGGGGCATGGCAAGTCCCATATGCAGGCTCTTGGTCCAGCCCCGGAGAGGCTTTACTTGAGGCCAGGGTTCATGCTTAGGGTCCTAATGTGTGTTTGTGCCCATCACAGCCCTCAAGCATGTCTGAGGCCTCATTGGCCATGCTGGGTTCTCATATACTGAACGTTGGACAACATGCCAACCACAAGGTTTCTGGTCATGAGGAAGGTGAAGTTCTGATTTCTGCATCACGTACATCACTTAGTTGTGAGTGGAGATAATGTCTAGGTTCTGAAGCCTGAAGACCAAGGTTGGGAAGAGATGATGACCTAAGGCCATGGCATGTTCGATGTGTTCAGTGTGAGGCCAGGTGTCTGGGTGTCGGTCACGAGGTCTGGGGTCAGGCTGTGTCAGACAGGGCATTAGTGCCCAGGCTAGACTGTATAATTGGGGTACAGTCTAGAGAATTGCAGGTTGATCCTCATTTGATGTTTCTGGGTAGACCCCTAGGGCAAAGTCTCTCTTCTGGAGGGCAGGCAGAGTGCTGCATTTTGTCTCCAGAATTCCCAAAGTGGAAGGCTTGTGGGCCAGGAGTGTGAGGATGGAAGTCTGAGAACGCGAGCTGGCTTAGGTTTTGGGGCGAGGGCAAGGCAGGCACACTCTGCAGAGCTGAATTGAGATCTCATGCATCTGAGGTCAGGGCGAGGATCAGACGGGAGTTTCTGTCCATGATGTCCTCTACCTGAAGGTGGAGGCATCACGAGGCCATGGAGGTTTTCCCACGGTGCGAGTGTGTGATGCTGCAAACCACAAGGATTCCTTCTGCAGGACAGTTGAGACCTGTTGAATGGATCAAGGACACCCCATTAGGAATTTCTCCAGAGCAGAGTTCTAACATGGATACCTGGGCAACGAACTCGCATTCCAATTGTCTCCTAGTGACAAAGCAGGTTTGATCTGCTGGCACTGGGTGAGCAACCGCCAGGTTTGTGTTGAAATGGACTCTCCTGAGGATGGGTCATAATGTGGGATTGTGTCCATTGAGACATTGGAATGGGGCGGTGGCTCCAGTGACGTGAAATTTTCTCCTAACTGGAGGTTTTGACACAGTTCCATATAGCATGATTCCCATGTGGCATGCGATTTGTTCTGATTGGTAGCTCCAGAAACCCCCATGTGCTGGTATTGGAATCCAGGCCTCTGAGGAGAGATACATGAAAACAAAAGCAATGAATTCGTTTAGGGCCTAGGTGCCTGTCCTCTTCAATCTTCTTTTCTATGGATATCTATCTACAGGTCTGATTGGAGGTAGTGGCTCAGCTTGTGGCAGATGGTCCCTGTTTGTCCCGGACATCCTACAATATTGGGGTGGCCTCGGGGACTTCGGATGTTTCTCCTAATCTGTCAGGTTGTGCCAAAGGAATGAGCAGAATTCCCATGGAGAGGGCAGGCACAGTCCTGAGGTGTGGCTCCATGGGGCCAAGCCTTGAGGGTGTGTGGGCCAGGACAATGGAGACAGAAGTCTGAAAACACAAACTTGGCTTAGGTTTGGGGACATAGGTATGGCAGGCCCGATCTACAGACCGTGAGAATTTTTCAGGCTTTGAACAAAGGGCGAGTGTGTGGCGCTTTTTCAGGCTTTTGTCTCCGGATTTTGTGTCAATGGTGGCCGTGGAATGTCAGGATGGCCTCATCAGCCATGGACGAGTATTTCTCTCTGTGAATTTGGCCCAATTCCAAGTGTTTGCGGTCATTCTTTGGACGGTAGGCGTCCTATCTCTATTTTTTTTTAACCTCATGTGTCCCACCAAGGAGGGATTCTAGAGAAGAGATCTGAGTAGGGGTGACTAGACTTCTCAAGCACTGGTTAAGGTTTGGGGAGTAGGGGCATGGTAATCTCCATATGTGGGCTCTTGGTCCAGCCCCGGAGAGGCTTTACTTGAGGCCAGGGTTCATGCTTAGGGTCCTAATGTGTGTTTGTGCCCATCGCAGCCCTCAAGCATGTCTGAGGCCTCATGGGCCATGCTGGTTTCTCCTACACTGCACGTTGGACAACATCCCAACCACAGGGTTTCTGGTCATGGGGAAGGAGGAGTTCTGATTTCTGCATCACGTACACGGCATGGCAGTGAGTAGAGATAAGGTCTAGATTCTGAAGCCTGAAAACCGAAGTTGGTAAGAGATGACGACCTAAGGCCATGGTGGGTCCGTTGCACTTAGTGTGCGGCCAGATGTCTGTGTCCATCATGAGGTCTGGGCTCAGGCTGTGTCAGGCAGGGCATTAGTCCCCAGGCTAGACTGTATAATTGGGGTACAGTCGAGTGATGTGAAGGTTGGTCCTCATTTGGGGTTTCTGGTTGGCCCCATAGGGCAAAGATTTTCTTCTGGAGGGCAGGCAGAGTGCTGCATTCTGGCTCCAGAATTGCCAACTTCAGGGCTTGTGGGCCAGGTGTTTTTGGACAGAAGTCTGAGAACACAAGTTCAGCTTAGAATTCGCAGCGGTGACATGGCAGGCACACTCTACAGACCTGAAATGAGATCTCGTGCATCTGAAGTCAGGGCGAGGATCAGATGTTGGCTTAGGTTGGAGTTTCTGTACATGATGTCCCCTTCATGAAGATGGGGGGGCATCAGGAAACCATGGAAGATTTCCAACTTTGTGAGTGTGTGATGCTCCAAACCACAAGGATTCCGTCAGCGGGACAGTCACGACCTTTTGGATGGATCAAGGACGTCCCATAAGAAATGCTCCAAAGCACAGTTCTAATGATGGATGCCTGGGCAGTCCAACTTGCATTCCAGTTGTGTCCTAGTGAAAAGGAGGATTCGATCTGCTGTCACTGGGGGAACAACCGAGGGGGCTGAATTGAAATGCACTCTCATGAGGATCAGTCATGATGTGGATTTGTGTCCATGGATCCCTTGGAATGGGGCAGTGGCTCTGTTGCCCTGAAGAATTCTCCTAACCTGAGGTTTTGATGCAGCTCCAAAGAGCAAGTTTCCCATGTAGAGACGAGATTTGTTCTGAAACCCCCACAACCTGGTATTGGAAACCAAGCATCTGGGGAACAATGCCTGGAATCCAAAGCAATGGATCTGATTACGGTCTAGGGGCCTGTCCTTTTCAATATTCTCCTCTGAGTGTCTCTGTCTAAGATTCAGAATGGAGGTCACTGCTCAGCTTGTGTCAGATCACCCATGTTTGTTGGGGGAGGCCAACACTATTGGACTGGTCTTGGGAATTGGAGGTTTCTCCTAATCTGTAAGGTTGTGGCAAATGAAACGGGCAGAGTTCCCTTGGAGAGCACTGGCACAGTCCTTAGGTGTGACACCACCTTTCTGGGTGTCATCCAGGAGGTCCAGGCTCAGGCTGTGTCAGACAGGGCATTAGTGCCAAGCTTAGACTGTATAATTGGAGTAAAGTTGAGTGGCATGCAGGTTGATCCTCATTTGGCGTTTCTGGGTAGCCCCAGGGGCAACGTTTTTCTTCTGGAGGGAAGGAAGAGTGCTGCATTGTGGCGACGGAATTCTCACACTGGAGGGCTTGTGGGCCAGAATTGTGAGGAAGGAAGTGTGAGAACACAAGCTAGGCTTAGGTTTTGGGTCAAGATCATGGCAGGCACACTCTGTAGAGATAAATCTAAATCTCATGCATCTGAAGTCAGGGCGAGGATCAGACGTAGGCTCAGGTTGAAGTTTCTGTTCAGGATGGCCCCTTCATGATGGTGGGGGGCATCATGGGGCTATGGAGACTTTCCCACGATTGGCATTGTATGTTGCTCCAATCGGCAAGGATTCCTTCTACAGGACAGTCGAGACCGGTCATATTGCTCCAGGACGTCCCATGCGGAACCACGGCAGTGCAGGGTTCTAAGGATGGATTCCTGGAGTGCCCGCCTCACATTCCTATTGTCTCCTAGTGACAAGGCAGGTTCGATCTGCTTCTTTTGGGGAGCAACCAAAGGGGATGTGTTGAAATGGACTCGCCTGCGGATGGGTCATAATGTGGGTTTGTGTCCATGGAGACCTTGGAATGGGGTGTTGGCTGCTGGGACCTGAAGGTTTCCCTTAACTGGAGGTTGTGACACAGCTCCAAAATGCATGTTTCCCATGTGGAAATGAGATTTGTTCAGACTGGTACCTCCAGAAGAACACATAAGCTGGTATTGGAAACCAGGCCTCTGAGGAGAGATGCCTGGAATCAAAAGCAATGGATCTGATTAGGGCTTAGGTGCCTGTCCGGTTCAATCTTCTTCTCTGGGGTTATCTGTCTATGGGTCTGAGTTGAGGTAGTTGCTCATCTTGGGACAGATCACCCTGTTTGCCCTGAGTGGCCAACACTATTGGGATGGCCTCAGGGACGTTGGAGTGTTCTCCTAATCTTTAGGGTTGTGGCCAATGGAATGGGCAGAATTTGCTTGGAGAAGGCAGGCACAGTCCTGAGGCATGGCTCCAGGGGACCCAGCCTGGAGGGTGTGTGGGCCAGGACAGTGGGGACAGAAATCTGAAAACCCAAACTCAGCTTAGGTTTGGGGACGTAGGTATGACAGGCCTGTGAGGAGAATTTTTCAGGCTATGAACAAAGGGCAAGTGTGAGGCATATCTCCAGGCTTTTGTCTCTAGATTTTGTGTCAATGGTGGCCATGGAATGACGGGATGGCCTCTTTGGCCATGGATGATTCTTTCTCTTTTAAGATTTGGTCAGATCCCAAGTTTTGGGGCTCATTCAGGGGATGGAGGAGACCCTTTGATATTTTTTTCCTCAGGGGTTCCAGAGCAGAGACCTGAATAGGGGTGACTAGACCTCTCAACCTCTCATTAATATTGGGGGACTAGGGATGGCAATGCGGGTTCTTGGTCCAGCCCCTGAGAGGCTTTACTTGAGGACAGGGCTCACACTGAGGGTCCCAATGTGTTTGTGCCCATTGCGGTTCTCAAGCATGGGCGGGGACTCATGGGCTACACTGGATTCTCCTACACTGAACGTTGGAAAACATGCCAACCACAAGGTTTCTTGCCTTGAGGAAGAAGGAGTTTCATTTCTGCATCACGTTCACCCCTGGGTAGTGAGTATATATAAGGTCTAGGTTCTGAAGCCTGAAAACCAAGGTTGAAAAGAGATGATGACCTAAAGCCATGGCGGGTCTGATGTGCTCAGTGTACAGCCAGCTGTCTGGGTGTCGGTTGAAAATTCAGACCTCAGGCTGTGCAAGACAGGGCATTAACGCCGAAGCGAAACTGTATAATTGGGGTAGAGTCAAGTGGCATGCAGGTTGATCCTCATTTGGTGTTTCTGGTTATCCCCATAGGACAACGTTTCTCTTCTGGAGGGCAGTCAGAGTGCTGCATTGTGTCTCTCCAGAATTCCCTAACTGGAGGGCTGGTGGGCTCGGAGTGTGAGGACGAAGTCTGAGAACAATAGCTAGGTTTTGCTTCGGGGCGGGGTTTCGGCAGGCACACTCTGCAGAGTTGAATCAAGATTTCGTGCATCTGAAGTCAGGGCGAGGATTAGACGTTGGCTCAGGTTGGAGTTTCTGTCCAAGATGGCTCTTTCATGAAGGGGACAGTGCACCACGAGGCCACAGAGCTTTTCCCATGATGGGAGTTGTGAGGTGCTCCAAAGCGCAAGGATTCCTTCTGCAGGACAGCTGTGACCTGTTGGATGGCTCCAGGACGTCCCATATGGAATTACTTCAGAGTAGTTTTCTACAGATGGATGCCTAGCCAGTCCGCCTCACATTCCAATTGTCTCCTAGTGACAAGATAGGTTCGATCTGCTGGCTCTAGGGGAGCACCCAAGGGCACTGAGTTGAAAAAGACTCTCCTGCAGATGGGTCCTAATGTGGGATTGTGTCCATGGAGACCTTGGAATGAGGTGGTGGCACCGGGGCTCTGAAGGATTTTCCTAGCCGGAGGTTTTGACACAGCTTGAAAGAGCACGTTTCCCATGTGGAGAAGACATTTGTTCTGACTGATGCCTCAGGAAACCCCCATATGGTGGTATTGAAAACCAGGTCTCTGAGCTTCTGACATAGCTCCTCGAGCAAGTTTCCAATGTGCAGACAAGACTTGCTCTGAAGGAGCCTATGGAAACCCCATAGGCTGGTATTGGAAATCAGGCCTCTGAGAAGAGATGCCTGGAAACCAAAGCAATGGATCTGATTAGGGCCTAGGGGCCTGTCCAGTTCAATGTTCTTCTCTGGGGACATCTGTCTCCGAGTCTGTGTGGAGCTAGTTGCTCAGCTAGTGTCAGATCACCCCTGTTTGTTCCGAGCAGCCTACAATATTGGGATGGTCCCAGGGACATTGGAGATTTCTCCTGATTATATGGTTGTGGCCAATGGAATATGAAGAATTCCCTTTGAGAGGGCAGGAACAATACTGATGTGTGGTTCCAGGGGCCCTAGCATGGAGGGTGTGTGTTTTCACACAACTGTCCAAACAGCCCTGGCCTACACAACCTACAGGCTCAGGCCCCTGGAGCCAAACCTGAGGACTGTACTTGTCCTCTCAGAGGGAATTGTGTGTGCCCATTCCAATGGCCACAACCCTTCTAATAGGATAAACTTCCAAAGTCCCTGATCCATCTCAATAGTGGTGGCTTCCCAGGAAAAACAGGGGTAATCTGAGCCCAACTGAGCACCTACCTGTACTCAGACCCATAGACAGATGTCCCCAGAGGTATGAAGGAAAGAACAGGCGCCTAGGCACTAATCAGTTCCATTGCTTTGGTTTCCAGGCATCTCTCCTCAGAGGCCTGGATTTCAAAAGCAGCATATAGCTGTTTCTTGACTCACCCATCTGAAAACATCTCATCTACACATGGGAAACTTGCACGTAGGGGCTGTGTCAAAGCCTCTGTTTAGGAGAACCCTTTAGGGCCCCAGTGCCACCGCTTCATTCCAAGGTCTCCATAGACACAAAAGCACATTAGGACCGATCCCCAGGGGTGTCCATTTCAACTCAGCGTCCACGGTTGCTCCCCACAGATCCAGGAGATCTAACCTGTCTTGTTGCTAGGAGACAATTGAAATGCGAGGTGGGCTACCCATCCATCCATCCTTAGAACCCTGCTCAGAATCATTGGCCTGGAGCCAAACAACAGGTCTCAATTGTCCTGCAGAAGACTCTCTGCAGTTTGGAGCTTCTCACAACTCCCATCGTGGGAAAACCCCCATGGCCTCGTGATCCCCCCCCCATTCATGAAGGGGCCATCAGGGACAGAAACTCCAACCTGAGCGATCGTCTGATCCTCGCCCTGACTTCAGATGCACGAGATCTCGATTCAGGTCTGTTGAAGGTGCCTGCCATGGCCTCACCCAGAAACCTAAGCCTAGCTTGTGTTCTAAGACTTTTGTCGTCAGACTACTGGCCCACAAGCCCTCCAGTTTGGCAATCCAGAACTACAATGCAGCAATCTGCCGGCCCTCCAGAAGAAAAACATTGTCCTCTGGGGCTACCCAGTAACCCCAAATAAGAATCAACCTGCACCGACATTGGATGTACTCCAAATACATAGGCTGACCAGGGCACTAATGCCCTTTCTGACACAGCCTGAGCCTGGACCCCGTGGACCCACCCAGACAGCTAGCCGCACACTGAGCACATCAAGCCGCCATGGCCTTAGGTCGTCATCTCTTCCCAACCTCGGTTTTCAGGTTTCAGAACCTAGACCTTATCTCCAATCACTGCCCAGGGTTGAGGTGATGCAGAAATCAGAACTCCTTCCCCATGGCAAGAAACCTTGTGGTTGGCATGTTGTCCAACGTTCAGTGTAGTTGAAACCAGTGTGGCCCATGAGGCCCCGCTTATGCTCGTGGGCCACATTGTTCACAAACACACATTGTGACGCTCAGGCTGAGCCCAGTCCTCAAGTAAGGCCACTCAGTGGCTGGATGAAGAGATAGCATATTGGGCTTGCCATGCCCCTAGGCCCCAATTTTTAACCATAGTTCCGGTTGTCCCTTCAGTCTTCCCCACGGCTTTGCTTTGGAATTCCTCTTTGGTGGGACACCTGAGGTAACAAACCTGAAATGAGTCCTCCCATCCCACAGATTGACGAAAAGCAATTGGGAATCGGGCCAAATCCTCAGAGAGGAAGATTCGCCCATGGCCCATGAGGCCCTCCCGACATTCCACGGCCATCGCTGATACAAAATCCAGAGACAAAAGCCTGAGCAAGCGCCTCAGACTCGCACTTTCTTCATATCCTGAAGAGTTCTTCTCATGGTTTGTCGATCGGGCCTGCCATACCTACGTCCCCAAACCTAAGCTGAGTTTGTGTTTTCAGTCTTCTGTCATCAAAGTCTTGGGCCACACACCCTCCAGGCTGGGAGCCTGTAGCCACACATTAGGACTGTGCCTACCAATCCATGGGAATTCTGCCCATTCCATGGTCCAAAATCGTACAAATTAGGAGAAACCTCCAAAGTCCCTGAGGCCATCCCAATAGTGTAGGTCGCCCGGAACAAACAAGGGCTGTCTGACACCAGCTGATAATCGACCTCCATTCATACCATAGATGGATGTCCCCAGAGAAGAAGATTGAACCAGACAGGACTCTAGGCCATAATAGGATCCATTGCTTTGGGTTACAGGCATGTGTCCTCAAAAGCCTGATTCCAATACGAGCATAGGGGTTTTCCTGAGGCACCCATCAGAACTCATCTCGTCTCCACAAGGAAACCTGTGCATGGGAGCCATGTCCAAAGCTTAGGAGAGTACTTCAGGGTCCCGGTGCCACCGCCCCATTCCAAGGCCCTCATGGACACATTAGGACCCATCCTCAGGAAAGTCCATTTCAACTCAGCCACCCCGGTTGCTCCGGTAGAGCCATCAGATCAAAACTGTCTTGTTGCTAGGAGACAATTGGAATGCGAGGCGGGCTTTCCAGGCATCCATCCGCGAATGGTGCTCTAGAGTATTTCCATATGGGATGTCCTGGAGCTGTCCAACAGGTCTCAATTGTCCCGCAGAAGGAATCCTTGAAGGGGGCATCCCACAACTCCCAACGTGGGAAAACCTCAATGGCCTCGAGATTCCGCTCCCTTCATGAAGCGGCCGTCATGCTCAGAAACTCCCACCTGAGCCAACGTCTGATCGTCGCCCTGACTTCACATGGATGAGATATTGGTTCAGATCTGCAGGGGGTACCTGCTGTGCCTTTGCCCTGAAACCCAAGTCTAGCTTGTCTTCTCACACTTCCGTCCTCACACTCCTGGCCCCGAAGTCCTAAAATTTGGCAATTCCGGGCCCACAATGCAGCACTCTGCCGGCCCTCTAGAAAAAAAAAAAAATATTGCCTCATGAGCTACCCAGGCACCTTAAATGAGGATAAACCTACACAGCACTCGACCTTACCCAAATTATATAGTCTAACCTGGGCACTAATGCACTGTCGAACACAACCTGAGCCTGGACCTCCTGACCAACACCCAGAAAGCTGACCGCACACTGAGCACATAAAACCCGCCATGGCCTTAGGTCATCATCTCTTCCCTACCTCAGTTTTCAGGCTTCAGAACGGAGACCGTATCTCCAATCACTGCCCAGGGGTGAATGTGATGCAGAAATCAGTACTCCTCCTTACACATGGCAAGAACCCTTGTTGTTGGCACGTTGTCCAACGTTCAGTGTAGGAGAAACCAGCATTTACCCTGAGGCCCTGCCCATTCTTAAGTGCGACGAGGGCATACACACGCATTGTGACCCTCAGCATGAGTCCTGTCCTCTATTAAGTCCTCTCAGTGGCTGGATCATTAGATGTCATAATGGGCTTGACATGTCCCTAGGCCCCAATTTTTAACCAGATTTCTGATTGTCCAGTCGCCCCTCCCTAGGGCTCTACTCTGGAATCCCTCATTTAGTGGGACACCTGAGGTTAAAAAAGAAAACAACAACAACAACAACAACAAAAAAAACGGACATCTTCCAGCCCACAGAATGACCCCAAACTCTTTGGACGGGGCCAAACCACCAGAGAGTAAGACTCGTCCATTTCCCATGAAGTCACCCAGAAATTCCACGACCATGAGTGACACGATATCCAGAGACAAAAACATGAGCAGGAGCCTCACACTCGCCCTTCTTTCAAATCCAGAAGAGTTCTCCTCATGGTCTGTAGATCAGTCCTGCCATACCTATGACCCGAAACATAAGCCGAGTTTGTGTTTTCAGACAACTGTCCAAACAGCCCTGGCCTACACAACCTACAGGCTCAGAACCCTGGAGCCAAACCTGAGGACTGTACTTGCTCTCTCCAAGGGAATTTTGTGTGCACATTCCAATGGCCACAACCCTTCTAATAGGATAAACCTCCAAAGTCCCTGATCCATCTCAATAGTGGTGGCTTCCCAGGAAAAACAGGGGCAATCTGAGCCCAACTGAGCACCTACCTGCACTCAGACCCATAGACAGATGTCCCCAGAGGTAAAAAGGAAAGAACAGGCCCCTAGGCACTAATCAGATCCATTGCTTTGGTTTCCAGGCATCTCTCCTCAGAGGCCTGGATTTCAAAAGCAGCATATAGCTGTTTCTTGACTCACCCATCAGAAAACATCTCATCTATACATGGGAAACTTGCACGTTGGAGCTGTGTCAAAGCCTCTGTTTAGGAGAACCATTTAGGGCACAGTGCCACCGCTTCATTCCAAGGTCACCATAGACAACAAAGCTCATTAGGACCCATCCTTAGGGGTGTCCATTTCAACTCAGCGTCCTCGGTTGCTCCCCACAGATCCAGGAGATCTAACCTGTCTTGTTGCTAGGAGACAATTGGAATGCGAGGTGGGCTACGCAGCCATCCATCCTTAGAACCCTGCTCAGAATCATTGGCCTGAAACCAAGCAACAGGTCTCAATTGACCTGCAGAAGACTCTCTGCAGTTTGGAGCTTTTCACAACTCCCATCGTGGGAAAACACCCATGGCCTCGTGATGCCCCCCCCCATTCATGAATGGGCCATCAGGGACAGAAACTCCAACCTGAGCGATCGTCTGATCCTCGCCCTGACTTCAGATGCACGAGATCTCGATTCAGGTCTGTAGATTGTGCCTGCCATGGCCTCACCCAGAAACCTAAGCCTAGCTTGTGTTCTCAGACTTTTGTCGTCAGACTACTGGCCCACAAGCCCACCAGTTTAGCAATCCAGAACTACAATGCAGCACTCTGCCTGCCCTCCAGAAGAAAAACATTGTCCTCTGGGGCTACCCAGTAACCCCAAATGAGGATTAACCTGCACCGACCTTGGCTGTACCCCAAATACATAGGCTGACAAAAGCACTAATGCCCTTTCTGACACAGCCTGAGCCTGGACTCCCTGGCCCGTCCCAGACAGCTGGCTGCACACTGAGCACATCGAGCCTCCGTGGCCTTAGTTCTTCATCTCTTCCCAACCTCGGTTTCCAGGTTTCAGAACCTAGACCTTATCTCCAATCACTGCACAAAGTGGAAGGTGATGCAGAAATCAGAACTCCTTCCCCATGGCAAGAAACCTTGTGGTTGGCATGTTGTCCAACGTTCAGTGTGGTTGAAACCAGTGTGGCCCATGTGGCCCCGCCCATGCTCGCAAGCCACATTGGTCACAAACACACATTGTGACCCTCAGGCTGAGCCCAGTCCTCAAGTAAGGCCACTCAGTGGTAGGATGAAGAGATAGCATATTGGGCTTGCCATGCCCCTAGGCCCCAATTTTTAACCATAGTTCGGGTTGTCCCTTCAGTCTTCCCCACGGCTTGGCTTTTGAATTCCTCTTTTGGTGGTACACCTGAGGTAACAAAACTGAAATGAGACCTCCCATCCCAGAGATTGACGAAAAGCAATTGGGAATCAGGCCAAATCCTCAGAGAGGAAGATTCGTCCATGGCCCATGAGGCCTGCCCGACATTCCACGTCCATCGCTGATACAAAATCCAGAGACAAAAGCCTGAGCAAGCGACTCATACTGGCACTTTCTTCATATCCTGAACAATTCTTCTCATGGTTTGTAGATCGGGCCTGGGATACCTACGTCCCCAAACCTAAGCTGAGTTTGTTTTCAGACAACTGTCCAAACAGCCCTGGCCTACACAACCTACAGGCTCAGGCCCCTGGAGCCGAACCTGAGGACTGTACTTGCCCTCTCCAAGGGAATTGTTTGTGCCCATTCCAATGGCCACAACCCTTCTAATAGGATAAACCTCCAAAGTCCCTGATCCATCTCAATAGTGGTGGCTTCCCAGGAAAAACAGGGGCAATCTGAGCACTACAGAGCACCTACCTGCACTCAGACCCATAGAGAGATGTTCCAGAGGTAAAAAGGAAAGAACAGGCCCCTAGGCACTAATCAGATCCATTGCTTTCGTTTCCAGGCATCTCTCATCAGAGGCCTGGAATTCAAAAGCAGCATATAGCTGTTTCTTGACTCACCCAACAGAAAACATCTCATCTACACATGGGATACTTGCACGTTGGAGCTGTGACAAAGCCTCTGTTTAGTACAACTCTTTAGGGCCCAAGTGCCAACGCTTCATTCCAAGGTCTCCATAGACACAAAAGCACATTAGGACCCATGCCCAGGGGTGTGCATTTCAATGCAGTGTCCTCGGTTGCTCCCCACAGATCCAGGAGATCTAACCTGTCTTGTTGCTAAGAGACAATTTGAATGCGAGGTGGGCTACCCAGCCATCCATCCTTAGAACCCTGCTCAGAATCATTGGCCTGGAGCCAAACAACAGGTCTCAATTGTCCTGCAGAAGACTCTCTGCAGTTTGGAGCTTCTCACAACTCCCATCGTGGGAAAACCCCCATGGCCTCGTGATCCCCCCCCCCATTCATGAAGGGGCCATCAGGGACAGAAACTCCAACCTGAGCGATCGTCTGATCCTCGCCCTGACTTCAGATGCATGAGATCTCGATGCAGGTCTGTAGATTGTGCCTGCCATGGCCTCACCCAGAAACCTAAGCCTAGCTTGTGTTCTCAAACTTTTGTCGTCAGACTACTGGCCCACAAGCCCTCCAGTTTGGCAATCCAGAACTACAATGCAGCACTCTTCCGGCCCTCCAGAACAAAAACATTGTCCTCTAGGGCTACCCAGTAACCCCAAATGAGGATCAAGCTGTACCGACCTTGGCTGTACCCCAAACACATAGGCTGACCAGGGCACTAATGCCCTTTCTGACACAGCCTGAGCCTGGACTCCCTGGCCCGTCCCAGACAGCTGGCCGCACACTGAGCACATCGAGCCGCCATGGCCTTAGGTCATCATCTCTTCCCAACCTCGGATTTCAGGCTTTAGATTCTAGACCTTACCTCCAATCACTGCCCAGGGTTGAACGGGATGCAGAAATCAGAACTCCTTCCCCATGGCAAGATACCTTGTGGTTGGCATGTTGTCCAACTTTCAGTGTAGTTGAATCCAGTGTTGCCCATGAGGCCCCGCCATGCTCGGAGGCTACATTGGTCACAAACACACATTGTGACACTCAGCCTGACCAAAGTCCTCAAGTAAGGCCTCTCAGTGGCTGGATGAAGACATAGCATATTGGGCTTGCCATGCCCCTAGTCCCCAATTTTGAACCATAGTTCTGGTGGTCCCTTCAGTCTTCCCCACGGCTTTGCTTGGAATTCCTCTTTTCGTGGGACACCTGAGGTAACAAAACTGAAAGGAGTCCTCCCATCCCACAGTTTGACGAAAAAAAATTGGGAATCGGGCGAAATCCTCATAGAGGTAGATTCGTCCATGGCCCATGAAGCATCCCCGACATTCTACGGCCATTGCTAATACAAATTCCAGAGACAAATGCCTGAGCAAGCGCCTCAGACTCGCTCTATATTCAAATCTTCATGAGTTCTTCTCATTGTTTGTATATTGGGCCTGCCATACCGACGTCCCCAAAAAAAGCTGAGTTTGTGTATCGGAATCACAATCAGAACTCTGCCTTCCACATGGCTGTAATGCTTGTTCTTCACATGGAGTCAACCTTCAAGTGGGGAACCCTTCATGGCCCCTGATGCAACGCCAAAACATGAATGCTGCTTGGGCACAAATTCACACTGTGACCCTAGCATGAGCCCCATGTCAAAGAAAGGCCTGTCAGGTTCGAGACGAAGATCCTGCATATAGTCCCTGCCATGCCCATAGGCACCCAAAACTAACTAGATGGTGTGTATTCCAGTTGAAGGAACACACTGCTGTGCTCTAGAGTCCCTCTCCTGGGAGGTCCTTTGTGGCAGAAAACAGTACTCTTCACTTCCCACAGAATGAACCCAAACACTTGGGAGCTTGGACAATCCCCCGAGAGGAAGGCTCTTCCTCGGCCCCTGAGGCAACCCCTACCCTGACTGGACACTGTGAACGCAACACCCAGAGACAAAAGCCTGAGCAACTGCCTCCCACTTGCCCTCCTTTGATATCCAGAGAATCTCCCCTCACGGACTGGAGATCAGGCCTGCCATTACCTTGGCCCCTTCCTGAGCCAAGTTTGCTTTTTCAGACATCAGTCCCCACAGCCCTGGCAAACACAGCCTCTAGGCTGGGTCCTCTGGAGCCATACCACAGGACCGTGCCTGCTCTCTCCTGGCAAACTGTGTCCATTCCTTTGGCCACACACCTCCAGAATATGAGAAACCTCAAGGCCTCCGAGGACATCCCACTACTGGGAGCCTCCCCGGACACACAGGGGCTTTCGGACACAAGCGGAGCTGCTACCTCCATGAAGGCATGCACACAGATGTCAACAGAGATAGAAGGTTGAGCCGGACAGGCCCTTAGGCCATAATCTCAACTCTTGCTTTGGGTTCCAGGTGTTACTCCTCAGAAACTTTGGTTCGAAGAACAGGATATGGGGCTTTCCTGAGGCACTGAACAGAACTCCTCTCGTCTCCACATGGGGAGCTTTCTTACTGGGGATGTATCAAACCCTTCAGGTAGTGCCCAAGCAGCACTTGAGTGCTGATTGGGAACAAATTCACACTGTGACCCTCAGCATGAGCCCCATGTCAAAGAAAGGCCTGTCAGGGCCTGGACAAAGAGCCCGCATATGGGGCTTGCCAAGCCCCTATGCACCCAATCCTCACCAGGGTTTGAGATTTCAGTCGCCCCGCCCGTACCTGGGGCTCTGTTCTGGAATCCCTTTCTTGGAGAGACACATGAGCCAGACAACACGACTCCACCCTTCCCACAAAATGACCCCAATCTTGGAAGATGGGACAAATCCCCAGAGAGGGATACTCGTCCACAGTCCCTGAGGCCACCCCTCAAATTCACGGCTATCCCGGACACAGCATCCAGAGACAAAAGCCTGAAGGAACGCCTCCCACTCGCCCTTGTTTCAGAGGCCCAGGAGTTCCCTCTCGGGCTGTACATCCGGCCTGCCATACCCTAGGCACCACTCATAAGCTGACTTTGTGTTTTCAGACTTCTGTGCCCACAACCTGTACCCACACACCTCCAGGCTAGGGCCTCTGGAGCCACAGCGAAAGATTGTGCCTGCCCTCTCCAAAAAAAGTGTGCCCAATCCATTGACCACAAACCTACAGGTTAGGGAAAAGCTCCAAGGCCCTGAGGCCATCAATAGTGTAGGCCACCCTGGACTAAGAGGGGCTCTCTGACACCAGCGGAGCAACTATCTCCACTTAGACTCTCAGACAGTGTCCCCAGAGACAGAAGGTTGAAATGGACAGGCCCCCAGGCCCTAATCTGAACCTTAGCTTTGGTTTCCATGTGTCCGTCCTCAGAGGACTGTTTTCATAGACCAGCACACGGGGCTTTTCCGAGGCACCAAACCAAACCTCTCTCTCCACATGGGGAGATTTCTTACTGGGGATGTAACAAACCCTTCAGGTAGGAGAGTTCCACAGGGCCACTGAACAACCAGCACATTCAAAGGTCTCCATGGACCCAAACGCACATTATGACGCATCCTCAGGAGAGGCCATTTCAACTCAGCCCCCTGGGTAGCGTAACCCAGAGGCAGCAGATCAAACATATCTTTTCGCTAATGGCCAATGGGAATGCGAGGCATGCTGTACAGGGATCCATCCTTCGAACCCTGCTCTCCAGTCCTTCCGTATGGTATGTCCTGGAGCCATGCAACAGGACTCGAATGTCCCACAGAAGGAAACCTTGTGGTTTGGGGCAACCTCCAAACTCAGCGTGGGAAAACTTCCTTGGCCTCATGAGGCCCCCGCTTCATGAAGGTGCCATCATGGACACATACTCCAGCCTCAGCCAACGTCTGATCCTCAGCCTGACTTCAGATGCAGGAGATTTTGATTCAGCCTCTGCAGAGTGGGTCTGATCTGCCCTTGGCTCCAATCCTCACCCTAGCTTGTTATTTCAGACTTCTGTCCTCACACTCCTGGCCCACAAGCCCTCCCTACTGGGAATTCTGGGGCCACAAAGAAGCACTCTGCCGGCCTCCCAGGAGAAAAACATTGTCTATGGTGCTGCCCAGAAACCCCAAATGAGGATCAAACTTCTTGGCCCTCGGCAACACCCCCATTGCATAGGCTACCTTAAACAGTGATGCTCTGTCACAAATAGCCTGAGCCCAGACCTTCCAACAGACACCGACACAGCTGGCTGCACACCCAGCACATTGGACCCGCCACTGCCTTAGGCCACCATCCATTCCCAACCTGGGTTTTCAGTCATCGGAACCTAGACCTTATCTCCAATCCCTGCAAAGGGGGGAACCTGATGCACAAATCAGAACCCCTCCTTCCCCATGGCAAGAAAACTTGCTGCTGGCAGTGAGTCAAACCTTCAGTGTAGGAGAAAACGGCATGGCCCATGAGGCAACGCCCAAGCGTTAGGGCCGCCTTGGGGACAAACACACATTGTGACCCTCAGCGTGAGTACCTTATTCAAGTAACGCCTCTCAGTGACTGGACCATGAGCCCGCATATGTGGCTTGCCATGCCCATAGGCACCCAGGATTAACTAGATGGTGTGCATTCCAGTTGAGGGAACCCACTGCTGTGCTCTAGAGTCCCTCTCCTGGGCGGTCCCCTGTGGCAGAAAACAGTACTCTTCCCTTCCCACAGAATGAATCCAAACACTTGGGAGCTTGCACAATCCCCCGATAGGAAGGCTCTTCCTCGGCCTCTGAGACAACCCCTACCCTGACCGGACACTGTGAACGCAACACCCAGAGACAAAATCCTGAGTGACTGCCTCCCACTTGCCCTCCTTTGATATCCAGAGGATCTCCCCTCACGGACTGGAGATCAGTCCTGCCATTACCTTGGCCACTAGCTGAGCCAAGTTTGCTTTTTCAGACATCTGTCCCCACAGCCCTGGCAAACACAACCTCTAGGCTGGGTCCTCTGGAGCAATACCACAGGACCGTGCCTGCTCTCTCCTGGGAAACTGTGTCCATTCCTTTGGACACACACCTCCAGAATATGAGAAACCTCAAGGCCCCCGAGGACATCCCACTACTGGTAGGCTCCCTGGACACACAGGGTCATTTGGACACAAGCTGAGCAGCTACCTCCATGAAGGCATGCACACAGATGTCAACAGAGATAGAAGGTTGAGCCGGACAGGCCCTTAGGCCGTAATCTCAACTCTTGCTTTGGTTTCCAGGTGTTACTCCTCAGAGGCTTTGGTTCGAAGAACAGGATATGGGGCTTTCCTGAGGAACTGAACAGAACTCCTCTCGTCTTCACATGGGAAGCTTCCTTGTTGATGCTGTGTCAAACACCTCAGTTTGGAAAACTCTGCAGAGTCCCTGAGCCACCTCCACATTCCAAGGTCTCCCAGGCCACAAAGCCACAGTAGGACTCATCTTCAGGAGAGTCCATTTCAACTCTCCACTCTGGGTAGCTCACCCAGGAGCCCGCAGATTGAGCCTGCCTTGTCCTTACTAAAGAGTGGGAATATGAGGTGGCGTTCCCAGGCATCCATGCTTAGACACCTGCTCTCGAGTCTTTCCGTATGGGGCCTCCTGGAACCATCCAATAGGACTCGACTGTCGTGCAGAAGGAAAGCTTGAGGTTTGGAGTAGTTCACAAATCCCATCGTAGGCAAACCTCCCTGGCCTAATGAAGCCCTCATCCTTCAGGAAGAGGCCATGCTGGACAAAAACTCTAGCCTGAGGCACGTCTCATAGTTGACATGACCTCAGTGCAGGAGATCTCAATTCAGCCTCTGCAGAGTGGGCCTGCCGTGCCCTCGGTCTCAAACCTCAGGCTACCTTGTGTTTTCAGACTTCCTTCCTCACACTCCTGGCAAACAAGCCCTCCGGACCAGGAACTCCAGAACCAAAACCCAGCCCAGTGTCTGCCCAATGGAAGAAAAACGTTTCCTTGTGGGGCTCTCCAGAAAACCCAGATGAGGATCAACCTGCTCGGGCCTCGACGGTACCCGAACTGGATAGGATGCTCTGGGCACTCATGCTCTGTCTGACACAGCCTGAAGCCAGACGTCCAGACAACAAGGAGACAGATGGCCGCACACCCAGCACTTCGGACACGCCATGGTCTTATGCCGTCACCTGTTCCTAACCTTGGTTTTCAGATATCTGAACCTAGACATTATATCAATTCTCCACACAGCTGGGTATAGCAAACACAAAACAGAAGTCCTCCTTCCCCATGGCTGCCAAGCTTGCTCTTGGCATGGAGTCACACCTTCAGGGTGGGAGAAACCTTCATGGCCCCTGAAGCCACGCCCAAACTTGAGTGCTGCTTGGGCACAAATTCACACTGTGACCCTCAGCATGAGCCCCATGTCAAAGAAAGGCCTGTCAGGACCTGGACCAAGAGCCCGCATATGGGACTTGCCAAACCCCTATGCACCCAATCCTCACCAGTGTTTGAGTTTTCCAGTCGCCCCACCTGTACCTGGGTTCTGCTCTGGAATCCCTTTCTTGGAGAGACCCATGAGCCAGACAACACGACTCCACCCTTCCCTCAAAATGACCCCAAACTCTTGGGAGCTGGGACAAATCCCCAGAGAGGGATACTCGTCCACAGTCCCTGAGGCCACCGCTCCAATCCACGGCTATCCCGGACACAACATCCAGAGACAAAAGCCTGAAGGAACGCCTTCCACTCGCCCTTGTTTCAGAGGCCCAGGAGTTCCCTCTCGGGCTGTACATCCGGCCTGTCATACCCTAGGCGCCACTCATAAGCTGACTTTGTGTTTTAAGACTTCTGTGCCCACAGCATGGACCCACACAACCTCCAGGCTAGGGCCTCTGAAGACACAGCGAAAGATTGTGCCGGCCCTCTCTAAGGAAAGTGTGTCCAATCCATTGACCACAACCCTACAGTTTAGGGAAAAGCTCCAAGGCCCCTGAGGCCATCAATAGGTAGGCCACCCTGGACTAAGAGGGGCTCTCTGACACCAGCAGAGCAACTATCTCCACTTAGATTCTCAGACAGTGTCCCCAGAGACAGAAGGTTGAAATGGACAGGCCCCCAGGCCCTAATATGAACCTTAGCTTTGTTTCCATGTGTCCGTTCTCAGAGGACTGTTTTCGTAGACCAGCACACGGGGCATTTCCGAGGCACCAAACCAAACCTCTCTCTCCACATGGGGAGCTTTCTTACTGGGGATGTATCAAACCCTTCAGGTAGTAGAGTTCCACAGGGCCACTGAACAACCAGCACATTCCAAGGTCTCCATGGACCCAAACGCACATTATGACGCATCCTCAGGAGAGGCCATTTCAACTCAGCCCCCTGGGTAGCGTAACCCAGAGGCAGCAGATCAAACATATCTTTTCGCAAATGGCCAATGGGAATGCGAGGCATGCTGTACAGGGATCCATCCATCGAACCCTGCTCTCCAGTCCTTCCATATGGTATGTCCTGGAGCCATGCAACAGGACTCGAATGTCCCACAGAAGGAAAACTTGTGGTTTGGGGCAACCTCCAAACTCAGCGTGGGAAAACTTCCTAGGCCTCATGAGGCCCCCGCTTCATGAAGGTGCCATCATGGACACATACTCCAGCCTCAGCCAACGTCTGATCCTCAGCCTGGCTTCAGATGCAGGAGATTTTGATTCAGCCTCTGCAGAGTGGGTCTGCTCTGCCTTTGGCTCCAATCCTCACCCTAGCTTGTGTTTTCAGACTTCCGTCCTTACACTCCTGGCCCACAAGCCCTCCCTACTGGGAATTCTGGGGCCACAAAGAAGCACTCTGCCGGCCTCCCAGGAGAAAAACATTGTCTATGGTGCTGCCCAAAAACCCCAAATGAGGATCGAACTGCTTGGCCCTCGGCAACACCCCAATTGCATAGGCTACCTTAAACAGTGATGCTCTGTCGCAAATAGCCTGAGCCCAGACCTTCCAACAGACACCGACACAGCTGGCTGCACACCCAGCACATTGGACCCGCCACTGCCTTAGGCCACCATCCATTCCCAACCTGGGTTTTCAGTCATCGGAACCTAGACCTTATCTCCAATCCCTGCACAGGGGGGAACCTGATGCACAAATCAGAACCCCTCCTTCCCCATGGCAAGAAAACTTGCTGCTGGCAGTGAGTCAAACCTTCAGTGTATGAGAAAACGGCATGGCCCATGAGGCAACGCCCAAGCGTTAGGGCCGCCTTGGGGACAAACACACATTGTGACCCCCAGCGTGAGTACCTTATTCAAGTAACGCCTCTCAGTGACTGGACCAAGAGCCCGCATATGTGGCTTCGCCATGCCCATAGGCACCCAGGATTAACTAGATGGTGTGCATTCCAGTTGAGGGAACCCACTGCTGTGCTCTAGAGTCCCTCTCCTGGGGGGTCCCCTGTGGCAGAAAACAGTACTCTTCCCTTCCCACAGAACGAACCCAAACACTTGGGAGCTTGGACAATCCCCCGAGAGGAAGGCTCTTCCTCGGCCTCTGAGACAACCCCTACCCTGACCGGACACTGTGAACGCAACACCCAGAGACAAAATCCTGAGTGACTGCCTCCCACTTGCCCTCCTTTGATATCCAGAGGATCTCCCCTCACGGACTAGAGATCAGTCCTGCCATTACCTTGGCCACTAGCTGAGCCAAGTTTGCTTTTTCAGACATCTGTCCCCACAGCCGTGGCAAACACAACCTCTAGGCTGGGTCCTCTGGAGCAATACCACAGGACCGTGCCTGCTCTCTCCTGGGAAACTGTGTCCATTCCTTTGGACACACACCTCCAGAATATGAGAAACCTCAAGGCCCCCGAGGACATCCCACTACTGGGAGGCTCCCTGGACACACAGGGTCATTCGGACACAAGCTGTGCAGCTACCTCCACGAAGGCATGCACACAGATGTCAACAGAGATAGAAGGTTGAGCCGGACAGGCCCTTAGGCCATAATCTCAACTCTTGCTTTGGTTTCCAGGTGTTACTCCTCAGAGGCTTTGGTTCGAAGAACAGGATATGGGGCTTTCCTGAGGCACTGAACAGAACTCCTCTCGTCTTCACATTGGAAGCTTCCTTGTTGATGCTGTGTCAAACACCTCAGTTTGGAAAACTCTCAGAGTCCCTGAGCCACCTCCACATTCCAAGGTCTCCCAGGCCACCAAGCCACAGTAGGACTCATCTTCAGGAGAGTCCATTTCAACTCTCCCCTCTGGGTAGCTCACCCAGGAGCTCGCAGATTGAGCCTGCCTTGTCCTGACTAAAGAGTGGGAATATGAGGTGGCGTTCCCAGGCATCCATGCTTAGACACCTGCTCTCGAGTCTTTCCGTATGGGGCCTCCTGGAACCATCCAATAGGACTCGACTGTCGTGCAGAAGGAAAGCTTGAGGTTTGGAGTAGTTCACAAATCCCATCGTAGGCAAACCTCCCTGGCCTAATGAAGCCCTCATCCTTCAGGAAGAGGCCATGCTGGACAAAAACTCTAGCCTGAGGCACGTCTCATAGTTGACATGACCTCAGTGCAGGAGATCTCAATTCAGAATCTGCAGAGTGGGCCTGCCGTGCCCTCGGTCTCAAACCTCAGGCTACCTTGTGTTTTCAGACTTCCTTCCTCACACTCCTGGCAAACAAGCCCTCCGGACCAGGAACTTCAGAACCAAAACCCAGCCCAGTGTCTGCCCAATGGAAGAAAAACGTTTCCCTGTGGGGCTCTCCAGAAAACCCAGATGAGGATCAACCTGCTGGGACCTCGACGGTACCCGAACTGGATAGGATGCTCTGGGCACTCATGCTCTGTCTGACACAGCCTGAAGCCAGACGTCCAGACAATAAGGAGACAGATGCCCGAACACCCAGCACTTCGGACACGCCATGGTCTAATGCCGTCACCTCTTCCTAACCTTGGTTTTCAGATATCTGAACCTAGACATTATATCAATTCTCCAAACAGCTGGGTATCGCAAGCACAAAACAGAACTCCTCCTTCCCCATGGCTGTCAAGCTTGCTCTTGGCATGGAGTCACACCTTCAGGGTGGGAGAAACCTTCATGGCCCCTGAAGCCACGCCCAAACTTGAGTGCTGCTTGGGCACAAATTCACACTGTGACCCTCAGCATGAGCCCCATGTCAAAGAAAGGCCTGTCAGGACCTGGACCAAGAGCCCGCATATGGGACTTGCCAAGCACCTATGCACCCAATCCTCACCAGTGTTTGAGTTTTCCAGTCGCCCCACCTGTACCTGGGCTCTGCTCTGGAATCTCTTTCTTGGAGAGACCCATGAGCCAGACAACACGACTCCACCCTTCCCTCAAAATGACCCCAAACTCTTGGGAGCTGGGACAAATCCCCAGAGAGGGATAATCGTCCACAGTCCCAGAGGCCACCGCTCCAATCCACGGCTATCCCGGACACAACATCCAGAGACAAAAGGCTGAAGGAACGCCTTCCACTCGCCCTTGTTTCAGAGGCCCAGGAGTTCCCTCTCGGGCTGTACATCCGGCCTGTCGTACCCTAGGCGCCACTCATAAGCTGACTTTGTGTTTTAAGACTTCTGTGCCCACAGCATGGACCCACACAACCTCCAGGCTAGGGCCTCTGAAGCCACAGCGAAAGATTGTGCCGGCCCTCTCTAAGGAAAGTGTGTCCAATCCATTGACCACAACCCTACAGTTTAGGGAAAAGCTCCAAGGCCCCTGAGGCCATCAATAGGTAGGCCACCCTGGACTAAGATGGGCTCTCTGACACCAGCAGAGCAACTATCTCCACTTAGATTCTCAGACAGTGTCCCCAGAGACAGAAGGTTGAAATGGACAGGCCCCCAGGACCTAATATGAACCTTAGCTTGTTTCCATGTGTCCGTTCTCAGAGGACTGTTTTCGTAGACCAGCACACGGGGCTTTTCCGAGGCACCAAACCAAGCATCTCTCGTCTCCACATGGGCAGCTTTCTTACTGGGGATGTATCAAACCCTTCAGGTAGGAGAGTTCCGCAAGGCCACCGAACAACCAGCACATTCCAAGGTCTCCATGGACCCAAACGCACATTATGACGCATCCTCAGGAGAGGCCATTTCAACTCAGCCCCCTGGGTAGCGTGACCCAGAGGCAGCAGATCAAACATATCTTGTCGCTAATGGCCAATTGGAATGCGAGGAATGCTGTACAGGGATCCATCCTTCGAACCCTGCTCTCCAGTCCTTCCATATGGTATGTCCTGGAGCCATGCAACAGGACTCGAATGTCCCGCAGAAGGAAACCTTGTGGTTTGGGGCAACCTCCACACTCAGCGTGGGAAAACTTCCTTGGCCTCATGAGGCCCCCGCTTCATGAAGGTGCCATCATGGACACATACTCCAGCCTCAGCCAACGTCTGATCCTCAGCCTGACTTCAGATGCAGGAGATTTTGAATCAGCCTCTGCAGAGTGGGCCTGCTCTGCCCTTGGCTCCAATCCTCACCCTAGCTTGTGTTTTCAGACTTCCGTCCTCACATTCCTTGCCCACAAACCCTCCCTACTGGGAATTCTGGGGCCACACTGAAGCACTCTGCCTGCCTCCCAGGAGAAAAACACTGTCTATGGTGCTGCCCAGAAACCCCAAATGAGGATCAAACTGCTTGGCCCTCGGCAACACCCCAATTGCATAGGCTACCTTAAACACTGATGCTCTGTCACAAATAGCCTGAGCCCAGACCTTCCAACAGACACCGACACAGCTGGCTGCATTCCTAGGACATTGGACCCGCCACTGCCTTAGGCCACCATCCATTCCCAACCTGGGTTTTCAGTCATCGGATCCTAGACCTTATCTCCAATCCCTGCACAGGGGGGAACCTGATGCACAAATCAGAACCCGTCCTTCCCCATGGCAAGAAAACTTGCTGCTGGCAGTGAGTCAAACCTTCAGTGTAGGAAAAACGACATGGCCCATGAGGCAACGCCCAAGCTTTAGGGCCGCCTTGGGCACAAACACACATTGTGACCCTCAGCGTGAGTACCTTATTCAAGTAACGCCTCTCAGTGACTGGACCAAGAGCCCGCATATGTGGCTTGCCATGCCCATAGGCACCCAGGATTAACTAGATGGTGTGTATTCCAGTTGAGGGAACCCACTGCTGTGCTCTAGAGTCCCTCTCCTGGGGGGTCCCCTGTGGCAGAAAACAGTACTCTTCCCTTCCCACAGAATGAACCCAAACACTTGGGAGCTTGGACAATCCCCCGAGAGGAAGGCTCTTCCTCGGCCTCTGAGACAACCCCTACCCTGACCGGACACTGTGAACGCAACACCCAGAGACAAAATCCTGAGTGACTGCCTCCCACTTGCCCTCCTTTGATATCCAGAGGATCTCCCCTCACGGACTGGAGATCAGTCCTGCCATTACCTTGGCCACTAGCTGAGCCAAGTTTGCTTTTTCAGACATCTGTCCCCACAGCCCTGGCAAACACAGCCTCTAGGCTGGGTCCTCTGGAGCCATACCACAGGACCGTGCCTGCTCTCTCCTGGGAAACTGTGTCCATTCCTTTGGACACACACCTCCAGAATATGAGAAACCTCAAGGCCCCTGAGGACATCCCACTACTGGGAGGCTCCCTGGACCCACAGGGGCATTCGGACACAAGCTGAGCAGCTACCTCCACGAAGGCATGCCCACAGATGTCAACAGAGATAGAAGGTTGAGCCGGACAGGCCCTTAGGCCGTAATCTCAACTCTTGCTTTCGGTTCCAGGTGTCACTCCTCAGAGGCTTTGGTTCAAAGAACAGGATATGGGGCTTTCCTGAGGCACTGAACAGAACTCCTCTCGTCTCCACAAGGGAAGCTTCCCTGTTGGAGCTGTGTCAAACACCTCAGTTTGGAAAACCCTGCAGAGTCCCTGAGCCACCTCCACATCCCAAGGTCTCCCAGGCCACCAAGCCACAGTAGGACTCATCTTCAGGAGAGTCCATTTCAACTTTCCCCACTGGGTAGCTCACCCAGGAGCCTGCAGATTGAGCCTGCCTTGTCCTGCCTAAAGAGTGGGAATATGAGGTGGCGTTCCCAGGCATCCATGCTTAGACACCTGCTCTCGAGTATTTCCGTATGGGGCCTCCTGGAACCATCCAGTAGGACTCGACTGTCGTGCAGAAGGAAAGCTTGAGGTTTGGAGTAGTTCACAAATCCCATCGTAGGCAAACCTCCCTGGCTTCATGAAGCCCCCACATCCTTCAAGAAGAGGCCATGCTGGACAAAAACTCTAGCCTGAGGCACGTCTCATAGTTGACATGACCTCAGTGCAGGAGATCTCGATTCAGCCTCTGCAGAGTGGCCCTGCCATGCCCTCGGTCCCAAACCTCATGCTAGCTTTTGTTTTCAGACTTCCTTCCTCACACTCCTGGCAAACAAGCCCTACGGACTAGGAACTCCAGAACCACAACCCAGCCCAGTGTCTGCCCAACAGAAGAAAAACGCTTCCCTATGGGGCTCTCCAGAAAACCCAGATGATGATCAAGCTGCTCGGGCCTCGACGGTCCCCGAAGTGGATATGCTGCTCTGGGCACTCATGCTCTGTCTGACACAGCCTGAAGCCAGACGTCCAGACAGACAAAGAGACAGCTGGCCGCACACCCAGCACTTCGGACACGCCATGGTCTTATGCCGTCACCTCTTCCTAACCTTGGTTTTTAAATATCTGAACCTAGACATTATATCAATTCTCCACACAGCTGAGTATCGCAAGCACAAAACAGAACTCCTCCTTCCCCATGGCTGCCAAGCTTGCTCTTGGCATGGAGTCACACCTTCAGGGTGGGAGAAACCTTCATGGCCCCTGAAGCCACGCCCAAACTTGAGTGCTGCTTGGGCACAAATTCACACTGTGACCCTCAGCATGAGCCCCATGTCAAAGAAAGGCCTGTCAGGACCTGGACCAAGAGCCCGCATATGGGGCTTGCCAAGCCCCTATGCACCCAATCCTCACCAGTGTTTGAGTTTTCCAGTCGCCCCACCTGTACCTGGGCTCTGCTCTGGAATCCCTTTCTTGGAGAGACACATGAGCCAGACAACACGACTCCACCCTTCCCTCAAAATGTCCCCAAACTCTTGGGAGCTGGGACAAATCCCAGAGAGTGATACTCGTCCACAATCCCTGAGGCCACCGCTCCAATCCACGGCTATCCCGGACACAACATCCAGAGACAAAAGCCTGAAGGAACGCCTTCCACTCGCCCTTGTTTCAGAGGCCCAGGAGTTCCCTCTCGGGCTGTACATCCGGCCTGTCATACCCTAGGCGCCACTCATAAGCTGACTTTGTGTTTTAAGACTTCTGTGCCCACAGCATGGACCCACACAACCTCCAGGCTAGGGCCTCTGAAGACACAGCGAAAGATTGTGCCGGCCCTCTCTAAGGAAAGTGTGTCCAATCCATTGACCACAACCCTACAGTTTAGGGAAAAGCTCCAAGGCCCCTGAGGCCATCAATAGGTAGGCCACCCTGGACTAAGAGGGGCTCTCTGACACCAGCAGAGCAACTATCTCCACTTAGATTCTCAGACAGTGTCCCCAGAGACAGAAGGTTGAAATGGACAGGCCCCCAGGCCCTAATATGAACCTTAGCTTTGTTTCCATGTGTCCGTTTTCAGAGGTCTGTTTTCGTAGACCAGCACACGGGGCTTTTACGAGGCACCAAACCAAGCATCTCTCGTCTCCACATGGGCAGCTTTCTTACTGGGGATGTATCAAACCCTTCAGGTAGGAGAGTTCCGCAAGGCCACCGAACAACCAGCACATTCCAAGGTCTCCATGGACCCAAACGCACATTATGATGCATCCTCAGGGGAGGCCATTTCAACTCAGCCCCCTGGGTAGCGTGACCCAGAGGCAGCAGATCAAACATATCTTGTCGCTAATGGCCAATTGGAATGCGAGGAATGCTGTACAGGGATCCATCCTTCGAACCCTGCTCTCCAGTCCTTCCATATGGTATGTCCTGGAGCCATGCAACAGGACTCGAATGTCCCGCAGAAGGAAACCTTGTGGTTTGGGGCAACCTCCAAACTCAGCGTGGGAAAACTTCCTTGGCCTCATGAGGCCCCCGCTTCATGAAGGTGCCATCATGGACACATACTCCAGCCTCAGCCAACGTCTGATCCTCAGCCTGACTTCAGATGCAGGAGATTTTGAATCAGCCTCTGCAGAGTGGGCCTGCTCTGCCCTTGGCTCCAATCCTCACCCTAGCTTGTGTTTTCAGACTTCCGTCCTCACACTCCTTGCCCACAAACCCTCCCTACTGGGAATTCTGGGGCCACACTGAAGCACTCTGCCTGCCTCCCAGGAGAAAAACATTGTCTATGGTGCTGCCCAGAGACCCCAAATGAGGATCAAACTGCTTGGCCCTCGGCAACACCCCAATTGCATAGGCTACCTTAAACACTGATGCTCTGTCACAAATAGCCTGAGCCCAGACCTTCCAACAGACACCGACACAACTGGCTGCACTCCTAGGACATTGGAACCGCCACTGCCTTAGGCCACCATCCATTCCCAACCTGGATTTTCAGTCATCGGATCCTAGACCTTATCTCCAATCCCTGCACAGGGGGGAACCTGATGCACAAATCAGAACCCGTCCTTCCCCATGGCAAGAAAACTTGCTGCTGGCAGTGAGTCAAACCTTCAGTGTAGGAAAAACGACATGGCCCATGAGGCAACGCCCAAGCTTTAGGGCCGCCTTGGGCACAAACACACATTGTGACCCTCAGCGTGAGTACCTTATTCAAGTAACGCCTCTCAGTGACTGGACCAAGAGCCCGCATATGTGGCTTGCCATGCCCATAGGCACCCAGGATTAACTAGATGGTGTGTATTCCAGTTGAGGGAACCCACTGCTGTGCTCTAGAGTCCCTCTCCTGGGGGGTCCCCTGTGGCAGAAAACAGTACTCTTCCCTTCCCACAGAATGAACCCAAACACTTGGGAGCTTGGACAATCCCCCGAGAGGAAGGCTCTTCCTCGGCCTCTGAGACAACCCCTACCCTGACCGGACACTGTGAACGCAACACCCAGAGACAAAATCCTGAGTGACTGCCTCCCACTTGCCCTCCTTTGATATCCAGAGGATCTCCCCTCACGGACTGGAGATCAGTCCTGCCATTACCTTGGCCACTAGCTGAGCCAAGTTTGCTTTTTCAGACATCTGTCCCCACAGCCCTGGCAAACACAGCCTCTAGGCTGGGTCCTCTGGAGCCATACCACAGGACCGTGCCTGCTCTCTCCTGGGAAACTGTGTCCATTCCTTTGGACACACACCTCCAGAATATGAGAAACCTCAAGACCCCTGAGGACATCCCACTACTGGGAGGCTCCCTGGACACACAGGGGCATTCGGACACAAGCTGAGCAGCTACCTCCACGAAGGCATGCCCACAGATGTCAACAGAGATAGAAGGTTGATCCGGACAGGCCCTTAGGCCGTAATCTCAACTCTTGCTTTCGGTTCCAGGTGTCACTCCTCAGAGGCTTTGGTTCAAAGAACAGGATATGGGGCTTTCCTGAGGCACTGAACAGAACTCCTCTCGTCTCCACATGGGAAGCTTCCCTGTTGGAGCTGTGTCAAACACCTCAGTTTGGAAAACCCTGCAGAGTCCCTGAGCCACCTCCACATTCCAAGGTCTCCCAGGCCACCAAGCCACAGTAGGACTCATCTTCAGGAGAGTCCATTTCAACTCTCCCCACTGGGTAGCTCACCCAGGAGCCTGCAGATTGAGCCTGCCATGTCCTGCCTAAAGAGTGGGAATATGAGGTGGCGTTCCCAGGCATCCATGCTTAGACACCGGCTCTCGAGTCTTTCCGTATGGGGCCTCCTGGAACCATCCAGTAGGACTCGACTGTCGTGCAGAAGGAAAGCTTGAGGTTTGGAGTAGTTCACAAATCCCATCGTAGGCAAACCTCCCTGGCTTCATGAAGCCCCCACACCCTTCAAGAAGAGGCCATGCTGGACAAAAACTCTAGCCTGAGGCACGTCTCATAGTTGACATGACCTCAGTGCAGGAGATCTCGATTCAGCCTCTGCAGAGTGGCCCTGCCATGCCCTCGGTCCCAAACCTCATGCTAGCTTTTGTTTTCAGACTTCCTTCCTCACACTCCTGGCAAACAAGCCCTACGGACTAGGAACTCCAGAACCACAACCCAGCCCAGTGTCTGCCCAACAGAAGAAAAACGCTTCCCTATGGGGCTCTCCAGAAAACCCAGATGATGATCAAGCTGCTCGGGCCTCGACGGTCCCCGAAGTGGATATGCTGCTCTGGGCACTCATGCTCTGTCTGACACAGCCTGAAGCCAGACGTCCAGACAGACAAAGAGACAGCTGGCCGCACACCCAGCACTTCGGACACGCCATGGTCTTATGCCGTCACCTCTTCCTAACCTTGGTTTTCAGATATCTGAACCTAGACATTATATCAATTCTCCACACAGCTGGGTATCGCAAGCACAAAACAGAACTCCTCCTTCCCCATGGCTGTCAAGCTAGCTCTTGGCATGGAGTCACACCTTCAGGATGGGAGAAACCTTCATGGCCCCTAATCCACGCCCAAACTTGAGTGCTGCTTGGGCACAAATTCACACTGTGACCCTCAGCATGAGCCCCATGTCAAAGAAAGGCCTGTCAGGACCTGGACCAAGAGCCCGCATATGGGGCTTGCCAAGCCCCTATGCACCCAATCCTCACCAGTGTTTGAGTTTTCCAGTCGCCCCACCTGTACCTGGGCTCTGCTCTGGAATCCCTTTCTTGGAGAGACACATGAGCCAGACAACACGACTCCACCCTTCCCAGGAAATGACCCCAAACTCATGAGGCCCCCGCTTCATGAAGGTGCCATCATGGACACATACTCCATCCTCAGCCAACTTCTGATCCTCAGCCTGAGTTCAGATGCAGGAGATTTTGATTCAGCCTCTGCCGATTGGGCCTGCTCTGCCCTTGGCTCCAATCCTCACCCTAGATTGTGTTTTCAGACTTCCGTCCTCACACTCCTGGCCCACAAACCCTCCCTACTGGGAATTCTGGGGCCACACTGAAGCACTCTGCCTGCCTCCCAGGAGAAAAACATTGTCTATGGTGCTGCCCAGAAACCCCAAATGAGGATCAAACTGCTTGGCCCTCGGCAACACCCCAATTGCATAGGCTACCTTAAACACTGATGCTCTGTCGCAAATAGCCTGAGCCCAGACCCTCCAACAGACACCGACACAGCTGGCTGCACACCCAGCACATTGGACCCGCCACTGCCTTAAGCCACCATCCATTACCAACCTGGGTTTTCAGTCATCGGAACCTAGACCTTATCTCCAATCCCTGCACAGGGGGAACCTGATGTACAAGTCAGAACCCCTCCTTCCCCATGGCAAGAAACCTTGCTGCTGGCCGTGAGTCAAACCTTCAGTGTAGGAGAAAACGGCAAACCTGCCGGGCCTCATGAAGCCCCCCATATCCTTCAGGGAGAGGCCATCATGGACAAAAACTCTAGCTTGAAGCACGTCTCATAGTAGATATGACCGCAATGCAGGAGATCTTGATTCAGCCTCTGCAGAGTGGCCTGCCGTGCCCTCGGTCCCAAACCTCACGCTAGCTTGTGTTTTCAGACTTCCTTCCTCACACTCCTGGCAAACAATCCCTCCAGAGTAGGATTTGCAGAACCACAAGCCAGCCCAGTTACTGTCCACCGGTAGAAAACGTTTCCTTGTGGGGCTCTCCATAAAACACAGATGAGGATCAACCTGCTCTTGCCTCGACAGCACTCAGATTTGATAGGCTGCTCTGGGCACTAATGCTCTGCCTTTCACAGCCTGATGCCAGACGTCCAGACAGGCAAGGAGACAGCTGGCCACACACCTAGCACTTCTGACACGCCATGGTCTTATGCCGTTATCTCTTCCTAACCTTGGTTTTCCGATATCTAAACCCAGATATTATATCAATTCCCCACACAGTTGGGCATCTGAATCACAAATCAGAACTCCTTCTTCTCCATGGCTGTAAGGCTTGCTCTTGGCATGGAGTCACACCTTCAGGGTGGGAGAAACCTTTATTTCCCATGAAACCACGCCCAAACTTGAGTGCTGCCTTGGGCACAAATTCACACTGTGACCCTCAGCATGAGCCCAATATCAAAGAAAGGCCTGTCAGGGCCTTGACCAAGAGCCCGCATATGGGGCGTGCCAAGCCCCTATACACCCAATCCTCACCAGTGTTTGAGTTTTCCAGTCTCCCCCCCGTTACTGGGGCTCTGCTCTGGAATCACTTTCTTGGAGAGACACATGAGCCAGACAACAGGACTCCACCCTTCCCACAAAATGACCCCAAACTCCTGTTAGCTGGGACAAATCCCCAGAGAGGGATACTTGTCCACAGTCACTGAGGCCACCCCCTACAATCTACGGCTATCCTGGACTCATCCAGAGACAAAAGCCTGAAGGAATCTCGCCCTTGATTCACAAGCCAAGGAGCTCACTCTCTATCTGTACATCCAGCCTGCCATACCCTCGGCGCCACTCATAAGCTGAGTTTGTGTTTTCAGACTTCTGTGCCCACAGCCTGGACCCACACACCCTCCAGGCTAGGGCATCTGGAGCCACAGCGAAAGATTGTGCCTGCCCTCTCCAAGGAAAGTGTGCCCAATCCATTGACCACAACCCTACTGGTTAGGGAAAAGCTCCAAAGCCCCTGAGGCCATCCTGATAGTGTAGGCTGCCCTGGAATAAAAGGGTCACTCTGACACCAGCTGAGCCATTATCACCACTTAGACTCTCCGACAGTGTCCCCAGAGACAGAAGATTGAAATGGACAGGCCCTTAGGCCCTAATATGAACCTTAGCTTTAGTTTTCATATGTCTGTCCTCAGAGGACTGGTTTCGTATACCAGCATATTAGGTTTTTCTGAGGCTCCAAACCAAACCTCTCTCGTCTCCACATGGAGTGCATTCTTACTGGATCTGTATCAAACCCTTCTGGTCGGAGAATTCCGCAGGGCCACAGTACAACCATCACATTCCAAGGTCTCCATGGACAGAAACACACATTATGACGCATCCTCAAGAGAGGCCATTTCAACTCAGCCCGCTGGTTAGCTTGCCCCAGAGCCAGCAGATCAAACATATCTTGTCGTTAATGGCCAAAGGGAATGCGAGGCATGCTGTTCAGGGATCCATCCTTTGAACCCTCCTCTTCAGTCCTTCCGTATGGTATGTACTGGAGCCACTCAACAGGACTCGACTGTTTTGCAGAAGGAAACCTTGTGGTTTGTGGCAACCTCCAAACTCAGCGTGGGAAAATTTCGTTGGCCTCATGAGGCACCTGCTTCATGAAGGTGCTATCAAGGGCACAATCCAACCTCAGCCAACGTCTGATCCTCAGCCTGACTTCAGATGCATGAGATATCCTTTCAGGCTTTGCAGAGTGTGCCTGCTCCCAACCTCACCCTATCTTTTGTTTTCAGACTCTACCCTAGCACTCCTGGCCCAAAAGCCCTCATGATTGGGAATTCTGGTTCCAGAACGAAGCCCTCTGCCTGCCCCCCAAAGAAAAACATTGTCTATGGCATTGCTCAGAAACCCCAAATGAAAATCAACCTGCTCAGCCCTCGGCAACACCCCAATTGCATAGGCTACCCTAAACACTATGCTCTGTCTTACATAGCCTGAGCCCAGACCTTGTGAGAGACATTGAGACAGTTGGCTTCACACCCAGCACATCGAACCTGCCATGGGTTAGGCCATTTCATCCCTTCCCATTGACCTGGGTGTCTTCCTGGAGGTATATTCTGAGGCTGTGTCAGACTATGCATTTTTTCTGGAGCTTCCTATGGAATTGGGGTGGTATTAGGGGCCTTGCAATTTTCTCTTAATCTGGTGGGTTGGGAAACTGAGACAGGCTGACATTCCTTGGGAGAGCTGGCCCAGTGCTGTTGTGTGTTCCTGGAGGCCCCATCCTGGAGGGCATATGGGTCAGGACTCTGGGTCCAAAGTCTTCAGACACAAACTCGGGTAAGAGTTAAGCTCGAGGTGATGGCAGACCCAATCTGCAGACCCTGAGCGAAGCATCTCCAGATATGAAATTCAGACGGCTGTGAGGCAGGAGCACAGTCTTTTCTGTCTGACTTGTTTGTCTATGATGGCCACGAAATGGAGGGGTGGCCTCATGGGTCCATGTGAGATTCTACCTCTCTGGGAATTCTGCTCGGCACCCAAGAGTTTGGTGTATTTCTGGGGGATGGGAGGAGCGCAGTTTTCTGAGTCAGGGATCCCGTCCAAACAGCCATTCCAGAGATGGGTCCTGGGTTCTGGAGCCTGGATCACCGCAACAAGGCTTAGGATTTGGGCCTAGGGTCCTGCTCTATGTTTTCCTGGTACAGCTCCCGAGTGTTCTTGTTGGAAATGGGTCTCATTCTGAGGGTCACAATGCCTGTTTTTGCCCAGATGCCCATGCTGAGTGGGTGTGACCTCATGGGCTATGCACTTGGCTCCCACTCTGAGGGTTGGACTGCCATCTCAACATTCAGTTTTCCTGCCATGGGGAAGGAGGGGTACTTTTTTATGCTTCAGGTTCCCCCATGGGCAGGAATTTGAGCTAAGTTCTGGGACCGGTGCCTGAATAGCCAGTTCACTTTGAGATGAGGTCCTCGGGCCAAGGCAGGACCCACCTGCAGAAAATGAGGCCTGCTTTCTGGGTGGCTGTCAGGAGCTCGGGCTCGAGCTGTGTCAGACAGAACATTCGTGGAGAGTTCGGCCTATGATATTGGGGTGCTTTTGAGAGCTGTGCAACTGGATCCTCATGGGGGATTTTTGCACAGACCCTTTCTTCACTTCTTCTATCTGGTGAGCAGGCAGATGGCTGCATTACGGCTCCAGAATATCCTAGTTGGAGGGTTTGCAGGCGAGGAGTGTGAGGACAGAAGTATGAAAACATAAGCTACGGTTACGCTCAGTGCCGAGCACATGTCTATTCCAATGTACAGCAGTTGTTTCGAGATCTCCAGCACCTGGGCGAGGGGAAGATGTCTGCTCACGCTGGAGTTTGTATCCATGATGGCCAACAAATGGTGGGGAGGCCTCAAGAATTCTTGGAGGTTTTTCCAAGCTGGAGCTTGTGAGCTGCTCCAAATATCAAGGTGTCCTACTAAGGGACAGCAGAAGTCTTCTTACAGGGCTCCAGGGTCCCCCATATGGAAGATTCGATAGCAATGCTCTCTGAATGGAGGCCTGGGAAGCCAATCTCGTGTTACCATTGCAGCTGAGGAACAGGGTAAGCTTGAACCAATGACACTGATTCCAAGTTCCAAGTGATTTTCGTTGATGGAAGTTCTCAGTCTAACAGGTCCCAATGCTGCTTGGTGTCCAGGGAGACCTTAGAATGTGGTGGCGGCTCTCTGACCATTGAGGATTCTCTATCCTTAGGATTAGACCCAGTACCCAGGAGCCAGGTTTCCTTCTTGGGACAGGAGGTGTGCTCTTGTATGGCTCACGGACCACAGGTTGGACCATATGCTTGAATTTCCAGAACAGACCTCTAGGAAGAGAGACCTCAAAACATAAGCTAGGGTTCTGATGAGGTTTTAGGGCCATGGAAGTTTCAATCTTCGGACTAAGTGCCATTGGCCTGCATGTCATCCTGGAGGTAGGTGCTGAGGCTGTGTCAGGCTGTGCACTTTTTCCAGAGTGGCCTATGATATTGGGGTGCAGTCAGGGGCCTTGCAGTTTTCTCCTAATCTGGACATTTTGGGAAACTGAGATGAGCAGGGTTTCCTCAGGAGAGCAGGGCCAGTGATGTCATGTGTTTCTCGAGGCCCCATCCTGGAGGTCATGTGTGTCAGGACTTTGGGACCAAAGACTTTAGACACAACCTCGGATAAGAGATAGGAGTGAGGTGATGGCAGTCCGAATCTGAAGACCCTGAGGGAAGCTCCTCGGGATTTGAAATTCAGGTGGCTGGGAGGGAGGAGCACAGGCTTTTCTGTCTGGATTTTGTGTCTAGGATGGCCACTAAATGGAGGGGTGACCTCATGTGTCCATGGGATATTCTTCCACTCTGGTGATTCTGCTTGGCACCCAAGAGTTTGATTTCTTTCTGGGGAAGAGGAAAAGACTGTATTCCATCTCTGGGATCCTGTCCAAACAGGGATTCCAGAGATGGGTTCTGGGTCCAGACACTGGGAAAACTTAACCAAAGCTTCGATTTGGGATCCTGGTCCAGATCCCATGGGGGATCTTTGGAAAGGGGTCTCATTCTGAGGGTCACAATGCCTATTTGTGCCCAGCTGCCCATCCTGTGTAGGCATGGTCTCATGGACCATGCACCTGGTTCCCACTCAGGGTTGTACAGCCATCTCAACATTCAGTTTTCTGGCCATGGGGAAGGAGGAGCACTCTTTTGTGCTTCCGAGTCCCCTATGGGCAGGAATTTGAGCTAAGTCTGGGACAGGTACCTGAATATCCAGGTTGCTTCAAGATGATGGCCTCGGGCCAAGGTTGGACCCACCTGGAGGATATGGGGCCCACTATCTGGGTGCCTGACAGGAGGTCGGGGATCAGGCGGTGTCAGATAGACAATATATGCAGAGGTCGGTCTATTATATTGGGGTGCCATTGAGGGCCGTGCAGGAGGATCCTCATGTGGGTTTCTACGAAGACCCATAGGGCACTTCTTTCTGGTGGGCAGGCAGAAAGCTGCACTGTGGCTTCAGAATTCCCAATATGAAGGGCTTGTAGGCGAGGAGTGTGAAGACAGAAGTCTGAAAACACAAGCCACGGATAAGCTCAGTGCCGACCACAGGACCATTCCATTGTGCAGTGGTTGTTTCGAGATTTCCAGCACCTGAGTATGGGCGAGGGTCAGATGTCTGCTCACGCTGGGTTTGCATCCATGATGGTCAACGAATTGTGGGGTGGCCTCAAGAATTCTTGGAGATTTTCCCAAGCAGGACCTTGTGAGCTGCTCCAAACAGCAAGGTGTCCTACTGTGGGACAGGGGAAGTCCGCTTACAAGGCTCCAGGGTCCCCCATATAGAAAGATTCGACAGCAGAGGTCTCTGAATGGGGGCCTGGGAAGTCTTCCTTGCATGACCATTGCAGCTGAGGAACATTGCAGGCTTGATCTGCTGGTTTTTGTTCAAATTTCCAAGTGATCTAAGTTGACGGATGTTCTCAGTCTAATGAGTCACAATGCTGCTTGGTGTCCAGGGAGACCTTAGAATGTGGTGGTGAGGGTGCCTGGGTGGCTCAATGGGCTAAGCCGCTGCCTTCGGCTCAGGTCATGATCTCAGGGTCCTGGGATTGAGTCCCGCATCGGGCTCTCTGCTCAGCAGGGAGCCTGCTTCTTCCTCTCTCTCTCTCTGCCTTCCTCTATGCCTACTTGTGATCTCTCTCTGTCAAATAAATAAATAAAATCTATATAAAAAAAAAGAATGTGGTTGTGGGTCTGTGGCCATGCAGGATTCTCCTACCTGAGGGTTAGACCCAGTTCCCAGGAGCCAGGTTCCCTTCTCGGGACAGGAGGGGTTCTCTTGTATGGCTCAGGGACCACATGTCGGATCATATGTTGGATTTCAAGACCAGGCCTCTGGGCACAGAGGCCTGAATATCTAGGCTAGGGTTCTTATGAGGTTGTAAGGGCATGTCATCCTCAACCTTCGGACATAGGGACTTTGACCTGTGAGTCTTCCTGGAGGTAGATGCTCAGGCTGTGTCAGACTGTGCATTTTTTCCAGAGTGGCCTATGAAATTGGGGTGGGCTCAGGGGCCTTGCAGTCTTTTCCTAATCTGGAGGGTTTGTGCAACTGAGACGGCAGAATTTCATCCAGAGATCAGGCCCAGTGATGTAGTGTGGTTCTGTCAGCCCCATCCTGCAGGGAATGTGGTTAAGGGCTCTGGGACAAAAGTCTTCAGACACAAAATTGTGTATCAATTAGGAGGGAGGTGATGGCAGCCCCGATCTGCAGACGCTGAGGGCAGCTCCTCAGGATTTGAAATTCGTGTGGCTGGGAGGCAGGAGCAAAGCCTTTTCTGTCTGGATTGTGTCTAGGATGGCCTTGGAATGGTGGGGTGTCCTCATGTGTCCATGGAATATTCTACCTCTCAGGGGATTCTGCCCAGCACCCAAGAGTTTGGTGTCTCACTGGGAAGGAGAGAGCTTGGTTTACTGTTTCAGTGTTTCCGTCAACACAGGGATTCCAGAGATGGGTTATAGGTCCCTGTGCCTGGATAACCCTACAAAGGCTTAGTATTTGGGCCTAGAGGCTTGACTGCCTGGCTCTGTGGGGCTTTGCTTCAGCTCCCATGGAGACTTGTTGGAAATGGGTCTCAGGGTAAGGGTCACAATGCCTGTTTGTGCCCAGATGCCCATCCTGAGTGGGCATTGGCTCTTGTTCCATGCACCTGGATCCCAATATGAGGGTTGGACCACCATATCAACATTTAATTTTCCTTCTATGAGGAAGGAGGAGTACTCTTTTGTGCTTCAGATTCCCCCATGCACAGTAATTTGAGCTATGTTCTGGGACTGGTACGTGAATAACCAGGTTGGTTTGAGATGAAGGACTCAGGTCAAGGCAGGTCACACCTGCCAGATATGGGTCCCGCTATCTAGGTGGCTACCAGGAGGTCGGGGCTCGAGCTGTGTCAGACAAAGCATTAGTTCACAAGGTGGCCTATGATATTGTGGTGCTATAGAGGGCTGTGCTGGTGGAACCTTATATGGAGTTTCACGCAGACCCATAGGGCACCTCTTTTTTCTGGTGGGCAGGCAGAAGGCATTGTGGCTCCCAAATTCCCAATATGGGGGACTTGAAGGCGAGGAGTGTGAGAACAGAAGACAGAAAACACAATCTATGCTTAATCTCAGTGCCGAGAACATGGCCGTTCCAATGTGCAGTGGTTTTTTCGAGATCTCCAGCATCTGAGTACAGGCGAGGGTCAGATGTCTGCTCATGATAGAGTTTGTATCTATCGTGGCCAACAAATGAAATATCCAGCACCTGAGTAAAGGTGGATTTCAGATGTTTACGCACACTGGAGTTTGTGTCTCTGATGACCGAATGGAGGAGTGGCATCAAGAGGCTGATGCATGTGAGATGCTCCAAACAGCAAGGTTGTTTTTTCTACTGGACAGTTAGAGTCTGGTATGTTTTCTGCAGGGCCCCCCATGTGAAAAGTATGGGTAGCAGAGCCCTTCCACATGGATGCCTGGAAAGCACACCTCCATTGACCAATGCAGCTGAGGAACATGCAGGTTCTTTACGGTGCTTCTGGGGCGAAGCACCAAGGTCTTGAGTTGACATGGAATCTATTGAAGATGGGTTACAATGCTGGTTGTTTTTACCAGGTAGATCTTAGAATGTGTTGGTGGCTAAGGTGCCTGCAAGATTCTCCTACCCTGAGGGTTTAACACAGGTCGAAGAGCACGGTTACCTTCTGGGGACAGGAGATGTAGTGTTTTGTGGCTCAGGGACCACATGCCATATCATAAGTTCCTATTCAAGAACAGGCCTCTGAAGACAGATGCCCGACAACCTAATCTAGGGTTCCAATGAGTCCCAGGGGCATGAGAGGTTCAATCTTCAGACTTAGGAAAGTTGACTTGGGTGTCTGCCAGGATGTAGGTGATCAGGGAGTTTCAGACTGCGCACTTATGTCCAGAGTAACCTCCAATATTGGGGTGGCCACAGGGGCCTTGAAGGTTTCAACCAACTCTGGAGGGTTTGGTTAACTGACATGCACAATTTCCATGGGGATGGCAAGCACAGTCCTGTGGTGTGGCTCCAGAGACTCCACCCTGGAGGGCATGTGAGCCATGGTTCTGGGAGGGAAGTCTGCAAACACAAACTCGGGTTAGGTTTAGTGGCTAGGTTATCGCAGGGCAATGTGTAGACCTGGAAGGCTACTCGTCAGGAACAGTAACTGGAATGACCCGAAGGTGGAAGCACAGGCTTTTATATCTGGATTGTGTGTCTAGGGTGACCTCAGAATGTAGCTGTGGCCTCATGGGTCCATGGGAGATTTTTCCTCTAAGGATACTGGCGGCTCCCAATATTTTGATGACTTTTTGAGATGGGAAGACTGCTATTTTCGATCTTAGGTGTGCCCCAAAACAGGGATTCCAGAGATGGGCTCTGGGTCTAGGCGCCTGGAAAATCCCACCAAGGGTTGGGATTTGGGCTTATGGGCAGACCAGGCCTGCAATGCAGGATCTTGGTGGTGCAACTGAGAGGGCTTGTTTGCAAGCATGCTCAGGCTGAGCATTACAATGCCTGTTTGTGCCCAGGGTGGCCCTCAGGAGTGGGCGTGGTCCCATTGTCCATTTTCTGGCTCCCACACTGAGGGATGTACACACATTCCAATGGCCAGGTTTCCAGCCATGGGGAAGGAGGAAATATCTATTGTGCTTCATGTTCCCCCATAGGCAGGGATTACAGCAAAGGTCTGGGGACAGATGCCTGAATACCAAGGATGCATAGAGATGACAGATTTGGGCCATGGCCGTTCTCACATGCTGTATATGGGCCCCGCTCTCTGGGTGGCTGACACGAGGTCTGGGCTCAGGCTGTGTCAGACACAGCACTAGTGGCCAGAGAAGTCTATATATTGGGGTTCTCTCCAGGGCCGAGTAAATTGATCCTCATGTAGGGTTTCTGGCCAGACTCACGAAGCACTTCTTTCTGTGGGGCAGGCAGAATGCTGCCTTATGGATCCAGAATTCCCTATCTAGAGGGTTTGGGGACAAATAGGGTGAGAATGCAATTGTAAACACCAGCTATGCTTAAATTGAGTGCCAAGCGGAAGTCAGTTTCAATGTGCAGCAGCTTATACGAGATATCCAGCACCTGAGTAAGGGCAGATGTCAGATATTTGCTCACACTGGAGTTTGTGTCTAGGATGACGACTAATGGAGGGGTGGCTTCAGGAGGCAATGGAGGATTACCCACGCTTAAGATTGTGAGATGCTCCAAACAACAAGGTTTCCTTCTAATGGACAGGAGGAGTCTGTTTTTTTTTTCCTCCAGGGTCCCTCAAGTGGAAGTTTGCGTAGCAGAGCCCTCCCGCATGGATGACTGGAAAGCACACGTCCAATGACCATTGCAGCTGAGGAACATGACAGGTTCGTTTTGGTGGTTCTGGTGCCAAGTACCAAGGCCTTGAGTTGACTTGGAATCTCTTACAGATGTGTCCCAAAACTGGTTTGTTACAAGGGAGTTCTTAGAATGTATTGGTGGCTATGGGCCACGCTGAGGGTTTGGCACAGGTCGATGTGCACAGTTTCCATCTTGGGAGAGGAGATGTTCTGTTTTGTGGCTCAGGGTACATATGTTGTATCCTGACTTGGTATTCAAGAACAGGCCTCTGAGGATTGATGCTGGCAACCTAATCTAGAGATCCAATGATGTCCTTGGTGCCCATCAGGTTCAATTTTCTTACTAAGGACCATTGATATGGTTGTCTGACTGGATGTAGGTGATCAGGGTGTTTCAGACTGTGCATTTGCATCCAGAGCCACTTCCACTATTGGGGTGGGCTCAGGGGCCTTGCAGGTTTCTCCTAACTTGGAGGCTTTGGGGAACTGTGATGGGCACAGTTTCCTTGAGGATGGCAGGCCCAGTCCTGTGGTAAGGCTTCAGAGACCACCTCCTTGAGGATATGAGAGCCATGGTTTTGGGAGGGAAGTCTGCAAACACAAATTTGGGTCAGGGATAGTGGCAAGGTGATCGCAGGTCCAATGCATAGACCTAGAAGGCATCACGTCAGGAACTGTAATTAGGGTGACTGAAAGCTGGTAGCACAGGCATTTCTATCTGGATTGTGTGTCCAGGATGGGCTCTGAATGTAGACGTGGTCTCATGGTTCAATGGGAGACTTTTCCTCTCTAAGGATCCTGGTGGATCTCCATAGATTGGTGGTTTTTTAGAGAAGAAAAGAGTGCTCTTTTCCATCTTAGGGGTGCTCCAAAACAGGGAAGAATGCTGTTTTCCAACTTAGGCTTATGCCAAAACAGGGATTCCAGAGACGGGCTCTGGGTCTGGGTGCCCGGATATCCCACCAAGTGTTAGGATTTGGGCCTAGGGGCATTCCAGGCCTGCAATGCAGGATCCTAATGGTGTAACAGAGAGGGCTTGTTTGAAAGCATGCTCAGGCTGAGGGTCATCATGCCTCTTTGTGCCCAGGGGGGCCCTCAGGAGAGGGCGTAGTCTCATTGGCCATATAGCTGGATCCCACTTTGAGGGTTGGACACCCATTGCAACAGCCAGGCTTCCTGCAATGGAAAGAGGAGTTCTCTATTGTGCTTCAGGTTTCCCCATTGGCAGGGTTACAGGAAAGGTCTGTGGAAAGTTGCCTTAATACCAAGGATGTGTACAGATGACAGGCTAAGAATTCCCAGATAACAAAACAGCATTGTTACCCATGTTCATGACATTCCATGTAAAAATAAGCCCTTAGTACTTCGCCCCAGAGCCACCAGAATGAACTTGCCATGTTCCTAAGCTGCAATGGTCAGTGGAGGTGTGGTTTCCAGGCAACCATACGGGGGTGCTCTGCTACACAAACTTTGCAATTGGCTGGGACCCTTGAGACAAAAAAACAGAATGCCCCTGTCCGGTAGAAGGAAACCTTCTGTTTGGAGCATCTTACAAGCCCCAGCGTGGGAAATCCTCCATTTCCTCTTGAAGCCACCACTCCATTTGTCAGTCATCATAGACACAAACTCAAGCATGAGCAAACATCTGACATCCGCCCTTACTCAGGTGCGGGATTTCAATTCGATCGCTGCACACTGGAACTGCCTTTAGTTTGACTGAATTAAGCCATAGCTTGGGTTTACAATTCCATCCTCAGTCTACTGGTCCACAAGCCCTATTGTGAGGGAATTCTGGAGCTACAACACAATATTCTGCTTCCCCATAGAAAGAAAAAGGGCCTGGAGTGTCTGCCCAGAAACTCCATATGATGGTCAATCTTCTCGGTGCTAGACGGAACCCTGATTCATAGGCTGCCCTGGGCACTAGTGCTGTGTCTGACATAGCCGGAGCCAGGACCTAGTGTCAGCCACGGAGAGATCAGGGCCCATATCCAGCATGTGAGACCAGCTATGGCCCAAGTCTGTCTTCTCTTCTATTCTTGGTATTCAGGCATCTGTACCCACACCTTTGCTGAAATCCTTGCCATTGGGGGAACCTGAAGCACAATAGAGAACTCCTCCTTCCCCATGGAAGGTATTCTGACAGTTGGGATAGTTGCTCAACCCTCAAAGTGGAAGGCAGCTCCATGGCCAAGGAGACCATGTGCACTCATGATGGCTTCCCCGGGCACAAGCAGGCATTGTGACCTCAGCCTGAGCATGCTTTCAACCAAACGCTCTCAATTGCATCTCTGGGACCCCGAATTGCAGGCCTAGTACACACCTAGGCCCAAATCCTAACCCTGGTGGGATTTTACAGGGGCCCAGACACAGAGCCCATCTCTGGAATCCCTATTTTGGGGGACCCTTAAGATGGAAAACAGCACTCTTCCCTTCCCCGAGATAGTCACCAAACTCATGGTAGCCACCAGGATCCTTGAGTGGAAAAATCTGCCATAGACCCATGAGAACACACCTGCATTCCGAGGCCATCCTGGACATACAATTCAGATACATATCATGTGCTATCACCTTTGAGTCATCGGATTTACAGTTCCTGACGAGCTGCCTTCCAGGTCTATGCATTGGGCCTGCAATCACCTTGCCATTAACCTAAACTGAGTTTGTGTTTGCAGACTTCCTACCTAAAACCATGGCTCACATGACCTCCAGGTTCTGGCATCTGAAGCCACACCACAAGACTGTGCATGAGATCCTCAAGGAAACTGTGCCCATCACTTTTGCCCGATACCTTTAGATTAGGAGAAACCTGCAAGGCCCCTGAGCGCAGCCAAATAATGGAGGCCGCTCTGGGCACAAATGCACAGTCTGAGACACCCTGATCACCTCCATACAGGCAGACACCCAAGTCAATGCTCCTGAGTCAGAAGATTGAACCTGACATGCCCCGAGGACTTCATTGGCACACTAGATTAGGTTTACAGGTATCTGTCGTCAGAGGCCTGCTCTGGAATATCAACTTATGATAAAATATATAGTCCCTGAGCCACAGAACAGAATATGTTCTCCCCAAAAAGGAAGCCATGCTCCTGGAATTGTGTCATACCCTAAGGGTATTTGGATCCTGAATGGCCCCTTAGCAACCAGCACATTCTATGATATTCCTGGTAACAAACCATCATTGTGCCCCATCTTCATGAGACTCCATGTCAACTCAAGGTCTCGATATATTGCCCCAGAGCCACCAGAATGCACCTGCCATGTTCCTCAGCTGCAATGGTCAATAGAGGGGTGATTTCCAGGCATCCCTGTGGGGTTCTCTGCTACAAAACTTTCCACATGGAGAAACCAGAGAAAACAAACCAGACTTCTCCTGTCCGGTAGAAAGAAACTTTGCTATTTGGAGCATCTCACAAGCCCCAGCATGGGAAATCCTCCATGGCCTCTTGACGCCACCCTTCCATTTGTGGGTAATCACAGACACAAACTCCAGTGTGAGCAAACATCTGACATCCACCCTTACTCAGGTGCTGGATATTCGAAACGGCACCTGCACACTGGAACTGCCTTTTGCTTTTCACTGAACTTAACCATAGCTTTGTATTACTATTCTATCCTCACCACACTGCTCCACAATATCTCTTGATAGGGGATTCTGGAGCCACAACGCAGTATTCTGCCTTCCACATAGAAAGAAGAAGGACCTGTTGAGTCTGCCCAGAAACTGCACATGAGGATCAATCTACTCAGACCACGAGGCAACCCTGATTAATAGATTTCCCTGACCACTAGTGCTGTGTCTGACAGAGTCTAAGCCCCGACCTCGTGTCAGCCACCCAGAGGTGAGGGCCCATATTTAGCATGAGAGATCGGCAATGGCCCTGGGCCATCATCTGTACCCATCCTTGGTATCCAGTCATCTGTCCCCCAAACTTTGCTGGAATTCCTGCCAATGGCAACCTGAAACACAATAGAGAACACCTCCTTCCCCATGGCAGGAATATTGGCTGTTGGGATGGTTGTCCAACCCTCAGCGTGGGAGCCCGCTGCATGGCCAAGGAGACCATGCCCACTCCTGAGGGCCGACATGGGCACAGGCAGGCATGGTGATCCTCAGCCTGAGCATGTTTTCAAACAAACACTCTCAGTTGCTCCTCCAGTACCAGCATTGCAGGCCTGGTATGCCCCTAGATCCAAATCCTAACCCTTGGTGGGATTTTCCAGGTGCCCAGACCCAGAGTCCGTCTCAGAATCCCTGTTTGGGGCACCCTTAAGATGGAAAGCAGCACTCTTCCCTTCCCTGAGAAAGGCACCAAACTATTGGGAGCCGCCAGGATCCTTAGAGAGAAAAAATCTCCCATGGACCCATGAAAACAAACCTGCATTCCGAGGCCATCCTGTCCACACAATCCAGAGAGAAAAGTCTTTGCTACCGCCTTCGAGTCATCCTATTTACATTTCCTGACGAGCTGCCCTCCATGTCTATGCATTGGGCCTGTGATCATCTCGACACTAACCCTAACCCCAGTTTGTGTTTGCCGACTTCTCTCCCAAAACCATGGCTTACATGCCCACCAGGATGTGGTCCCTCAAGCCACATCACAGGAAAGTTCCTGCCATCCCCAAGAAAACTGTGCCCATCAGGTTGTCCAAACCCTCCAGATTAGGAGAAACCTGCCAGGCCCCTGAACCCACCCCAATATTGGAGGTTGCTCTGGATGCAAACGTGCAGTCTGAAACACCCTGAGCACCTCCATCGAGGCAGAAAGCCAAGTCAATGGTTCTGAGTCAGATGATTGAACCTGACATGCCCCTAGGACTTCACTGGAACCCTAGATTGGGTCTTCAGACATCTGTTCTCAGAGTCCTGTTCTGGAATACCAAGTTATGATACAACATGTGGTCCCTGATTCCCACAACAGAACATCTCCTGTCTCCAGAAGGAAAATGTGCTCTTGGATCTATGTCCAACTTTCAGGGTAGATGGATCCTGCATGACCCATTAGCCCCAGCACCTTCTATGATCTCCCTGGTAACAAACCAGCATTGTGACCCAACTTCCTGAGACTTGATGCCAACTCAAGGTGTTGGTACTTTGCCCAAGAGCCATGAAACGAATCTGCCATGTTCCTCAGGTACAAAGGTCAATGGACGTGTGCTTTCTAGGCATCCAAGAGGTATTTCTCTGCTACACAAAAATTCCACATAGGGAACCCTAGAGCAAACAAATAAGACTGCTCCTGTCAGGTTGAAGGAAACCTTGGTTGTTTGGAGCATCTCACAAGCCCCAGCCTGGGAAGTCCTCCACATTCTCTTGATGCCAACCCTCCATTTGTTAGTCATCATAGACACAAATTCCAGCATGAGCAAACATCTGACATCTGCTCTTACTCAGGTGCTGGATATTCGAATCAGTCACGCACACTGGAAATACCTTTCACTTGACACTGTATTCTTGCATAGTTTGGGTTTACAATTCCATCCTCACCCTACTGGACTGCAAGTCCTCTTGAGAGGGAATTAGGGAGACAAAACACAACATTCTGCCTTCCCCATAGAAAGAAGAAGGGCCTGGTGAGTCTGCCCAGAAACTCCCCATGAAGATCAATCTACTTGGCCCTCAAGGGAACCCCGATTTATACTTTGCGCTGGCCACTAGCGCTGTGTCTGAGAGAGCCTGAGCCCCAACCTCGTGCCAGCCACCCAGAGTGTGGGGCCCTTATCCAGCATGTGGGACTGGCCATGGCCCAGTCATCTCTACCCATCCTTGGTATTCCGGCAACTATCCCAGACCTTTGCTGGAATCCCTACCAGTGGGGGAACCTGAAGCACAATTGAGAACTCCTCCTTCCCCATGGCAGGAAGCCTGGCTGTTGCTATGGGTGCCCAACCCTCAGAATTAGAACCAGGTGCATGGCCAATGAAACAACGCCCAATCATAAGGGCCGCCTGGGCCAAAGCAGGCATTGTGTCCCTCAACCTTAGCATGCATTCAAACAAATGCTCTCAGTTGTTTCTGCAGGGTCCCGCATCGCAGGCCTGGTATGCCCTTAGGACCAAATCCTAACACTTCGTGGGATTTTCCATGCCAACATAACCAGAGCCCGTCTCTGGAATCTCTGTTTTGAAGCACCCCTATGATGGAAAACAGCAATCTTCCCTCCCCTGAGAAAACTATTAGGAGCTGCCAGGATGCGTAGAGAAGAAAAATCTCCCAGGGCTCCATAAGACCACACCTTCATTCCGAGGCCATCCTGGACACACAATCCAGATACAAGAGACTGTGCTACCACCTTCGAATCACCTGGTTTACAGTTCCAGACGAGCTGCCCTAGAGACCTACGCATTGGGCCTCTGATCACCTCGCCATTAACCCTACCCCAAGTTTGTGTTTGCAGACTTCTTTCCCAAAACCATGGCTCACATGCCCTCTATGATGGGTCTCTGTAGCCACACCACAGGAAAGATCCTGCTATCCCCAATGAAACTGTGTCAATCACAGTTGCCCAAACCCTCCAGATTAGGAGAGACCTGCAAGTCCCCTGAGCCCAGTCCAATATTGGAGGCCACTCTGGACACAAATGCACAGTGTGCAACACCCTGATCACCTCCATCCAGGAAGACACCCATGTCAATGGTCCTGAGTCAGAAGATTGGTCCCTGAACACCACAATAGAATATCTCCTGTCCCCAGATGGAATTCGTGCTCTTCCACTTGTGTCAAGGGTCGGGGTATATGAATTATGCACAGCCCCTTAGCCCCCAGCACATTCTAAGATCTCTCTGGTAACAAACAAACAGCATTGTGATCCATCTTCATGAGATTCCATGTCACTTCTAGTCCTTGGTAATTCGCCCCAGAGCCACCAGAATGAACCTGCCATGTTCCTCACCTGATATGGTCAGTGGAGGTGTGCTTTCCAGGCATCCATGTGGGAGTGCTCTTCTACTTATTCTTTCCACATGTGGGACCCTGGAGCAAACAAACCAGACTGCCACTGACCAGTAGAAGGGAACCCTCTGTTTGGAGCATCTCAGAAGCACCAGCAGGAGAAATCCTCCATGGCCCTTGACACAACCCCTCCATTTGTCAGTCATCATAGACAAAAACTCCAGCATGAGAAAACATCTGAAATCTGCTGTTATTTAGATTCTGCACTTTCTTTTCCACCACTGCACACTAGAACTGCGTTTCACTTGACACTGAATTTATCCATAGCTTGGGTTTAGAATTCCATCCTCAGCCTCCTGGTCTGCAAGCCCTCTAGAGAGGGAATTTGGAGCCACAAGGCAACATTCTCCATTCCCACTAGAAAGAAATAGGGCCTGGTGAATCTTCCCAGAAACTCCACATGAGGTTCAATCTACTTGGCACTCGATGGAACCTTGATTTATAGGCTGTCCTGGGCACTAGTACTAGTACTAGTACTAGTACTAGTACTGTGTCTGACAGAGCCTGAGCCAAGACCTAGTTTCAGGCACCCAGAGATATGAGCCCATATCCAGCATGTGAGATTGGCCAGGGCCCAAGTCCATCATCTCTACCCATCCTTGGTATTCAGGCACCTGTCCCCAGACCTTTTATGTAATCCCTACCAATGGGGTAACCTAAAGCACAATAGAGAACTCCTCCTTCCCCATGGTAGGAATCCTGGCTGTTGATATGAGTGTCCAAACCTCAAAGTGGGAGCCAGCTGCATGGCCAAGGAGACAATGCCCACTCATGAGGGCTGTCCTGGGCACAAGTAGCCATTGTAACCCTCAGCTTGATGAAGCCTTCAAAAAAATGCTCTTAGTTGCACCTCCAGGATCCTGCATTGCAGGCCTGATATGCCCTTAAGCCCAAATCCTAACACATCGTGGGATGTTCCATGTGCACATACCCAGAGCCCGTCACTGGAATCCCTGTTTTGAGGCACCCCTAAGATGGAAAACAGCACTCTTCACTTCCCTGAGAAAGCCACCAAACTAATGGGATCCCCCAGGATCCTTGAGAAGAAGAATCTCCCATGGTCCCATGAGTCCACACCTGTATTCCGAGGCCAGCGTGGATATGCTATCCAGATACAAGAGACTGTGCTACTGGCTTCGAGTCACCTGATTTACAGTTCCTGACGTGCTGCCCTCCAGATCTTTGGATTGGGACTGTGAACACCTCTCCATTAACCTTATCCCGAGTTTGTGTTTGCAGATCTCTCTCTAAAAACAATAGCTCACATGTCCTCCAGGATGGGGCCCCTAGAGTCACACCACAAGACTGTGCTTGCCATCCCCAAGGAAACTGGGCCCATCACAGTTGACCAAACCCTCCTGATTAGGAGAAACCCGGAAGGCTCCTGAGCACATCCCAATATTGGAGGCTGCTCTGGATGCAAATGCACAGTCTGAAACACCCTGATCACCTCCATCCAGGCAGACACCCAAATCAATGGTCCTGAGTCAGATAATTGAACCTGACATGGCCCTAGGACCTCATTGGAAGAGGGATTAACTTTTCAGGCACCTGTCCTCAGAGGCCTCTTCTGGAATACCAACTTATGATACAAATTATGGCCCCTGAGCCCCAGGGTGGGAAATCCTCCATGGCCTCTTGACGCCACCTCTCCATTTGTTGGTCATCGTAGACACAAACTCCAGCCTGAGCAAACATCTGACATCCGCCCATATTCAGGCGCTGATATTGGAATCAGCTGCTGCACACTGGAACTGCCTTTCGCTTTGCAATGAATTTAAGCCTAGCTTCAGACTACAATTTCATCCTCACCCTACTGGTCTGCCATATCTCTTGATAGGGAATTCTGGAGCCACAACGCAACATTCTGCCTTCTTCATAGATAGAAGGACCTGGTGAGTCTGCCCATAAACTGCACATGAAGATCAATATACTCAGCCCAGGAGGGAACCCCTATTTATAGTTTGCCCTAGCCACTAGTGCTGTGTCTGACAGAGCCTGAGCCCCTACCTCGTGTCAGCAACCCAGAGGGTGGGGCCCACATTAACCATGTGAGACCGGCCATGGCCCAGGGCTGTCATTACTACCCATCCTTGGTATTCAGGCATCTGTCCCCTAGATCTTAGCTGGAATCCCTACCAATGGGGGGACCTGAAGCACAATAGAGAATTCATCCTTCGCCATGGCAGGAATCCTGGCTTTTGGATGGGTGTCCAACCCTAGGAATGGGAACTGGCTGCATGGCTGAGTAGACATCGCCCAATCCTGATGGCCTCCGGGGCACAAGCAGGCATTGGGACCCTCAGCTTGACCATACTTTCAAACAAACGCTCTCAGTTGCACCTCCAGGATCCCGCATTGCAGGCCTGGTATGGCCCTAGGCCTAAATATTAACCCTTGGTGGGATTTTCCAAGCACTTAGACCCAGAGCTCATCTCTGGAATGCCTGTTTTGGGGCACGCTTAAGCTGGAAAACAGTACTCATCCCTTCCCGGAGAAATCCAACAAACTATTGAGAACCGCCAGGATCCTTGAGAGGAGAAATCTCCCATGGACCCTTGAGACAACACCTGCAATAAAGGCCATTCTGGAAATTAAATCCAGATACAATTACCTGTGCTACCACCTTTGAGTTACGTGATTTACAGTTCCAGACTTGCTGCCCTCCTGGTCTATGGATTGGGACTATGATCACCTTGCCACTAACCCTAACCTAAGTTTGTGTTTGCAGACTTCTCTCTCAAAATCATGGCGCACATGTCCTCCAGGATGGGGTCTCTGGAGTCACACCACAGGACAGTTCCTGCAATCCCCAAGGAAACTACCCATCACAGTTGTCCAAAAACCCCATATAAGGAGAAACCTGCAAGGAACCTGAGCCAACCCTAGTATTGGATGCCACTCTGGACACAAATGCACAGTCTGAAACACCCTCATCACCTGCATCCAGTCAGACACCAGAGTCAATGATCCTGAGTCAGAAGATTGAATGACATTTCCCTAGGGCCTCATTCAAACCCTTTATTAGGTTTTCAGGCTTCTGTCCTCAGAGACCTGTTCTGGATTACCAATTTATGATACAACATATGGCCGCTGAGCCCCACAACAGAATATCTCCTGCCCCCAGAAGCAATCCAGGCTCCTGGGCCTGTGTCAAATCCTCAGGCTAGATGAATCCTGCATGGCCCATTAACTACCAGCACATTCTAAGATCTCCCTGGTAACAAACCAACATTTTGACCCATCTTCATGAGGTTCCATGTCCAATCCAGTCTTTATTTCTTCGCCTCAAAGCCACCAGATGCCATGTTCCTTCGCTGTCATGGTCAATGAAGGTGTGCTTTCCAGTCACCCATGTGGGAGATCTATGTTATCCGATCTTTCGACATGGGGAACCATGGAGGAAACAAATCAGACTGCCCCTGTCTGGTAGAAGGAAACCTTGCTGTTTGGAGCATCTCAAAAACACCAGATTGGGAAATCCTCCATAACCTCTTGACGCCACCCCTCCATTTTTGTGTCATCATAGACACAAACTCCAGCATGAGCAAATATCTGACATCCACCCTCACTCAAGTGCTGAATATTGGATTCAGACAAAGCACACTGGAAATTTCTTTCGCTTGATACAGAATGTAACCATAGCTTAGGTTTACAATTCCATCCTCAGCCTCCTGGTCCACAAGCCCTCTTGATAGTGAATTATAGAGCCACAAAACAGCATTCTGCCTTCCCCTTACAAACAAGAAGGGCCTGGTGAGTATGCCCAGAAACCATACATGAGGATCAATCTGCTCGGCACTCGAGGGAACCCCAATTTATAGGCTGCCCTGGGCACTAGTGCTGTGTCTGACAGAGCCTGAGCCAAGACCTAGTGTCAGCCACCCAGTGATCGGGGCCCATATCCACAATTTGATACTGGCCATGGCCCATGTCCATCATCTTTACCCATCCTTGGTATTCAGGCCTCTGTCCCCAGACCTTTGCTGGAATCCCCGCTAATGGGGGAACCTGAAGCACTATAGAGAACTCCTCTTTCCCCATGGCAGGATTCTGGCTGTTGGGATGGTTGTCCAACCCTCAAAGTGGGAGCCAGCTGCATGGCCAATGTGACCACGCCCACTCATGAGGGCCACCTGGGCATAAGCAAGTATTGTGACCCTCAGCCCGAGAATGATTTCAAACAAGACCTCTCAGTTGCACCTCCAGGATCCTGCATGCAGGCCTGGTAAGCCACTAGGCCCAAATCCTAACACTTGGTGCGATTTTCCAGGGGACCAAACCCAGAGTCCGTCTCTGGAATCCATATTTTGGGGCACCCCTAACATGAAAAACAGCACTCTTCCCTTCCCCGAAAAAGCCACCAACTATTGGGAGCCACCAGGATCCTTAGAGAGGAAAAATCTCCCATGGACCCATGAGGCCACAACTGCATTCTGAGGCCATCCTGCACACAATACAGAGAAAAAAGCCTGTGATTCTGCCTTTGAGTCACCCGATTAACAGTTCCTGAAGAGCTGCCATCCATGTCTATGCATTGGGCCTGTGATAACCTTGCCACTAACACTAACCCAAGTTTGTGTTTTCAGACTTCCCTCCCAAAACCATGGCTCACATGCCCTCCAGTTTGTGATAACTGGAGCCACACCACGGGATTGTACCTGTCTTCCCAAAGGAAACTGTGATTGTCACTATTAAACAAACCCTCTAGATTAGGAGAAACCTGCAAGTCCCCTAAGCCCAGCCCAATATTGGAGGCCACTCTGGACGCAAATGCACAGTCTGACACACCATATCATCTACATCCAGGCTGATATCCAAGTCAATGGTCCTCAGACAGAAGATTGAACCTGACATGCTCCTAGGATTCACTGGAACACTAGAATAGGTTTTCAGGTATCTGTACTCAGAAGGCTGTTCTGAATATCAATGTATGATACAATATGGTCACTGAGCCACACAAAAGAACATCTGTCCTTAGAAGAAAGCTGTGCTCTGGACCTGTGTCAAACACTCTGGGTAGATGAATCCTTCAAGGCCCCCTGGCAACCAGCACATTCTATGATCTCCCTGACAAAATACCAGCATTGTGACCCATCTTCATGAGACTCCATGACAACTCCAGCCCTTGGTACTTCGGCCCAGAGCCACCAGAATGAAACTGCCATGTTCCTCTGCTGCCATGGTCAATGTAGGTGTACTTTCCAGGCATCCAGCGGGAGTGCTCTGATACCAACTTTCCACATGGGGAACCCTGGAGGAAACAAACCAGACTCCCCTGTACGGTAAAAGGAATCTTTGCTGTATGGAGTATCTCAAGCCTGAGGGTGGGTAATCCTCCATGGCCTCTTGAGGCCACCCATCCATTTGTTGGTCATCATAGACACTAACTCCAGCGTGAGCAATCAACTGACATCTGCACTTACTCAAGTGCTGGATATTTGAATCAGCTGCTACACACTGGAATTGCCTTATGCTTGGCACTGAATTTAAAAGTATCTTGGCGGGACGCCTGGGTGGCTCAGTTGGTTAAACAGCTGCCTTCGGCTCAGGTCATGATCCCAGCGTCCTGGGATCGAGTCCCACATCAGGCTCCTTGCTCCGCAGGGAGCCTGCTTCTCCGTCTGACTCTGCCTTCCACTCTGTCTGCCTGTGCTTGCTCTCGCTCGCTCTCTGACAAATAAATAAAATCTTGAAAAAAAAAAGTAGCTTGGGTTTGCAATTCCATCCTCACCCTGGTGTTCAGTAAGCTCTCTTGATAGGGAATTCTGACGCCACAACACAGCATTCTGCCTTCCCCATAGCAAGAAAAAACAGCCTGGAGAGACTGCCCAGAAACCCTACATGAGGATAAATCTACTCGACCCTCGAGTGAACCCCATTTATAGGTTTACCTGGCCACTAGCGCTGAGTCTGACAGAACCTCGTCTCTGACCTCATGTCAGGACCCAGAGACTGGGCTCCAACTCCAGAATGTGAGACCAGCCATGTCCCAGGGCTGTCATCTCTACCCATTCTTGATTCAGGCATCTGTCCCCAGACATTTGCTGAAATCCCTGCCAATGGGGGAACCAGAAGCACAATAGGGAAATCCTCCTTCCCCATGGCAGGAATGATGGCTCTTGGGATGGGTTTCCAGACCTCAGAGTGATAGCCAGCTGAATGGCCAATGATAACCCGCCCACTCATGAGGGCCGCCCTGGACACAAGCAGGCATTGTGACCCCCAACATGAGCATGCTTTCAAACAAACACTCTCAGTTGCATTCCAGAATCCAAATTTGCAGGCCTGATATGCCCCTAAGCACAAATCATAACACCTGGTGGGATTTTTCAGGGGCCCAGAAACACAGCCTGTCTCTGGAATCCCTGTTTTGGGACACCCCTAAGATGTAAAATAGCACTCTCCCCTTCGCCAAGAAAGCCACCATAGTATAGGGAGCCGCTAGGATCCTTGAGAGGAAAAATCTCCCATGGATCCATGAGACCACACCTGCATTCCGAGGCCATCCTGGACACAAAAGCCAGATACACAAGCCTGTGCTACCACCTTCAAGGCAACTAATTTATAGTTCCAGACGAGCTGCCCTCCAGGTCTATGCATTGGGCCTGCGATCACCTCACCGCTAACCTTAACCCGAGTTTGTGCTTACAGACTTCTATCCCGAAACCATGGCTCATATTTCCTCCAGGATGGGGTCTCTGGAGCCACACCAAAGGACTGTGCCTGCCATCCCCAAGGAAAATGTGTCCGTCACATTTGCCTAAAACTTCGAGATAAGGAGAAACCTGCAAGGCCCCTGAGCCCACCCCAATACTGGAGGCCCCTCTGGACACAAATGTGCATTCTGAAATACGCTGATCACCTGAATCCAGACAGATACCCAAGTCAGTGTTTCTCAGTCAGAAGATTGAACCTGACATGCTCCTATGACCTCATTGTAATCAGAGACCTGTTCTGGAGTACCAACTTAAGATACAACATATGGTCCCTGATCCCCACAACAGAACATCTCCTTTCTCTAGATGGAAGCCGTGCTCTTGGAACTGTGTCAAACCCTCAGGGTAGATGAATCCTACTTGGCCCGTAGCCACCAGCAGAATCTAAGATCTCACTGGTAACAAGCCAGCATTGTGAGCCATCTTCATGAGATTCCATGTCAACTACAGGCCTTGGTACTTCACCCCAGAGCCTTCAGAAAGAACCTGCCATGTTCCTCAGCTGCAATGTTCAGTGGAAGTGTGCTTTCCAGGCATCCATGTGGGAGTGCTCTGCTACCCAAACTTTCCACATGGGGGACTCTCGAGCAAACAAATCTGACTGCCCTGTCCTGTAGAAGGAAACCTGGCTGTTTGGAGCATCTCACAAGCTCAAGTGTGGGAAATCCTCTATGACCTCTTTTCAACTCCTCTCCATTTGTCGGTCATTATAGACACAAACTCCAGCTTGAGCAAACATCTGACGTCTGCGCTTACTCAGGTGCTGGATATTCGAATCAGCCGCTGCACACTGGAAATGCCATTCGCTTGTCACTGAATTTATTCATAGCTTGGGTTTACAATTCCATCCTCACCCTACTGGTCCACAAGCCCTCATGATAGGGAATTCTGCAGCCACAACACAGCATTCTGCCTTCCCAATAGAAAGAAGAAGGGCCTGGTGAGTCTGCCCAGAAACTCCACATTATGATCAATCTACTTGTCCCTTGAGGGAACCCTGAATTATAGACAGCCCTGGCCCCTAGTGTTGTGTCTGACAGAGCCTAAGCCCCGACCTCGTGTCAGCCACCTAGAAGGCGGGGCCCATATCCCGCATGTTAGACTGGCCACGGAACAGAGCCGTCATCTTTACCCATCCTTGGTATTCAGGCATGTGTCCCCAGACCTTTCCTGGAATCCCTACCAATGAGGGAACCTGAATCACAATAGAGAAATCCTCATTGCCCATGGCAGGATTCCTGTAAGTTCAGAAGGGTGTCCAACACTCAGAGTGTTAGCCTACTGAATGGCCATTGAGACCACCCCCATTCCTGAGGGCCACCCTATGCAAAAGCTTGCATAGTGACCCTCAGCCTGAGCATGCTTTCAAACAAACGCTCTCAGTTGTATCTCCAGGACTTGCATTGGAGGCCTGGTAAGCCCCTATGCCCAAATCATAACCCTTGGTGGGTATTTCCAGGTGCCCAGAGCCAGAGCACTTCTCTGCAATCCCTGTTATGGGACACCCTTAATATGGAAAACAGAACTCTTTCCTCTCTGAGAAAGCCACCACATTATAAGGAGCCGCCAGGATACTTGAGAGGAAATATCACCCATGGACACCTGAGACCACACCTGCATTCTTAGTCCATCGTGGATACACAATCCAGATAAAAAAGCCTGTGCTACCTCCTTTGAGGCATGCGATTTACATTTCACACGGAGCTTCCCTCCAGGAGTATGCATTGGGCCTACAATCACTTTGCCACTAAACCTAACCCACATTTGTGTTTGCAGACTTCCCTCCCAAAACCATGGCTCTCATGCCCTCCAGCATGGGGTCTCTGGAGCCACACCACAGGACTGTGCCCACCATTGCCAAGGAAACTGTGCCCATCAAATTGCCCTATCTTTCCAGATTAGGAGAAACCTGCAAGGCCCCTGAGCCCACCCCAATACTGGTTTCCACTCTGTACACAAATGCACAGTATGGAACACCCTGATCACCTACATCTAGGCAGACATTGAAGTCAATGATACTGAGTCAGAGGATTGAACCTGACATTCCGTTAGGATTTTATTGGGACCCTAGATTAAATTTTCAGGCATCTATCCTCAGAGGCCTGTTCTGCAATACCAAATTATGATACATTTGGTCCGTTAGCCCCACATCAGAACATCTCTGGTCCGAGAAGGAAACCGTGCCCTTTGACCAGTGTCAAACCCTCAGGGTAGATGAATCCTACATGGTCCCTTAGCCACCAGCACACTGTAAGGTCTCCATGGTAACAAACCTGCATTATGACCCATCTTCATGAGACTTCATGTCAACTCCAGGCCTTGGTAATTCGCCCAAGAGCCACCAGAACGAATTGGCCATGTTTCTCAGCTGCAATTTTAATGGAGGTGTGCTTTTCAGGCATCCACGTGGGAGTGCTCTGCTACCCAAACTTTCCACATGGGGGACCCTGGAGCAAATAAACCAGACTCCCACTGTGTGGTAGAAGGAAACTTTGCTGTTTAAAGCATCTCACAAGCCCCAGCATGTGAAATCCTCCATGGCCTCTTGACGCCACCCCTCCATTCATCGGTCATCATAGACATAAACTCCAGCATGAGGAAATGTCTGACTTTCACCTTTACTCAGGTGCTGGATATCTGGAATCAGACACTGCACAATGGAACTGCCTTTTGCTTGGCACTGAATTGAACCTTAGCTTGAGTTTACAATTCCATCCTCACCCTACTGGTCCCCAAGCCCGCTTGATAGGGAATTCTGGGGCCACAGCGCAGCTTTTTGCCTTCCCCTTAGAAAGAAGAAGGGCATGGTGATTCTGCCCAGAAACTCTGCATGAGGATCAATCTGCTCAGCCCTTGAGGGATCCCTGATTCATACTCAGCCCTGACCACTAGTTCTGTTTCTGACAGAGCCTGAGTGCTCAATTCATGTCAGCTACTCAGAGAGTCAGGCATGTGAGACTGGCCATGTCTCAGGTCCCTCATCTCTACCCATCCTTGGTATTCAGGCATCTGTCCCCAGACATTTGCTAGAATACCTGCTAATGGGGGAACCTGAGGCACAATAGAGAATTCTTCCTTTTCCATGGCAGGAATCCTGGTAGTTGGGATGGGTGTCCTACATTAAAGTGGTAGCCAGCTGCATGGCCAAGGAGACAACTCCCACTCATAAGGGCTGCCCTAATCACATCAGGCATTGTGACACTCAGACTAGCATGCTTTCAAACAAACGCTCTCAGTTGTACCTCCAAGTCACACATTGTAGGCCTGGTACTCCCCTAGGCCCAAATCCTAATCCTGGTGGGATTTTCCAAGCACCCAGACTCACAGCCCTTCTCTGGAATCCCTTTTTGGGGAACATCTAAGATTGAAAACAGCACTCTTCCATTCAAACGAGAAAGCCACCATACTATTGGGAGCTTCCAGGATCTGTAGAGAGGAAAATACTCTCATGGAAACATTAGAACACACCTGCATTCCAAGGCTATCATGGACACACAATCCAGATACAAAAGCCAGTGCTAGTGCCTTCGAGGTACGTGATTTATAGTTCCTGACGATCTGCCCTCCAGGTCTATGCATTGGGCCTACGATCACCTCGCAACTCAACCTAATCCGAGTTTGTGATTGCAGACTTCTCTCCCAAAACCATGGCTTACATGCCCTCCACGATGGAGTCTCTGGAGCCACACCACAGGACTGTGCCTGCCACCCCCAAAGAAACCGTGCCCACAAATTTTCCTAAACCTTCAAGATTAGGAGAAACCTGCAAGGCCCCAGAGCCCACCCCAATATTGGAGGCCACTCTGTACACAAAGGCACAGTCAGAAACACCCTGATTGCCTACATATAGGCAGACACCGAAGTCAATGGTCCTGAGTCTGATGATTGAACCTGAAATTCCCCTTGGACTTCATTGGAACCCTAGATGAAGTTTTTAGGCATCTGTCCTCAGAGGCCTGTTCTGGAATTCCAACTTATGATACAACATTTGGTCCGTGAGCCCCACAACAGAACATCTCCGATACCCAGAAAAAAACCGTGTTCTTCGACCGGTGTCAAACCATCAGGATAGACTAATCATACATGGCCCCTTAGCCACCAGCACATAGTAAGATTTCCGTGGTAACAAAACTGCATTGTGACCCAACTTCATTAGAATCCAGGCCTTGGTACTTTGCCCTAGAGCAACCAGAAAGAACCTGCCATGTTCCTTAGGTGCAATGGTCAATGTAGGTGTGCTTTCCAGTATCCACGTGCGAGTACTATGCTACCCAAACTTTGCACATGGGGGAACCTGGTGTAAACAAACCAGACCTCCCCTGTCCAGTAGAAGGAAACCTTATGTTTGGATCAACTCACAGGCCTCAGCGTGTAAACTGCTCCATGGCCTCTTGATGCCACCACTCCATTGGTCGGTCATCATAGACACAAACTCCAGTCTAAGCAAACATCTGACATGCACCCTTATCCCGGTGCTGGATGTCTTGAATAAACCACTGCACATTGGATCTGCCTTCCACTTGGCACTGAATTGAACCATAGCTTGTGTTTACAATTCCATCATCACCTGACTGGTCCCTAAGCCCTCTTGATAGGGAAATCTGGGGCCACAACGCAGCATTCTGCCTTCCCCATCGAATGAAGAAATGCCTGGTGAGTCTGCCCTGAAAACCCACATGAGGATCAATCAGGTCGGCCCTCGAGTCAACACCGATTTATAGGCTGCCATGGCCACTAGTGCCGTGTCTGACAGAGCCTGAGCTCGACTGAGTTTCAGCCACTAGAGAGCAGGCCCCATATCTAGCATTTGGGATTGCCATGGCCCAAGTATGTCATCTCTACCCATTCTTGATATTCAGGCACCTGTCCCCAGACCTTGGCAGGGATCCCTGCCAATTAGGGAACTTGAAGCACAATAGAGAACTCTTCTTTCCCCATGGCAATAAACCTGGCTTTTGGGATGGGTGTTCTACCCTCAAAGGGGGAGCCAGTTACAACATCAATGACACCACACACACTCCTGAGGACTACCCTTGGCACAAACAGGCATTGTGACCCTCACCCTGAGCATGCTTTCAAAAAATCCCTCTCAGATTCACCACAATGATCCCTCATTTCAGGCCTGGTATGCCTGTAGGTTCAAATCATAAAACTTGGTGGGATTTTCGAGGTGCCCAGACCCAGAGACCATCTCTGGAATTTTTGTTTTGGTGCACCCTTCAGATGGAAAACAGCACTCATCCCTTCCCCAAAAATGTCACCAAATTATGAGGAGCCACCAGGATCCATAGAGAGGCAATGTCTCCCATGGACCCATGAGAACACACCTGCATTCCGAGGCCATCCTGGACACACAATCCGGAGAGAAAAGCCTGTGCTACTGCCTTCTATTCACCCTAATTACAGTTCCAGATGAGCTGCTCTCAAGGTATATGCATTGGGCCTGTGATCACCTCGCCACTCACCCTAATTCGAATTTGTGTTTGCAGACTTATCTACCAAAACCATGGCACACATGCCCTCCAGGATGGGGTCTCTGGATCCACACTGCAGGACTGTCCCTGCCATCCACAAGGAAACTGTTTCCATCACAGTTGCCCAAACTGTCTAGATTAGGAGAAACCTACAAGGCCTCTGGGCCTACCCCAATTTCGGCGGCCGCTCTGAACACAAATGCACAGTCTGAAATACCCTGATGCCCTACATCCAGGAACACAGCCAAGTCAATGGTCCTGAGTCAGAATAATGAACCTAACATGCCCCTAGGACGTCATTGGAACCATTGATTCGGTTTTCAGACATGTGTCCTCAGAGGCCTGTTCTAGAATGCGAACTTATGATACAACATGTGGTGGCTGGGCCACACAACAGAACATCTCCTGTCCCCAGAAGGAAACCGTGCCCTACAATCTGTGCAAAATCCCAGAGTAGTAGATTCCTGCACAACTACTAAGCCACCAGCACATTCTAAGATCTACCTGGTAACAAACCAGCTGTGTGGCCCATCTGCAAGAGATTCCATGTCAAATCAAGGACTTGGTACTTTGCTACAGAGACACCAGAATAAAGCTGCCATGTTCTTCAGTTGCAATGGTCAATGAAGTTGAACATTCCAGGCATCCATGCGGTAGAGCTCTGCTACCCAAACTTTCCACATGGGGGACCCTGGAGCAAATAAACCACACTCCACCTGTCCAGTAGAACGAAACCTTGCTATTTGGAGCAGCTCATGAGTCTCAACGTGAAATTCCCTCCATGGCTTCTTGACGCCACCCCTCCATTTGTCAGACATCATAGACACAAACTCCAGTGTGAGCAAATATCCGACGTCCTCCCTTACTAAGGTGCTGGATATCTCGAAAAAGCTGCTGGACACAGGAACTGCCTTCCGCTTGGCAGTGAATTGAACTGTAGCTTGTGTTTACAATTCCTTCCTCACCCGACTGGTCCCCAAGCCTTCTTGATAGCGAATTATGGACACACAACACAGCATTCTGCCTTCCCGATAGAAACAAGTGCCTGGTGAGTCTGGCCAGAAACCCCACATGAAGATCAATCTGCTCGGCCCTATATCGGAGGGACCCTGATTTATAGGTTGCCCTGGCCACTAGTGCTGTGTCTGACAGAGCCTGAGCCCAGACCTAGTGTCAGTCACCAGAGTTTGAGCCCCACATCTAGCATTTGGGATTGCCATGGCTCAAGTATTTCATCTCTACCCATCCTTGGTATTCAGGCACCTGTCCCCAGACCTTTGCTGGAATCCCTGACAATGGGGCATCCTGAAGCACAATAGAGAACTCCTCCTTCTTCATATCAGGAAACTTGGCTGTTAGGATGGGTGTTCAACCCTGAAAGGGGGAGTCATTTACAAGTCCAGTGAGACCACACAAACTCCTCAGGGATGCCCTGGAGGCAAACAGGCCTTGTGACCCTCAGCCTGAGCATGCTTTCAAACAATCCTTCTCTGTTGCACCACCATGAACCCGCATTGCAGGCCTAATATGCCCCTAAGCCCAAATCCTAGCACATGTTGTGATGTCCCAGATGCCATGAACCAGAGCCCGTCTCTGGAATCCCTGTTTTGGGGCACCCATAAGGTGGAAAACATCACTCTCCCCTTCCCCGAAAAAGCCACCAAACTATGGAGAGCCACCAGGATCCATAGAGAGGAAAGGACTCCCATGGACCCATGAGACCACACCTGCATTCCAAGGTCATGCTGGACACACAATCCAAAGAGAAAAGCCTGTGCTACTGCCTTCCAGTCTCCCTAATTATAGTTCATGAAGAGCTTCCCTCCAGGTCTACGCATTGGGCCTGTGATCACCTCGCCACTCACCCTAATTTGTATTTGTGTTTGCAGACTTCTCTCCCAAAACCATGGCTCACATGCCCACCAGAATGTTATCTCTGAAGCCACACCACAGAACTCTGGCTGCCAACCCCAAGGACACTGTGCATATCAGATTTGCCCAAACCTTCCAAATTAGGAGAAACCTGTGTGGCCCCTGAGCCCACACCAATATTGCCGGCCATTCGGGATGGAAATGCGCAGTCTGAAACACCCTTATCACCTACATCCAGGGAAATAGCCAAGTCAATGATCGTGAGATAGACGATTGAACCTAAAATGCCCCTAGGCTCTCAATGGAACCCCATTAGGTTTTTAGGCATCTGTCCTCAGGGGCCTGTTCTGAAATACCAATCTATGACACATCATGTGGTCTCTGAGCCACACGACAGAACATCCCCTGTCCCCAGAAGAATATCATGCTCTTCGACCTGTGCCAAACCCTCAGGGTAGGAGAATCCTGCATGGCACCTTAGCAACCAGCACATTCTAAGTTCTCCCTGGTAACAAACAAGCATTGTGACCCATCTGCAAGAGATCCCATGTCAACTCAAGGCCTTGGCACTTTGTCCCAGAGCCACCAGAACGAATCTGCCATGTTCCTCAGCTGCAATTGTCAATGGAGGTGTTCTTTCCTGGCATCCATGCCGGAGAGCTCTTCTTCACAAACTTTCCACATGGGGAAACCTAGAGTAAACAAACCAGACTTCACCTACACTGTACAAAGAAATGTTACTTTTTGCAGCAGTTCACAGTCCTCAGCATGTGAACTCCTCCATGGCCTCTTTATACCACCCCTCCACTTGTCGGTCATCATAGACAAAAACTCTAGTGTGAGCAAGCATCTGACATCCACCCTTATTCCAGTGCTGGATGTCTCGAGTAAACTGCTACAAATTGGAACTGCCTTCTGCTTGGCACTGAATTGAACCATAGCTTTTGTTTACAATTCCACCCAAAACTGACTGGTTCCCAAGCTCTCGTGATTGGGAAACCTGGAGCCACAACACAGCATTCTGCCTTCCCTATTGAATGAACAAATGCCTGGGAATCTTCCCAAGAAACTCCACATGAGGATCAATCTGCTCCGCCCTCGAATCTACTCTGATATAAAGGCTGCCATGGCCACTAGCGCTGTGTCTGACAGAGCCTGAGCCCCGACCGAGTTTTAGGCCTCATATATAGCATTTGGGATTGCTATGGCCCAAGTACGTCATCTCCACCCATCCTTGGTATTCAGGCACCTATCTCGAGACCTTGCTGGAAACCCTGCCAATGGGGCAACCTGAAGCACAGAGGAACCTGACAGAAGAGAACTCATCCTTCCTCATGGCAGGACATTTGGCTGTTGGGTTGGGTGTCCAACTCTCTAAGAGGGAGCCAGATATATGACCAATGAGACCACTCCCACTCCTGAGGGCCGCCATGGGAGCAAACAGGCATTGTGAGACTCAGCCTGAGCAAGCTTTCAAACAATCCCTCTCAGTTGCACCCTCATGATCCTGCATTGCAGGCCTCATACACCCCTAGGTGCAAATCCTAACCCTTGGTGGGAAGTCCCAGATGCCCAGAAAAAGAGCCTGTATCTGGAATCCCTGTTTTGGGGCACCCATAAGATGGAAAACAACACTCTTCCCTTCCCCAAAAAAGCCACCAAACTATGAGCTGCACAGATCCATAGAGAGGAAAAGTTTCCCATGGACCCATGAGACTATACCTGCATTCCAAGGCCATCCTGGACACACAATATAGAGAGAAAAGCCTGTGCTACTGCCTTCCAGTCACCCTAATTACTCCTGACAAGCTGCACTCCAGGTCTACTCATTGGGCCTGTGATCACCTTTCCACTAACCATAACCCACATTTGTGTTTGCAGACTTCTCTCCCAAAACCATGGCTCATATGCCCTCCAGGACAGGGTCTCTGGATCCACAACACATGACTGGGCCTGCCATCCCCAAGGAAACTGTGCCCGTCAAACCTGCCCAAACCTTCCAGTTTAGGAGAAACACGCAAGAGCCCTGAGCCCGACCCAATATTGTCGGCAGCACTGGACACAAATGCCAGTCTGAAACGCCCTGATCACCTACATCCAAGCAGACAGCCATTTCAATGTTCCTGGGTCAGAAGATTGTACCTGACATGCTCCTAGGACGTCATTGGAACACTAGATTAGGTTTTCAGGCATCTGTCCTCAGGGTCCTGTTCTGAAATACCAAATTAGGATACAACATGTGGTCCCTGAGCCACACAATAGAATATCTCCTGTCCCCAGTAGGAAACCATGCCCTTCGACCTGTGCCAAACCCTCAAGATTGGAGAATCCTGCACAGCACCTTAGACACCAGCACAAACTCTAGTTTGTGCGTTGACCCATACCACAAGCTTTCCATCTGATGGACAGTCGAGTCCTGTTGAATGGCTCCAGGATGTCCCATACGGAAAGACTGGAGAGCAGGATTCGAAGGATGGATGCCTGTACAGCATACCTCACATTCCCATTGGCTCTTTGTGACAAGACATGTTTGAACTACTGGCTCTGGGGCGAGCTAACTAGGGGGCTGAATTGAAATGGACTCTCCTGCGGATGGGTCATAGTGTGGGTTTGTGTGCATGGAGACCTTGGAATATGTTGGCAGCTCAGGGGCCATGAAGTATTCGCCTAACCGAAGGGTGTAATTTTGCTCCAATTAAAAAGAGATCCCTATGTGGAGATGAGACAGGTTCTCTTTGGTGCCTCAGAAAAGCCCCAGATACTGGTCTTCAAACCAGTTCTCTGTGTAGAGACACCTGGAAACCAAAGCTAGGGTTCAGATTAGAGCCTAGATGCCTGTCCGTTTCAATCTTCTGTCTCTGGGGACACTGTCTGAGTATCTAAGTGAAGATAGTTGCTCAGCTGGTGTCAGAGTGCCCCTCTTAGTCCATGGCCGAGGCATGGCCTTGGAGACCTTATTGGATTCTCCTAATCTCTAGGGTTGTGATCAATGGATTGGGTACAGTTTTCTTGGAGAGGACTGGCACAGTCCTTCAGTGTGTCTCCATAGGCCCTAGCCTGGAGGGTGTGTGGGTCCGGGCTGTGGGTACAGAAGTCTGAAAACACAAACTCGGCTTGGGTGTGGAGCCGAGAGCATGGCAGAATGGACCCACAGACCGTGAGAGGAGATCCTCAGCTTATGAAAGAAGGGCAAATGGGAGGCAGTCACGCAAGCTTTTGTCTTTGGATGTTTTGTCTCCCATAGCCGTGGAATGTAGGGGTGACCTCAGGGGCTATGGAAGAGTCTCCCTCTCTGAGGAGTTGGTCCAGCTCTTAAGATTTTGGGGACATTTTGTGGGAAGGGTGGAGTCCTGCTGTCTGGCTCAGGTGTTCTTCCAGGAGAGGGACTCCAGATCACAGTCCTGGGTTCGAGCAAATGGAATACTCGAGCTCTTGTGAAGATTGGGATCATAGGGGCTTGGCAAGCCCCATATGCGGGCTCTTGGTCCAGGCCCTGAGAGACCTTACTTCGACATGGGGCCCATGCTGATGGTCCCAATGCGAGTTTGTACCCAAGGAGGCACTCAAGTTTAGGCTTGGCCTCAGGGGCCATGAAGGTTTCTCCTACACTGAAGGTATGACTCCATGCCAACAGCAAGCTTTCCAGCCATGGGGAAGGAGAAGATCTGATTTGTGCTTCAGTTACCCACGTTTGCCAGGATTTGATATAATATCTAGGGTCAGATGTCTGAAAACCCAGGTTGGGAAGAGATGACGGCATAAGGCCATGGCCTGTCTGATGTGCTTAGTGTGCAGCCAGCTGTTTCCTTGTCTGTCGGGACGTCAGGCTGTGTCAGACAGAGCATTACTGACCAGGGTAGCCTTTCCAGTTAGGGTGCGGTCGAGGCCAGAGCAGGTTGGTTCTCATTTGTGGTTTCTGGAGAGCCCCATAGGGCAACGTTTTTCTTCTGGTGGGCAGGCAGAAAACTGTGTTGTGGTTCTGGAATTCCCAGTCTGGAGGGCTTGTTTGCCAGGAGTGTGAAGAGGGAAGTCTGAAAACACAAGCTAGCGTTAGGTTTGGGGCCGAGGGCATGGCAGGCCCACTCTGCAGAGACTGAATCGAGATCTCCTGCATCTGAGGTCAGGGCGAGTATCAGACGTTGCCTCAGGTTGGAGTTTGTGTCCATTATGGCCCCTTCCTGAAGGGGGTGGGGGCGTCATGAGGCCAGGGAGGTTTCCCAACGCTGGGAGTTATGAGCTGCCCCAAACATCAAGGTTTCCTCTGTAGGACAGTCGAGTACTATGAGATGGTTCTAGGATGACCCCTACAGAAAGACTCGAGAGAAGGGGTCTAAGCATGAATGTCTGCAAATGCCACCTCACATTCCCACTGGCTGCTTGGGGCAAGGAAGGCTCAATCTGCAGGCTCTTGGGCGGGTTTCTCAGAGGGCTGAGTAGAAAAGGACTCTCCTGAGGATGAGTCATACTGTGGGTTGGTGGCCATGGAGACCTTGGAATGTGGCGGGGGCTCAGGGACTCTGCAGGTTTCTCCAAACCGAAGGGTTTGACACAGCTCCAACAATGAACTTCCCATGTGGAGACGATAGTTGTTCTGTTTGGTGTCTCAGGAAAGCCCCAGATGCTGGTCTTCAAACCCAGGCCTCTGAGGAGTGACACCTGGAAACCAAAGCAAGAGTTCAGATTAGGGCCCAGGGGCCTGTCTGGTTCAATCTACTGTCTCTGCCGACATCTGTCTGTGTTTCTGCATGGAGGTAGTTGCTCAGCTTGTGTCAGGATGCCTTTGTCCAGAGAGGCTTATAGTAGTGGGATGTCCTCGGGGGCCTTGAGGTTTCTCCTATTCTGTGGGGTTATGGGCAATGGAATGGGCATAGTCTCCTTGGAGAGAGCAGGACAGTCCTGTGGTGTGGCTCCAGAGGCCACAGCCTGGCGGCTGTGTGGGCCAGGGCTGTGGGGACAGACATCCAAAAACACAAACTCGGCTGAGGTTTGGGGCTGAGGTTATGGCAGGAGTGATCTACAGTCCGTGAGGGGAGCTCATTGTGATTAGAAAGTAAGGCGAGTGAGAGGCGGTCGTTCAGGCTTATGTCTCTGGATGTTGTATTCATGATGGTCATTTAATGTAAGCATGGTCTCATGGGCCATGGAAGTCTCCCTCTCTGGTGATTTGTCCGGCTCCCAAGAGATTGGGGTCATTTTGTGGGAAGGGAGGAGTCCTGTTTTCTGCCTCATGTGTCCCCACAATAGAGGGATTCTAGAGCAGAGCACTGAGTACATACAACTGGAATACCCACCCTCTGCTTAGGCCTGGGGTCCTATGGGCATGGCAAGCCCATATGCAGATTCTTGGTCCAGCCACTGAGAGACGTTACTTGAATAGTGGACTCATGCTGAGGGTCACAATGTGTGTTTGTGCCCAAGGTGGTCCTCAATATTGGGCGGGACCTCATTGAGCTTGCAGGTTTCTCCTACAGTGAACCTTGGACATGCCAACCTCAGGGTTTCTTGCCATGGGGAAGGAGGAGTTTTGATTTCTGCATCACGTTCACCTCTGGGCACTAATTGGAGATAAAGTCTAGGTTATGAAGCCTGAAAACCGAGGTTTGGAAGAGATGACGACCTAAGGCCATGGCGGGTCCGATGTGTTCAGTTTGGGGCCAGCTTTCTAGGTGTCGTTCAGGAGGTCTGCACTCAGGCTGTGCCAGACAGGGCATTCGTGCCCAGATACGCTGTATAATTGGGGTACAGTTGAGTGGCATGCAGAAGATAATTATTTGGGGTTTCTCCGTAGCCCCATAAGGCAAAGTCTTTCTTCTGGAGGGCAGGCAGAGTGCTGCATTCTGGCTCCGGAACTGCCAAACTGGAGGCCTTGCGGCCAGGAATGCAAGGGTGTAAGTCTGAGAACTGAAGCTTTGCTTTGGTTTCAGGGCGAGGAAATGGCAGGCACACTCTGCAGAGCTGAATTTAGATTTCATGCATCTGAGGTCAGGGCGAGGTTCATATATTGGCACAGGTTGGAGTTTCTGTCCATGATGGCCCCTTCATGAAGGGGGGTCATCACACCGCCATTGGTGTTTTCCCATGATGGCAGTAGTGAGATGCTCCAAACCACAAGGATTTTCTGCGGGTCAGTTGAAACCTGTTGGATGGCTCCAGGACATCCCATATGGAACAATTGCAGAGCAGGGTTCTAAGGATGGATGCCTGGGCATCCGGCCTTGCATTCCAATTGTCTCCTAGCGAAACGGCACGTTTGATTGCTGCCTATGATGTAGCAGCTGAGGGGGCTGAGTTGAAATGCATTCTCCTGAGGATCGGTCATAATGTGGGATTGTGTCCATGGAGACCTTGGAATGGGGCAGTGGCACCAGGGCTCTGAAGGATGCTCCTAACCAGAGGTTTTGACACAGCTCCAAGAAGCATTTTTCCCATGGGGAAACAAGATTTGTTCTCATTGGTGCTTCAGTAACCCCCAATATGCTGGTATTGGAAAGCAGAACTCTGAGGAGAGATGCCTGGAAACCAAGGCAATGGATCTGATTAGGGCCTGGGGCCTGTCTGGTTTAATCTTCTTCTCTCGGTTCATCTGTCTATGGGATTGAGTGGAGGTAGTTCCTCAGCTGGTGTCAGATTGCCCCTATTTGTCCTGGGCAGTCTAAACTATTGGGATGGCCACTTTGACTTTGGAGGTTTCTCCTAATTTGCAAGTTTGTGGCCAATGAAATGGGCAGAATTCCTTTGGGGAGGGAAGGCACAATCCTGAGGTGTGGCTCTATGGGCTCAAGCATGGAGGGTGTGTGGGTCAGAGCTGTGGGGACAGAAGTCTGAAAACAGAAACTCGTCTTAGGTTTGGGGACATAGGTATGGGAGGCCCGATCTACAGACCTTGAGGAGAACTCTTCAGGATATGAACAAAGAGTGAGTGTGACGCACTTGCTCAGGCTTTTGACTCTGGATTTTGTGTCACTGATGGCCGTGGAATGTAGGGGCGTCCTCATGGACCATGGGTGAGACTTCCTCTATGGGGATTTGGATGATCCCAATATTTTGGGGTCATTCCGTGGGATGGGAGGAGTCCATTCTGTTTTTTTTTTTTTTTCCTCAGGTGTGCCACTAAAGAGGGATTCCAGAGCAGAACCCTGGGAAGGGGCGACTGGACAACCCGAACTCTGTATAAGATTGGGGGCCTAAGGGCATGGCAATCCCCATATGGGGTACCTTGGTCCAGCCACTGAGAGGTCTTACTTGAGTACAGTGCTCACACTGAGGGTCACAATGCATGTTTGTGCCCAATGTAGGCATCAAGCATGGGCGGGGACTCATGGGCCATGCTTGATTCTCCTACACTGAACTTTGGACAACATACGAACCACAAGGTTTCTTTCCATGGGGAAGGAGGAATTCTGGTTTCTGCATCATGTTCACCCCTGGGCAGTGACTGGAGATAAGATCTAAGTTCTGAATCCAGAAAATCGAGGTTGGGATGAGATGATAACCTAAGGTCATGAAGGGTCCGATCTGCTCAGTGTGCGGTCAGCTTTCTGGGTGTTGTTCAGGAGGTATGGATTCAGGCTGTGTCAGACAGTGCATTAGTGCCCAGGTTAGAATGTATAATTTGGGTACAGTTGAGTTCCATGTAGGTTCATCCTCATTTATTGTGTCAGGGAAGCTCACTGGGGCAACATTTTTCTTCTGGTGGGCAGGCAGAGTGCAGCATTGTGGGTCCAGAATTGCCAAACTTGAGGGCATCGGGACCAGGAGTGTGAGGACGTAAGTCTGAGATCATAAGCTAGACTTAAGTTTCAGGGCGAGGGCACGGCAGGCACCCTCTGTAGATCCGAATCAAAATCTCATTCATCTGAAGTCAGGACGAGGATCAGACTTAGGCGCAGGTTGGAGTTTCTGTCCATGATGGCCCCTTCATCAAAGGGGTGGAATCTCGAGGCCATGGAGGTTTTCCCACGTTGGGAGTTGTGGGATGCTCCAATCTGCAAGGATTCCTTCTGCGGGAAAATTGAGAACTGTTGGATGGCTCCAGGACATCCCATATGGAATGACTCCAGAGCCGGGTTCTAAGGATGGATGCCTGAGCAGACTGCCTCTTACACCAATTGTCTCCCTGCCACAAGACAGGTACGATCTGATGGCTATGCAGGAGCAATCGTGGGAGCTGAGTTGAAATGGACTCTCCTGAAGATGGGTCTTAATGTGTGTTTGTGTCCACGAGGACGTTGGAATGGGGTGGTGGCCCCAGGGCTCTAAAGGATTCTAACCGGAGATTTTGAAACAACTCGAAAGAGCAAGTTTTCCATGTGGAGACAAGATTTGTTCTAATTGGTGCCTCAGGAAACCCACATATGCTGGTATTAGAACCAGGCCTCTGAGGAGAGATACATAGAAACCACAGCAATGCATTCAATTAGGTCCTAGGAGCCTCTCTGGTTCAATCTTCTTCTCTGTCGACATCTGTCTATTTTATGAAATGGAGGTAGTTGCTCAGCTGGTGTCAGACCGCTCCTGTTTGTCCGGGTGGCCTACACTATAGGGATGGCCTCGGGGACTTTGGAGGTTTCTCCTAAATTGTATGATTATGGACAATGGCATGGGCAGAATTCCTGTGGAGTGGGCAGGCACAGACCTGATGTGTGGCTCCAAGGGCCCAGCCTTGAGGGTGTGTGGGCAAGGACTGTGGGGACAGATGTCTGAAAACACAAACTCAGCTTAGCTTTGGGGACGTAGGTATGGCAGGTCCGATTTACAGACTATGAGGAGAACTTTTTGGGATATGAATAAAGGGTGAAAGTGTGACACTTGTCAGGGTTTTGCCCCTGGATTTTGTGTCAATGATGGCTGTGGAATGTCGAGGAGTCCTCATGGGCCATGGAAGAGTCTTTCTCTCTGTGGATTTGGCCAGATCCCAATTGTTTTGGGTTAATCTGTGGGATTTAGTTTTGTTAACTAAGGTGTCCCACCAAAAGAGGGATTCCAGAGCAGAACCCTGGACAACAAGAAATCTAACTAAAAATACGGGCCTAGGGGCATGGCAAGCCCAATATGCCTTCTAATGGTCCAGCCACTGAGAGGCCTTCATTGAGGACAGAACTCATGCTGAGGGTCACAATGCGTGTTTATGCCCTCGTGGTACTCAAGCATGGGTGGGGACTCATGGTGCATGCTTGTTTCTCCTACACTGAATGATAGTCAACATGTCAACCACATGAGTTCTTGCCATGGGGAAGTATTAATTCTGATTTCTGCATGTCATTCACCCCTGGGTAGTGATTGGACATAAGGTCTAGGTTGTGAAGTCTGAAAACCGAGGTTGGGAAGAGATGACGACCTAAGACCATGTTGGGTCCGATATGCTCAGCGTGGAGCCAGCTGTCTGGGTGTTGGTCGAGAGGTCCAAGCTTGGGCTGTGTCAGACAGGGCATTAGTGCCCAGGGTAGATTGTATAATTGGGGTACAACTGAGTGCCGTGCAGGTTGATCTTTATTTGGTATTTCTGGTTAGACCCAAGGGCAATGTTTTTCTTCTGGAGAACAGGCAGAGTGCTGCATTGTGGCTCCGGAATTTCCAAAGTGGATGCCTTGTGGATGGGGAGTGTGAGGACGGAAGTCTGAGAACACATGTTAGGCGTAGGTTCTGGGCGAGGGCACGGCAGGCACCCTCTGCAGATCTGAATCGGGATATCATGAATCTGAAGTCAGGGCGAGGTTCAAACCTAGGCTTAGGTTTGAATTTCTGTCCATTCTGGCCACTTTATGAAGGGGACAGCATCTCCAGTCCATGGATGTTTACCCACAATGGAAGTTGTGAGATGCTCCAAACAACAAAGATTCCTTCTGATCAACAATTGAGACCTTTTGTATCACTCCAGTACATACCATACAGAATGACACCAGAGCAGGGATCTTAGGATGGATGCATGGGAAGCCCGCCTCACATTGCAGTTGTCTCCTAGCAAATAGACAGGTTTGATATGCTGGCTCTGTCAGAGCAACCAAGGGGGCTGAGTTGAAATGGACTCTCCTGAGGATGGATGCTAATGTGGGTTTGTGTCCATGGAGACCTTGGAATGGGGCGTTGGTGCATGGGCCCTGAAGGATTCTCCTAACCGGAGGTTTTGAGACATCTCCAAAGGACAAGTTTCCCATGTGGAGACGAGATTTGTTCTGATTGGTGCCTCAGGAAACCCCCATATACTGTTATTGGAATATAGGCCTCTGAAGAGAGATAACTGGAAACCAAAGCAATGGCTCCGTTTAGAGCCTAGGGGCCTGTCCGGTTGAATCTTCTTCTCTGTGTACATCCATCTAAGGTATTAGTGGAGTTAGATGCTCAGCTGGTGTCAGATGGCCCTTGTTTGTCCCAGGCGGCCTACACTATTGTGAAGGCCTTGGGGACTTTGGAGGTTTCTCCTAATTTTATGATTATGGACAATGGAATGGGCAGAATTCCCGTGGAGAGGGAAGGCACAGTTTTGATGTGGCTCCAGGGGCCCCAGCCTGCAGGGTGTGTGCCTCAGGACTGTGGAGACAGAAGTCTAAAACACAAACTCAGTTTAGGTTTAGGGACGTAGGTATGGCAGGCCCGATCTACAGACCGTGAGGAGAATTCTTCCAGATATGAAGAAAGAGAGATTGTGAGGCACTTGTTCAGGCTTTTGTTTCTGGATTTTGTGTCAACGATGGGCGTGGAATGTCAGGGAGGCCTCATGGGCCATGGACGAGTCTTCCGCTCTGAGGATTTGGCCCGATTCCAATTGTTTTGGGTCAAACTGTGGGATGGGAGGAGTCCTTTCAGTTTTGTTACCTCAGGTGTCCCACCAAAAGAGGGATTCCAAAGCCGAGCCCTGGGGAGGGGAGACTGGACAATAGAAATCTGGTTAAAAATTGGGGCCTAGGGGCATGACAAGCCCAATATGCTGTCTTTTGGTCCAGCCACTGAGAGGCCTTACTTGAGAACTGGGCTCACGTTGAGGGTCAGAATGCATGTTTGTGAACGACTTGGTCCTCAAGCATCTGCAGGGCCTCATGGGCCACACTGGTTTCAACTACATTTTACGTTGGACAACATGCCAACCACAAGGTTTCTTGCCATGGGGAAGGAGTTCTGATTCCTGCATCATGTTCAACCCTGGGTGGTGACTGGAGATAAGGTTTAGGTTCTGAAGCCTGAAAACCGAGGTTGGAAAGAGATGATGACCTAAGGCCATGGCGGGTCTGATGTGCTCAGTGTGTGGCTAGCTGGGTGGGTGCGAGCCAGGAGGTTCAGTCTCAGGCTGTGCCAGAAAGGGCAGTAGTGCCCAGGGCAGCCTGTATAATTGGGGTCCAGTCAAGTGGCATGCAGGTTGATCCTCATTTGGGGAATCTGGGTAGCCCCAGAGGGCAATGGTTTTCTTCCGGAAAGCAGGCAGAGTGCTGCCTTGTAGTTCTGGAATTGCCAAACTGGAGGGCTTGTGGGCCAGGAATGTGAGGATGGAAGTTGAGAACACAAAATAGACTTACGTTTCTGGGCAAGGGCACGGCAGACACACTCTGCAGAGATGAATCAAGATGTCCTGCATCTGAAGTCAGGGCGAGGATCAGACGATCGCTCAGGTTGGAGCTTCTGTCCCTGATGGCCCCTTAATGAAGCACAGGGGGCGGGATCACGAGGCCATGGAGGTTTGCCCACGATGGGAGTTGTGAGATGCTCCAAACAGTAAAGATCCTTCTGCGGGACTATTGAGACCTGTTGGTTGGCTCCAGGACTTCCCATACAGCATAATTCTGAGAATGGTTCTAAGTATGGATGTCTGGGAAGCCTGCCTCTCATTCCAATCATCTCCTAGCGACAAGACGGGTTAGATGTGCTGGATCAGGGGGAGCAACTGAGGGGGCTGAGTTGAAATGGACTCTCCTGTGGATGGGTCCTAATGTGGGTGTGTCTCCATGGAGACCTTGGAATGAGGCGCTGGCACCGGGAACCTGAAATGTCCTTCTAACCAGAGGCTTTGAGAGAGCTCCAACATGCAAGTTTCCCATGTGTAGACGAGATTTGTTCTGATGGGTGCCTCAGGAGAAGCCCTCAGCTGGTATTGGAAACCAGGCTTTTGAGGAGACATGCCTGTAAACCAAAGCTATGGATCCCATTATGGCCTGGGGTCCTGTCTGGTCAATCTTCTTCTCTGGGGACATCCATCTATGGTATGAGTGGAGGTAGATGCTCAGCTGGTGTCAGACGGCCCTTTTTTGTCCCGGACAACCTACACCATTGGTATGGCCTCAGGGAATTTAGAGGTTTCTCCTAATTTGTACGGTTTTGGATAATGGAATGGGCAGAATTCCCATGGATTGGTTAGGCCCAGTCCTAATGTGTGGTTCCAGGGGCCCAGCCTGGAGGGTGTGTGGCCCAGGACTTTGAGGACAGAACTCAAAAAACACAAACTCAGCTTAGGTTTGGGAACGTAGGTATGGCACGGCCGAATACAAATCATGAGAAGAACTCTTCAGGATATGAAGAAAGAGCGAGTCTGAGGTGCTTAGTTAGGCTTTTGTCTCTGGATTTTGTATCAGCGATGGCCGTGGAATGTCGGGGAGGCCTCATGGGCCATGGACGACTCTTCCTCTCTGTGGATTTGGCCCTATCCCAATTCTTTTTCGTGAATCTGTGGGATGGGAGGACTCCTTTAGGGTTTGTTACCTGAGGTGTCCCACCAAAAGAGGAATTCCAAAGCAGAGCCCTGCGCAAGAGTGAAGGGACAACCCGAAATATGGTTAAAAATTAGGGTCTAGGGGCATGGCAAGCCCAATATGCTGTTTCTTCATGCAGCCACTGAGAGGCCTTGCCTGAGGACCGGGCTCAGGCTGAGGGTCACAATGTGTGTTTGAGACCAATGTGGCCCTCAAGCATGGGCTGGGTCTCATGTGCCACACTGGTTTCAACTACACTGAAAGTTGGACAACATGCCAACCACGAGGTTTCATGCCAAGGGAACGAGTTCGGATTTCTGCAACATTTTCAAACCTGGGCAGTGATTGGAGATAAGGTCAAGGTTCTGAAGCCTGAAAACCGAGGTTGGGTAGAGATGACGACCTAAGGCCATGGCGGGTCCGATGTGCTCAGTGTGCGGCCAGCTGTCTGGGTGGGGCCAGGAGTTCCAGGCTCAGGCTGTGTCAGAATGGGCAATTGTGCCCACTTCAGCCTATATATTTGGTGTACAGCCAAATGGCGTGCAGGTTGATCCTCATTTGGGGTTTCTGGGTAGCCCCAGAGGGCAATGTTCTTCTTCCAGGGAGCAGGCAGAGTGCCGCATTGTACTTCTGGATTGCCAAACTGGAGGGCTTGTGGGCAAGTAGTCTGAGGACTGAAGTCTGAGAACACAAGCTAGGCTTAGTTTTTATGGGTGAGGACATGGCAGGCACAATCTACAGACCTGAATCGAGATCTCGTGCATCTGAAGTCAGGGTGAGGATCAGACGATCTTCAGGTTGGACTTTCTGTCCCTGATGGCCCCTTCATGAAGGGGGGGAATCACGAGGCCATGGGGGTTTTCGCACGATGGGAGTTGTGAGAAGCTCCAAACTACAAAGATTCTTCTCCAGGACAATTGAGACCTGTTAGTTGGTGCCAGGCCAAGGATTCCAAGCATGGTTCTGAGGATAGATGGCTAGGTACCACACCTGGCATTCCAATTTTCTTCTAGCTACAAGAAACGTTAGATCTGCTGGATCTGGGGGAGCAACTGAGGAGGCTGAGTTGAAATTGACTCTCCTGTGGATGTGTCCTAATATGTTTTTGTGTCTATGGAGACCTTGGAATGAAGCGGTGGCACTGGGTCCCTGATGGGTTCTTCTAAACAGAGACTTTGACACAGCTCCACCGTGCAAGTTTCCCATATGTAGATGAGATTTGTTCTGATGGGTGAGTCAAGAAACAGCCATATGCTGGTATTGAAATCCAGGCCTCTGAGGAGACATGCCTGGAAACCATAGCAATAGATCCGATTAGTGCCTAGTGGTCTGCTCATTCCTTTTTTCCTCTGGGGACATCAGTCTATGGGTCTGAGTGCAGGAAGGTGCTCTGATGTGCTCAGATTGCTCCTGTTTGTCCTGGGAAGCCACCACTATTGGGATGGCCTCAGGAACTTTGGAGGTTTATCCTATTAGTAGGATTGTGGCCATTGGAATGGGTACACACAATTCCCTTGGAGAGGGCAAGTACAGTCCTCAGGTTTGGCTCCAAGGGCCTGAGCCTTTGGGGTGTGTAGGCCAGAGCTGTTTGGACAGTTGTCTGAAAACACAAACGCAGCTTATGTTTCAGGTCATAAGTATGGCAGGACTGATCTACAGACCATGAGAAGAACTCTTCAGGATATGAAAAAAGGGCGAGCGTGAGGCTCGTGCTCAAGTTTTTGTCTCTGGATATCGTGTCACTCATGGTCGTGAAATTTCCGGGTGACTTCATGGGAAATGGACGAGTCTTACTCTCTGGGGTTTTGCCTCGTCCCAAGATTTTTGGGTCATTCTGGGGATGGAAGAAGTCCGTTTTGTTGTTGTTGTTGATTTGCTTTGTTTTGTTTTTTAACCTCAGGTGTCTCACCAAATGAGGTATTCCAGAGTAGAGCCCTGGGGAGGGCCGACCGGACAACCAGAAATCTGGTTAAAAATTGGGGCCTAGGGACATGTCAAGCCCATTATGACATCTAATGGTCGAGCCACTGAGAGGACTTACTAGAGCACAGGACTCACGCTGAGGGTCACAATGCGTGTTTATGCCCTCTTCGCACTCAAGAATTGGCGGGGCCTCCGGGTGAATGCTGGTTTCTCCTACACTGAACGTTGGACAACATGCCAACCACAAGGTTTCTTGCCATGGGTAAGGACGAGTTCTGATTTCTGCATCACAGGCACCCCTGGGCAGTGGTTGGAGATAAGGTCTAGGTTCTGAAGCCTGAAAAACCGCAGTTGGGAATAGATGATGACCTAAGGCCATGGCGGTTCTGATGTGCTCAGTGTGCGGTCAGCTGTCTGGGTGTTGGTCAGGAGGTCCGAGCTCAGGTTGTGTCAGACAGTGCATTAGTGCCCAGGTTAGACTATATACTTTGGGTACAGTCGAATGCCATGTAGATTTATCCTCATATAAGGTGCCTGGGCAGCTCACTAGGCCAAATTTTCTTTCTAGAGGGCATGCAGAGTGCTGCATTGTGGGTCTGGAATTGCGAAACTTCTGGGCTTCGGGGCCTGGAGTGTGAGGACGGAAGTCTGAGAACACAAGCTAGACTTGGGTTTCAGGGCCAGGGCACGGCAGGTACCCCTGTAGATCTGAACCTATATCTCATGCATCTGAAGTCAGGGCGAGGATCAGACGTTGGCTCAGGTTGGAGTTTCTGTGCATGACGGCCCCTTCATGAAGGGAGCGGAATCTCGAGGCCATGGAGGTTTTCCCACGTTGGGAGTTGTGGGATGCCCCCTTCAAGGATTCCTTCTGCGGGACAGTTGAGACTTGTTGGGCAGCTCCAGGACATCCCATATGGAATGACTCCAGGGCACCATTCGAGGATGGATGCCTGGGAAGCCCGCCTCGCATTCCAATTGTCTCCTAGCAACAAGACACTTTAGATCTGATGGCTCTGCGGGAGAAACCGGGGTGGCTGACTTGAAATGGACTTTCCTGAGGATGGGTCCTAATGTGTGTTTGTGTCCATGAGGGCCTTAAAATGGGGCGGTGGCACCGGGACCCTGAAGTATTCTCCTAAGCTTTTGACATAGCTCGATGCACAAGGTTCCTTGTGGAGACGAGATTTGTTTTGATGGGTGCCTCAGGAAAACCTCGATACTGGTATTGGAATCCAGGCTTTTGAGGAGACATGCCTGTAATCCAAAGCAATGTATCCGATTATGGCCTAGGGTCCTGTCTGGTTCAATCTTCTTCTCAGGGGACATCCATCTATGGTATGAGTGGAGGTAGATGCTCAGCTGGTATCAGACCGCCCTTGTTTGTCCCGGGCGACCTGCACTATTGGGATGGCCTCAGGGATTTGTAGGGTTCTCCAAATTTTACTGTTTTGGACAGTGGCATCGGCAGAATTCCCATGCATTGGGTAGGCACAGTCCTAATGTGTGACTCCAGGGGCCCCAGCCTGGAGTGTGTGTGGCCCAGGACTTTGAGGACAGAAGTCTGAAAACACAAACTCAGCTTAGGTTTGGGGACGTAAGTATGGCAGGCCCGATCTATAAACCATGAGAAGAACTCTTCCGGATATGAAGAAAGAGCGAGTCTGAGGCGCTTGCTCAGGCTTTTGTCTCTGGATTTTGTATCAGAGATGGCCGTGGAATGTCGGGGAGGCCTCATGGGCCATGGAAGAATCTTCCTCTCTGTGGATTTGGCCCGATCCCAATTGTTTTTCGTCAATCTGTGGAAAGGGAAGACTCCTTTCAGGTTTGTTACCTCAGGTGTCCCGCCAAAAGAGGAATTCCAAAGAAGAGCCCTAAGGAAAAGTGAAGGGAGAACCCGAACTATGGGTAAAATTTGGGGCCTAGGGGCATGGCAAGCCCAATATGCTATCTCTTCATCCAGCATCTGAGAGGCCTTATTGAGGACTGGGATCAGGGTGAGGGTCACAATGTGTGGTTTTGACCAATGTGGCCTGCAAACATGAGCGGGGCCTCATGGGCCACACTGGTTTCAACTACACTGAACGTTGGACAACATGCCAACCACATGGTTTCTTGCCACGGGGAAGGAGTTGTGTTTTCTGCATCACTTTCAAGCCTGGGCAGTGATTGGAGATAAGGTCTAGGTTCTGAAACTTGACAACCGAGGTTGGGAAGAGATGACGACCTAAGACCATGGCGGGTCCGATGTGCTCAGTGAGCGGCCAGCTTTCTGTGTGGGGCCAGGTAATCCAGGCTCAGGCTGTGTCAAAAAGGGCAATAGTGCCCAGGTCAGCCTATATATTTGGGGTACAGTAGAATGGCGTGCAGGTTGATCCTCATTTGGATTTTCTAGGTAACCCCAGAGGGCAATGTTTTTCTTCCTGAGGGCAGGAAGAGTGCTCCATTATAGTTCTGGTTTTCAAACTGGAGGCTTGTGGGCCAGTAGTCTGAGGAAGGAAATCTGAGAACAAGCTAGGCTTAGGTTTCTGGGTGAGGACAAGGCAGGAACAATCTACAGACCTGAATCGAGATCTCATGCTTATGATGTCAGGGCGAGGATCAGAAGATCGCTCAGGTTGGTGTTTCTGTCCCTGATGTCCCTTCATGAAGGGGCAGGGGGGCCACGAGGCCGTGGGGGTTTTCCCACGATGTTTGTTGTGAGAAGCTCCAAACTGCAAAGATTCTTCTGCAGGACAATTGAGACCTGTTGGTTGGCTCCAGGGCAACGATTCTGAGCAGGGTTCTAAGGATGGATGGCTGGGTAGCCCACCTCGCATTCCAATTGTGTCCTAGCAACAAGACAGGTTAGATCTGCTGTATCTGGGGGAGCAACCCAGGAGGCTGAGTTGAAATGGACTCTCCTGTGGATGGGTCCTAATGTCTTTTTGTGTCTATGGAGACCTTGGAATGTAGCGGTGGCACTGGGGTCCTGAAGGGTTTTTCCAAACAGAGGCTTTGACACAGCTCCAACGTGCAAGTTTACCATATGTAGATGAGATGTTTTCTGATGGGTGAGTCAAGAGACAGCCATACACTGGTATTGAAATCCAGGCCTCTGAGGAGAGATGACTGGATACCACAGCAATGGATCCGTTTAGTGCCTAGGGGCCTGTTCGTTCCTTTTTACCTCTGGGGACATCAGTCTATGCGTCTGAGTGCAGGTAGGTGCTCAGCTGAGCTCAGATTGCCTCTGTTTGTCCTGGGAAGCCACCACTATTGGGATGGCCTCAGGCAGTTTGGAGGTTTATCCTATTAGTAGGGTTGTGGCCATTGGAATGGGCACATACAATTCCCTTGGAGAGGGCAAGTACAGTCCTCAGGTTTGGCTCCAGAGGCCTGAGCCTGTAGGGTGTGTAGGCCAGAGCTGTTTGGACAGTTGTCTGAAAACACAAACTCGGCTTATGTTTCGGGTCATAGGTATGGCAGGACTGATCTACAGACCATGAGGAGAACTCTTCAGGATATGAAAAAAGGGCGAGTGTGAGGCTCGTGCTCAAGTTTTTGTCTCTGGATATCGTATCACTCATGGTCGTGAAATTTCCGGGTGACTTCATGGGAAATGGACGAGTCTTACTCTCTGGGGTTTTGCCCCATCCCAAGAGTTTTGGGTCATTCTGGGGATGGAAGAAGTCCGTTTTGTTGTTGTTGTTGATTTGCTTTGTTTTGTTTTTTAACCTCAGGTGTCTCACCAAATGAGGTATTCCAGAGTAGAGCCCTGGGGAGGGCCGACCGGACAACCAGAAATCTGGTTAAAAATTGGGGCCTAGGGACATGTCAAGCCCATTATGACATCTAATGGTCGAGCCACTGAGAGGACTTACTAGAGCACAGGACTCACGCTGAGGGTCACAATGCGTGTTTATGCCCTCTTCGCACTCAAGAATTGGCGGGGCCTCCGGGTGAATGCTGGTTTCTCCTACACTGAACGTTGGACAACATGCCAACCACAAGGTTTCTTGCCATGGGTAAGGACGAGTTCTGATTTCTGCATCACAGGCACCCCTGGGCAGTGGTTGGAGATAAGGTCTAGGTTCTGAAGCCTGAAAAACCGCAGTTGGGAATAGATGATGACCTAAGGCCATGGCGGTTCTGATGTGCTCAGTGTGCGGTCAGCTGTCTGGGTGTTGGTCAGGAGGTCCGAGCTCAGGTTGTGTCAGACAGTGCATTAGTGCCCAGGTTAGACTATATACTTTGGGTACAGTCGAATGCCATGTAGATTTATCCTCATATAAGGTGCCTGGGCAGCTCACTAGGCCAAATTTTCTTTCTAGAGGGCATGCAGAGTGCTGCATTGTGGGTCTGGAATTGCGAAACTTCTGGGCTTCGGGGCCTGGAGTGTGAGGACGGAAGTCTGAGAACACAAGCTAGACTTGGGTTTCAGGGCCAGGGCACGGCAGGTACCCCTGTAGATCTGAACCTATATCTCATGCATCTGAAGTCAGGGCGAGGATCAGACGTTGGCTCAGGTTGGAGTTTCTGTGCATGACGGCCCCTTCATGAAGGGAGCGGAATCTCGAGGCCATGGAGGTTTTCCCACGTTGGGAGTTGTGGGATGCCCCCTTCAAGGATTCCTTCTGCGGGACAGTTGAGACTTGTTGGGCAGCTCCAGGACATCCCATATGGAATGACTCCAGGGCACCATTCGAGGATGGATGCCTGGGAAGCCCGCCTCGCATTCCAATTGTCTCCTAGCAACAAGACACTTTAGATCTGATGGCTCTGCGGGAGAAACCGGGGTGGCTGACTTGAAATGGACTTTCCTGAGGATGGGTCCTAATGTGTGTTTGTGTCCATGAGGGCCTTAAAATGGGGCGGTGGCACCGGGACCCTGAAGTATTCTCCTAAGCTTTTGACATAGCTCGATGCACAAGGTTCCTTGTGGAGACGAGATTTGTTTTGATGGGTGCCTCAGGAAAACCTCGATACTGGTATTGGAATCCAGGCTTTTGAGGAGACATGCCTGTAATCCAAAGCAATGTATCCGATTATGGCCTAGGGTCCTGTCTGGTTCAATCTTCTTCTCAGGGGACATCCATCTATGGTATGAGTGGAGGTAGATGCTCAGCTGGTATCAGACCGCCCTTGTTTGTCCCGGGCGACCTGCACTATTGGGATGGCCTCAGGGATTTGTAGGGTTCTCCAAATTTTACTGTTTTGGACAGTGGCATCGGCAGAATTCCCATGCATTGGGTAGGCACAGTCCTAATGTGTGACTCCAGGGGCCCCAGCCTGGAGTGTGTGTGGCCCAGGACTTTGAGGACAGAAGTCTGAAAACACAAACTCAGCTTAGGTTTGGGGACGTAAGTATGGCAGGCCCGATCTATAAACCATGAGAAGAACTCTTCCGGATATGAAGAAAGAGCGAGTCTGAGGCGCTTGCTCAGGCTTTTGTCTCTGGATTTTGTATCAGAGATGGCCGTGGAATGTCGGGGAGGCCTCATGGGCCATGGAAGAATCTTCCTCTCTGTGGATTTGGCCCGATCCCAATTGTTTTTCGTCAATCTGTGGAAAGGGAAGACTCCTTTCAGGTTTGTTACCTCAGGTGTCCCGCCAAAAGAGGAATTCCAAAGAAGAGCCCTAAGGAAAAGTGAAGGGAGAACCCGAACTATGGGTAAAATTTGGGGCCTAGGGGCATGGCAAGCCCAATATGCTATCTCTTCATCCAGCATCTGAGAGGCCTTATTGAGGACTGGGATCAGGGTGAGGGTCACAATGTGTGGTTTTGACCAATGTGGCCTGCAAACATGAGCGGGGCCTCATGGGCCACACTGGTTTCAACTACACTGAACGTTGGACAACATGCCAACCACATGGTTTCTTGCCACGGGGAAGGAGTTGTGTTTTCTGCATCACTTTCAAGCCTGGGCAGTGATTGGAGATAAGGTCTAGGTTCTGAAACTTGACAACCGAGGTTGGGAAGAGATGACGACCTAAGACCATGGCGGGTCCGATGTGCTCAGTGAGCGGCCAGCTTTCTGTGTGGGGCCAGGTAATCCAGGCTCAGGCTGTGTCAAAAAGGGCAATAGTGCCCAGGTCAGCCTATATATTTGGGGTACAGTAGAATGGCGTGCAGGTTGATCCTCATTTGGATTTTCTAGGTAACCCCAGAGGGCAATGTTTTTCTTCCTGAGGGCAGGAAGAGTGCTCCATTATAGTTCTGGTTTTCAAACTGGAGGCTTGTGGGCCAGTAGTCTGAGGAAGGAAATCTGAGAACAAGCTAGGCTTAGGTTTCTGGGTGAGGACAAGGCAGGAACAATCTACAGACCTGAATCGAGATCTCATGCTTATGATGTCAGGGCGAGGATCAGAAGATCGCTCAGGTTGGTGTTTCTGTCCCTGATGTCCCTTCATGAAGGGGCAGGGGGGCCACGAGGCCGTGGGGGTTTTCCCACGATGTTTGTTGTGAGAAGCTCCAAACTGCAAAGATTCTTCTGCAGGACAATTGAGACCTGTTGGTTGGCTCCAGGGCAACGATTCTGAGCAGGGTTCTAAGGATGGATGGCTGGGTAGCCCACCTCGCATTCCAATTGTGTCCTAGCAACAAGACAGGTTAGATCTGCTGTATCTGGGGGAGCAACCCAGGAGGCTGAGTTGAAATGGACTCTCCTGTGGATGGGTCCTAATGTCTTTTTGTGTCTATGGAGACCTTGGAATGTAGCGGTGGCACTGGGGTCCTGAAGGGTTTTTCCAAACAGAGGCTTTGACACAGCTCCAACGTGCAAGTTTACCATATGTAGATGAGATGTTTTCTGATGGGTGAGTCAAGAGACAGCCATACACTGGTATTGAAATCCAGGCCTCTGAGGAGAGATGACTGGATACCACAGCAATGGATCCGTTTAGTGCCTAGGGGCCTGTTCGTTCCTTTTTACCTCTGGGGACATCAGTCTATGCGTCTGAGTGCAGGTAGGTGCTCAGCTGAGCTCAGATTGCCTCTGTTTGTCCTGGGAAGCCACCACTATTGGGATGGCCTCAGGCAGTTTGGAGGTTTATCCTATTAGTAGGGTTGTGGCCATTGGAATGGGCACATACAATTCCCTTGGAGAGGGCAAGTACAGTCCTCAGGTTTGGCTCCAGAGGCCTGAGCCTGTAGGGTGTGTAGGCCAGAGCTGTTTGGACAGTTGTCTGAAAACACAAACTCGGCTTATGTTTCGGGTCATAGGTATGGCAGGACTGATCTACAGACCATGAGGAGAACTCTTCAGGATATGAAAAAAGGGCGAGTGTGAGGCTCGTGCTCAAGTTTTTGTCTCTGGATATCGTATCACTCATGGTCGTGAAATTTCCGGGTGACTTCATGGGAAATGGACGAGTCTTACTCTCTGGGGTTTTGCCCCATCCCAAGAGTTTTGGGTCATTCTGGGGATGGAAGAAGTCCGTTTTGTTGTTGTTGTTGATTTGCTTTGTTTTGTTTTTTAACCTCAGGTGTCTCACCAAATGAGGTATTCCAGAGTAGAGCCCTGGGGAGGGCCGACCGGACAACCAGAAATCTGGTTAAAAATTGGGGCCTAGGGACATGTCAAGCCCATTATGACATCTAATGGTCGAGCCACTGAGAGGACTTACTAGAGCACAGGACTCACGCTGAGGGTCACAATGCGTGTTTATGCCCTCTTCGCACTCAAGAATTGGCGGGGCCTCCGGGTGAATGCTGGTTTCTCCTACACTGAACGTTGGACAACATGCCAACCACAAGGTTTCTTGCCATGGGTAAGGACGAGTTCTGATTTCTGCATCACAGGCACCCCTGGGCAGTGGTTGGAGATAACGTCTAGGTTCTGAAGCCTGAAAAACCGCAGTTGGGAATAGATGATGACCTAAGGCCATGGCGGTTCTGATGTGCTCAGTGTGCGGTCAGCTGTCTGGGTGTTGGTCAGGAGGTCCGAGCTCAGGTTGTGTCAGACAGTGCATTAGTGCCCAGGTTAGACTATATACTTTGGGTACAGTCGAATGCCATGTAGATTTATCCTCATATAAGGTGCCTGGGCAGCTCATTAGGCCAAATTTTTTTTCTAGAGGGCAGGCAGAGTGCTGCATTGTGGGTCTGGAATTGCGAAACTTCCGGGCTTCGGGGCCTGGAGTGTGAGGACGGAAGTCTGAGAACACAAGCTAGACTTGGGTTTCAGGTCCAGGGCAGGGCAGGTACCCCTGTAGATCTGAACCTATATCTCATGCATCTGAAGTCAGGGCGAGGATCAGACATTGACTCAGGTAGGAGTTTCTGTGCATGACGGCCCCTTCATGAAGGGAGCGGAATCTCGAGGCCATGGAGGTTTTCCCACGTTGGGAGTTGTGGGATGCCCCCTTCAAGGATTCCTTCTGCGGGACAATTGAGACTTGTTGGGCAGCTCCAGGACATCCCATATGGAATGACTCCAGGGCACCGTTCGCGGATGGATGCCTGGGAAGCCCGCCTCGCATTCCAATTGTCTCCTAGCAACAAGATGTTTAGATCTGATGGCTCTGCGGGAGAAACCGGGGTGGCTGACTTGAAATGGACTTTCCTGAGGATGGGTCCTAATGTGTGTTTGTGTCCATGAGGGCCTTAAAATGGGGCGGTGGCACCGGGACCCTGAAGTATTCTCCTAAGCTTTTGACATAGCTCGATGCACAAGGTTCCTTGTGGAGACGAGATTTGTTTTGATGGGTGCCACAGGAAAACCTCGATACTGGTATTGGAATCCAGGCTTTTGAGGAGACATGCCTGTAATCCAAAGCAATGTATCCGATTATGGCCTAGGGTCCTGTCTGGTTCAATCTTCTTCTCAGGGGACATCCATCTATGGTATGAGTGGGTAGATGCTCAGCTGGTATCAGACCGCCCTTGTTTGTCCCGGACGACCTGCACTATTGGGATGGCCTCAGGGATTTGTAGGGTTCTCCAAATTTTACTGTTTTGGACAGTGGCATCGGCAGAATTCCCATGGATTGGGTAGGCACAGTCCTAATGTGTGACTCCAGGGGCCCCAGCCTGGAGTGTGTGTGGCCCAGGACTTTGAGGACAGAAGTCTGAAAACACAAACTCAGCTTAGGTTTGGGGACGTAGGTATGGCAGGCCCGATCTATAAACCATGAGAAGAACTCTTCCGGATATGAAGAAAGAGCGAGTCTGAGGCGCTTGCTCAGGCTTTTGTCTCTGGATTTTGTATCAGAGATGGCCGTGGAATGTCGGGGAGGCCTCATGGGCCACGGACGAATCTTCCTCTCTGTGGATTTGGCCCGATCCCAATTGTTTTTCGTCAATCTGTGGAATGGGAGGACTCCTTTCAGGTTTGTTACCTCAGGTGTCCCGCCAAAAGAGGAATTCCAAAGAAGAGCCCTGGGGAAAAGTGAAGGGAGAACCCGAACTATGGGTAAAATTTGGGGCCTAGGGGCATGGCAAGCCCAATATGCTATCTCTTCATCCAGCCACTGAGAGGCCTTATTGAGGACTGGGATCAGGGTGAGGGTCACAATGTGTGGTTTTGACCAATGTGGCCCGCAAACATGAGCGGGGCTTCATGGGCCACACTGGTTTCAACTACACTGAACGTTGGACAACATGCCAACCACATGGTTTCTTGCCACGGGGAAGGAGTTGTGTTTTCTGCATCACTTTCAAGCCTGGGCAGTGATTGGAGATAAGGTCTAGGTTCTGAAACTTGACAACCGAGGTTGGGAAGAGATGACGACCTAAGACCATGGCGGGTCCGATGTGCTCAGTGAGCGGCCAGCTTTCTGTGTGGGGCCAGGTAATCCAGGCTCAGGCTGTGTCAAAAAGGGCAATAGTGCCCAGGTCAGCCTATATATTTGGGGTACAGTAGAATGGCGTGCAGGTTGATCCTCTTTTGGAGTTTCTGGGTAGCCCCAGAGGGCAATGTTTTTCTTCCTGAGGGTAGGAAGAGTGCTGCATTATAGTTCTGGTTTTCAAACTGGAGGCTTGTGGGCCAGTAGTCTGAGGAAGGAAATCTGAGAACAAGCTAGGCTTAGGTTTCTGGGTGAGGACAAGGCAGGAACAATCTACAGACCTGAATCGAGATCTCGTGCTTATGATGTCAGGGCGAGGATCAGAAGATCGCTCAGGTTGGTGTTTCTGTCCCTGATGGCCCTTCATGAAGAGGCGGGGGGGTCATGAGTCCGTGGGGGTTTTCCCACGATGTTAGTTTGAGAAGCTCCAAACTGCAAAGATTCTTCTGCAGGACAATTGAGACCTGTTGGTTGGCTCCAGGGCAACGATTCTGAGCAGGGTTCTAAGGATGGATGGCTGGGTAGCCCACCTCGCATTCCAATTGTGTCCTAGCAACAAGACAGATTAGATCTGCTGGATCTGGGGGAGCAACCCAGGAGGCTGATTTGAAATGGACTCTCCTGTGGATGGATCCTAATATGTTTTTGTGTCCATGGAGATCCTGGAATGAAGCAGTGGCACTGGCGCCCTGAAGGGTTTTTCCAAACAGAGGCTTTGACACAGCTCCAACGTGCAAGTTTCCCATATGTAGATGAGATTTGTTCTGAGGATGAGTCAGGAAACAGCCATATGCTGGTATTGAAATCCAGGCCTCTGAGGAGAGATGACTGGATAGCACAACAATGAATCCAATAGTGCCTAGGGGACTGTTCGTACCTTTTTACCTCTGGGGACATCAGTCTATGCATCTGAGTGCATGTAGGTGTCAGATGGGCTCAGATTGCTCCTGTTTCTCCTGGAGAGCCACCACTATTGGGATGGCCTCAGGGAGTTTGGAGGTTTATCTTATTAGTAGGGTTGTGGCCATTGGAAAGGGCACATACAATTCCCTTGGAGAGGGCAAGTACAGTCCTCAGGTTTGGCTCCAGGGGCCTGAGCCTGTAGGGTGTGTAGGCCAGAGCTGTTTGGACAGTTGTCTGAAAACACAAACGCGGCTTATGTTTCGGTAATACGTATGGCAGGATTGATCTACAGACCATGAGGAGAACTCTTCGGGATATGAAAAAAGGGCGAGTGTCAGGCTCTTGCTCAAGTTTTTGTCTCTGGATATCGTGTCACTCATGGTCATGAAATTTCCGGTTGACTTCATGGGAAATGGACGAGTCTTACTCTCTGGGGGTTTGTCCCCATCGCAAGATTTTGGGGTCATTCTGTGGGATGGAAGAAGTCCGTTTTGTTGTTGTTGTGATTTGCCTTGTTTTGTTTTATAACCTCAGGTGTCCCACCAAATGAGGGATTCCAGAGTAGAGCCCTGGGGGGGGGCCGACCGTACAACCAGAAATCTGGTTACAAATTTGGGCCTAGGGACATGTCAAGCCCATTATGACATCTAATGGTCGAGTGACTGAGAGGACTTACTAGAGGACAGGACTCACACCTAGGGTCACAATGCGTGTTTATGCCCACTTCGCAAACAAGAATGGGCCGGGCCTCATGGTGAATCCTGGTTTCTCCTACACTGAACGTTGGACAACCTGCCAACGACAAGATTTCTTGCCATGTGTAAGGAAGAGTTCTGATTTCTGCATCACAGTCACCCTTGGGCAGTGATTGGAGATAAGGTCTAGATTCTGAAGCCTGAAAACGGAGGTAGGGAAGAGATGATAACCTAAGGCCATGGCGGGTCTGATGTGCTCAGTGTGCGGTCAACTGTCTGGGTGTTGGTCAGGAGGTCCGGGCTCAGGTTGTGTCAGACAGTGCATTAATGCCCCCGTAGACTATATAATTTGGGTAAAGTTGAGTGCCATGTAGATTTATCCTCATATAAGTTGTCTGGGCAGCTCATTAGGCAAAATTTGTTTTCTAGAGGGCAGGCAGAGTGCTTCATTGTCGGTCCGGAATTGCCAAACTTGAGGGCTTCGTGTCCAGGAGTGTGAGGACGGAAGTCTGAGAACACAAGCTAGACTTGTGTATCAGGGCGAGGACACGGCAGGGACCTCTGTAGATCTGAACCAATATCTCATGCATCTGAAGTCAGGGCGAGGATCAGACGTTGGCTCACGTTGGAGTTTATGTGCATGACGGCCCTTTCATGAAGGGAGCGGAATCTCGAGGCCATGGAGGTTTTCCCACGTTGGGTGTTGTGGGATGCCCCCTTCAAGGATACCTTCTGCGGGACAATTGAGACCTGTTGGGCAGCTTCAGGACATCCCATATGGAATGACTCCAGGGCACCATTCGAGGATGGATGACTGGGAAGCAGGCCTCGCATTCCAATTTTCTCCTAGCAACAAGAGAGTTTAGATCTGATGACTCTGCGTGAGCAACAGGAGTGACTGACTTGAAATGGACTTTCCTGAGGATGCGTCCTAATGTGTGTTTGTGTCCATGAGGGCCTTAAAATGGGGCGGTGGCACCGGGACCCTGAAGTATTCTCCTAAGCTTTTGACATAGCTCGATGCAAAAGTCTCCTTGTGGAGACGAGATTTGTTCTGATGGGTGCCTCAGAAAAACTCCTATGCTGGTATTGGAATCCAGGCTTTTGAGGAGACATGCCTGTAATCCAAAGCAATGTATCCGATTATGGCCTAGGGTCCTGTCTGGTTCAATCTGCTTCTCAGGGGACATCCATCTATGGTATGAGTGGAGGTAGATGCTCAGCTGGTATCAGACCGCCCTTGTTTGTCCCGGGCGAACTGCACAATTGGGATGGCCTCAGGTATTTGGAGGGTTCTCCTAATTTTATGGTTTTGGACAATGGAATGGGCAGAATTCCCATGGATTGGGTAGACACAGTCCTAATGTGTGACACCTGGGGCCCCAGCCTGGAAGGTGTGTGGCCCAGGACTTTGGGGACAGAAGTCTGAAAACAGAAACTCAGCTTAGCTTTGGGGAGGTAGGTATAGCAGGCCCGATCTATAAACCATGAGAAGATCTATTCCGGATATAAAGAAAGAGCGAGTCTGAGGCACTTGCTCAGGCTTTTGGCTCTGGATTTTGTATCAGAGATGGCCGTGGAATGTCGGGGAGGCCTCATGGGCCATGGACGAATCCTCCTCTCTGTGGATTTGGCCCGATCCCAATTGTTTTTCGTCAATCTGTGGAATGGGAGGACTCCTTTCAGGTTTGTTACCTCAGGTGTCGCGCAAAAGAGTAATTCCAAAGATGAGCCCTGGGGAAAAGTGAAGGGAGAACCTGAACTATGGGTAAAATTTGGGGCCTAGGGGCATGGCAAGCCGAATATGCTGACTCTTCATCCAGCCACTGAGAGGCCTTACCTGAGGCCTGGGATCAGGCTGAGGGACACAATGTGTGTTTGTGACCAATGTGGCCCATAAACATGGGTGGGGCCTCATGGGCCACACTGGTTACAACTACACTGAACTTTGGAAAAACATGCCAACCACTAGGTTTCTTGCCAAGGCGAAGGAGAAGTTCTGATTCTTGTATCACGTTCTCTCCTGAGCAGTGAGTGGAGATAAGGTCTAGGTTCTGAAGGTGAAAACTGAGGTTGTGTAGAGTTGATGGCCTAAATCCATTGTGGGTGTGATATGCTCTGTTTACGGCAAGCTGTCTGGGTGTTGGACTGGAGGTCTGCCCTCAGGCTGTGTCAGACAGGGCTTTAGTGCACTGGCTAGACAGTATAATTGGGGTATGGTCGAGTGGCATGCAGGTTGTTACTCATTTGGCGTTTCTGGTTAGGCCTATAGGGCAACATTTTTCTTCTGGAGGGCAGGCAGAATGCTGCATTGTGTCTCCAGAATTGCCAAACTGGAGGGGTGTGGCCAGGATTGTGAGGAATGAAGTCTGAAAACACGAGATTTGGGACCAAGAGCATGGCAGGTCCACTCTGCAGAGGCTGAATCGAGATCTCCTGCAGGTGAGGACAGGGCAAGTATCAGATGTTGCCTCAAGCTGGAGTTTGTGTCCACGACGGCCCTTACATGAAGGGGGTGGGGGCGTCATGAGGCCAGGGAGGTTTCCCTACGCTGGGAGTTGTGAGCTGCTCCAAACTTCAAAGTTTCCTTCTTCAGGACAGTCGAGTACTATTGGATGGTCCCTTGGTGCCCCATACAGAAAGACTCGAGAGCAGGGGCCTAAGCATGGATGCCGAGAAACGCCAACTCACCTTCCCATTGCCTGGTGGAGACAAGGCACGCTCAATCTGCGGGCTCTTGGGTGAGCTACCCAGAAGGCTGAGTTTAAATGGACTTTCCTGAGGATGAGTCATAATGTGGGTTGGTGGCCATGGAGACCTTGGAATGTGGCAGTAGCTAAGGGACTCTGCAGGATTCTCCAACCCAAAGGGCTTGACACAACTCCAACAAGAAGCTTCCCATGTGGAGATGAGAGGTTTTCTGTCTGGTGCCTCAGGAAAGCCCCATATGCTGGTCTTCGAACCCAGGCCTCTGAGGAGTGATACCTGGACACCAAAGCAAGAGTTCATAATAGGGCCTAGGGGCCTGTCTGGTTCAATATTCTGTCTCTGCGGATATCTGTCTATGTGTCTGCATGGAGGTAGTAGTTGCTCATCTTGTGTCATAATGCCTGTATTTGTCCAGTGCGGCTTGTGTTAGTGGGATGTCCTTGGGGACCTTGAGGTTTCTACTATTTGGTTGAGTTGTGGCCAATGGAATGGGCAGATTCTTAGGAGAGAGCAGGCACAGTTCTGTGGTGTGGCTCCAGAGACCCCAGCCTGGAGGCTGTGTGGGCCATGGCTGTGCAGACAGACATCCAAAAACCCTAACTCAGCTCAGGTTTGGGGCCGAGGTTACGGCAGGCCAGATCTACAGTCCATGAGGGGAGCTCCTCTGGATATGAAAGAAGGGTGAGAGGGAGGCAGTCGCTCAGGCTTTTGTCTCTGGATGTTTTGTCCACAATGGCCGTTTAATGTAGGAGTTTCCTCATGGGTCGTAGAAGTCTCCCTCTCTGGTAGTTTGTCCAGCCCCCAAGAGTTTGAGGTCATTCTGTGGGAAGGGAAGTGTCCTGTTTTCTGCTTCATGTGTCCCCCCAGTAGAGGGATTCTAGAGCATAGCAGTGGGTACTGACAACTGGAATACTCGCCCTCTGGTTAAGCCTGGGGGCCTATGGATATGACAAGCCCCATATGCAGGATCTTGGTCCAGCCACTGAGAGGCGTTACTTTAATACGGGACTCACGCTGCAGGTCACAATGTATGTCTGTGCCCTAGGCGGCCCTCAAACACTGGCATGGCCTTTCGGACAATGCAGGTTTTCCCACATTGCTGAAGCCTGAAAACCGAGGTTGGGAAGAGATGACGACCTACAGCCATAGCGGGTCCTATGTGTCCGGGTTGGGGCCAGCTGTCTGCGTGTCTTTTGGGATGTCTTGTCTCAGGCTGTGCCAGACAGGGCATTAGTATACAGGGTAGGCTGTATAATTGCTTTACAATCGAGTGGCATGCATTAGAAAATCATTTGGGGTTTCTTATTAGCAGCATAGGGCAAAGTTTTTCTTCTGGAGGGCAGGCAGAGTGCTGCATTGTGGCATCGGAATTCCCAAACTGGAGGGCTTGTGGGCCAGGAGAGTGAGGACGGAAGTCTGAGAACACAAGCTAGGCTTAGGTTTCGGGGCAAGGACATGGCAGGCACACTCTGCAGAGCTGAATTGAGATCTCATGCGTCTGAAGTCAGGTCGAGGATCAGACTTTGGCTCAGGTTTGAGTTTCTGTCCATGTTGATCTCTTCATGAAGGGGGGATATTATCAGCCCATGGGGGTTTTCCCACTATTGGAGTTGTTAGATGCTCCAAACCGCAATGATTCCTTCTGTGGGACAATTAAGATTTGTTGGATGGCTCCAGGACGTCTTATAAGGTATTTTTCCAGAACAGGGTTCTAAGTATGGATGCCTGGGCAGCCAGCCTCACATTCCAATTGTCTCCTAGCAACAAGAAACGTTTGATCTGCTGGCTTGGGGTAGCAACAGAGGGGGCTGAGTTGAAATGGACTTTCCTGAGGATGGTCTTAATGTTGGTTTGAGTCCATGGAGACCTTGGTATGGGGCAGTGGTACCAGGGCCCTGAAGGATTCTCCTAACCAGAGGTTATGACAAAGCTCCAATGAGCAAGTTTTCCATGGGGAGACGAGATTTGTTCTTATTGGTGCCTCAGGAAACCACCATATGCTGGTATTGGAAACGAGGCCTCTGAGGAGAGATGCCTGAAAACCAAAGCAATGGATCTGATTAGGGCCTAGGGGCCTGTCCGATTCAATATTCTTCTCTGGGGACATCTGTTGTCTGAGTGGAGGTAGTTGCTCAGCTGGTTTGAGATCACCCCTGTTTGTCCTGGGCGGCCTACACTATTGGGATGGCCTCGGTGACTTTGGAGGTTTTTCCTCTTTGCAAGGTTGTGGCCAATGGAATGGGAAGAATTCCCTTGAAAGGGAAGCAAAGTCCTGAGGTGTGGCTCCAGGGACCCAAGTGTGGAGCGTGTGTGGTCCAGGGCTATTTGGACAAAAGTCTGAAAACACAAACTCCACTTAGGTTGGGGGATGTAGGTATGGCCGGCACGATCTATAGACCGTGAGGAGAACTCTTCGGGATATGAACAAAGGGCGAATGTGAGGTGCTTGCTCATGCTTTTTTTTTTTTTTTCTGGAAATGTGTCACCGATTGCCATGGAATGTCGGTGTGTCCTCATGGGACATCGATGAGGCTCCTTTTCTGGGGATTTGACCTGATCCCAAGAGTTTGGGGTCATTCTGTGGTAAGGGAGGAGGCCTTTCTGGTTTTTTTGTTTATTTATTTATTTTTTTTTACCTCAGGTGGCCCACCAAAATAGGGAATCCAGAGCAGAGTCGTGGGTTGGGGCAACTGGACAACCAGACCTCTGGTTAACATTGGGACTTAAGAACATGGCAATCCCCATATGTGGGCTCTTGGTCCAGACACTGAGAGGCCTTCCTTGAGGATAGGTCTCACACTGAGTTTCACAATGTGTTTTTGTGCCCAAGGAGCCCCTCATGTCAGGACGTGGCCTAATGTACCATGCTGGTTTCTCCTACACTGAACGTTGCACAATATGGCAACCATAAGTTTTCTGGCCATGGGGAAGATGGAGTTCTAATTTCTGCAAAACTTTCACTCCTGGACTGTGATTGGATTTAAGGTCTAGGTTCTGAAGCCTGAAAACTGAGGTTGGGAAGAGATGAAGACCTAAGGCCATGGTGTGTCTGATGTGCTCAGTGTTCGGCCAGCTTTTGAGTGTGGGTTGGGAGGTGCAGGCTCAGGCTGTGGCAGACAGGGAATTAGTGCCCTGGCTAGACTGTATCATTGGGGTGCAGTCGAGTTTCGTGCAGGATGGTACTCATTTGTGGTTACTGGGTAGCCCCAGAGGGCAACGTTTTTCTTCTGGAGGGAAGACACAGTGCCACATAGTGGCTCCAGAATTCCCAAACTGGAAGGCTTGTGGGCCAGGAGTGTGAGGAAAAAATTCTGAGAACACAAGCCAGACTTAGATTTCGGGGTGAGGGGACGGCAGGCACCCTCTGCAGAGATGATTCGAGATCCCGTATGCCTGAAGACAGAGCTAGGATCAGACGTTGGCTTACGTCGGAGTTTCTGTCCATGACGGCCCCTTCATGAAGGGGACGGTGTCACGAGGACATGGAGGTTTTCCCACGATGGGAATTGTGAGATGCTCCAAACCGCAATGATTCCTTCTGTGGGACAGTCGAGACCTGTTGGATGGCTCCAGGACATCCCATAAGGAAGTTATTCAGAGCAGGGTTCTAAGGATGGATGCCTGGGCAGCCTGCCTCCCATTCCAGGTGTCTCATAGCGCCAAGGCAAGTTCGATCTGCTGGATCTAGGGGAGCAACCGAGGCGGGTGTGTTGAAATGGGTGAGTTGAGGATGGGTCATAATGTGCATTTGTGTCCATGTAGACCTTGGAATGGGGTGCTTTATCCGGGAACTTGAGGGATGTTCATAACCGGAGGTTTTGATGGGCTCTAAAGAGTACGTTTCCTATGTATAGAAGAGAATTGTTTTGATGAGTGCCTAAGGAATCTCCCATATGCTGGTATTGGAAACCAGGCCTCTGAGGAGAGATGACTGGAAACAAAAGCAATCGAGATGATTAGGGCATAGGTGCCTGTCCGGTTCAATCTCTTTCCTGAGGATACGTGTCTAAGGATCTGAGGAGATGTAGTTGCTCAGCTTGTGTCAGATCGCCCCTGTTTGTCCTGGGCAGCCTATAATATTGGGATGGCTTCGGGACTTTGGAGTTTCTCCTAATCTATAGGGTTGTGGCCAATGGAATGGGCAGAAATCCCCTGGAGAGGGCAGGCACAGTTCTGAGTTTGGCTCTAGGGGCCCAGCCTTGAGGCTGTGTGGGCCAGGCCTGTGGGGACAAAAGTCTGAAAACACAAACTCCGCTTAGGATTGGGGACATAGGTAAGGCACGCCCAATCTACAGACTGTGATAACACTTAGGGATATGAAAAAGGGTGAGTTTGAGGTGCTTGCTCAGGTTTTGTCTCTGGATTTGTGTCAACAATGTGGGTGGAATGCTGGCGTGGCCTCATGGGTTGTGGATGGCTTTCCTTCTCTGAGGATTTGACCCGATCCCAAGAGTTTGGGTACATTCTGTGGGATGGGGGGAGTCTTTTCTGTTTTTATTTTATTTTATTTTATATTTTATTTTATGTACCTCAAGTGTCCCAATAAAAGAGGGATTCCAGAGCAGAGTCCTTGGGAGGGACAACTGGATATCCCCACCTCTGTTTAAGTTTGGGGGCCTAGGGGCATGGAAAGTCCAATAGGCGGGCTCTTGATTCAGACACTGAGAGGCCTTCCTTGAGGACAGGGCTCATGTTCAGGTTCACAATGCCTATTTGTGCCCAACAAGGCCCTCAAGCATGGGAAGTGCCTCATGGGCCACGCTAGATTCTTCTACACTGAACGTTGGAGAATATGCCAACCACAAGGTTTCCAGCCATGGCGAAGGAAGAGTTGTGATTTCTGCATCACGTTCACCCCTGGACAGTGTTTGGAGTTTAGGTCTAGGTTCTGAAACCCGAAAACTGAGGTTGGGAAGGGATGAAGACCTAAGGACCTGATGGGTCCAATGAGCTCAGTGTGCGGCCAGCTGTTGAGCGTAGGTCTGGAGGTGTGGGCTCATGCTGTGTCAGACAAGGCATTAGACAGGGTAGACTGCATATTTGGGGTGCAGTCGAGTGGCGTTCAGTTGATCCTTATTCGGGTTTCTAGGTAGCTCCATAAGGCAACGTTTTTCTTCTGGAGGGCAGGCAGTGTGCTGCATTATGGCCCCAGTATTGCCAATCTGTAGGGCTTTTGGGGCAGGGGTGTGAGGACGGTAGTCTGAGAACACAAGCTAGGCTTAGTTTTGGGGGTGAGTGCACAGAAGGCACACTCTGCAGAGCTGAATCAAGATCTCATGCACGTGAAGTCAGGGCGAATATCAGACGTTTGCTCAGGTTGGAGTTTCTGTCCATGATGGCCCCTTTATAAAGTGGGGCGTCTCAAGAGGTCATGTAGATTTTCCCACAATGGGAGTTCTGAGATGCTCCAGACTGCAAAGATTCCTTCTGTGGGACACTTGAGACCTGTTGGATGGCTCTAGGATGTCCCTTGTGGAACGACTCCAGAGTAGGGTTCTAAGGATGGATGCCTGGGCAGCCCGCCTCCCATTCTAGTTGTCTCCTAGCAACAAGGCAGGTTTGATCTGCAGGCCCTGGGGGAGAAACCAAGGGGGTTGAGTTGACATGGACTCTCCCGACAATAGATCATAATGTGGGTTTAAGTCCATGGAGACCTTGGAATGGGGCGCTTGATCCGGGGCTCTGAAAGATTCTCCTAAACAGAGGTTTTTATAGAGCTCCAAAGAGTACATTTCCTATGTGGAGATGATATTTTTCTGATGAGTGTCTCGGTAATCCCCCGTATTCTGGTATTGGAAACCAGGCCTCTGAGGAGAGATGCCTGGAAACAAAAGCAATGGATCTGATTAGAGCCTAAGTGCCTGTCCAGTTCAATCTTATTCTATGGGGATATCTGTCTCTGGGTCTGAGTGGAGGTAGTTTCCTAACTTGTGAAAGATCATCCCTGTTTGTCCTGGGCAGCCAACACTATTGGGATGGCCTCGGGGAGTTTGGAGGATTCTCCCAATCTATAGGGTTGTGGCCAATGGAAATGGCAGAATTCCTCTGGAGAGGGAAGCCCACAGTCCTGAGGTGTGTCTCCAGGGGCCCCAGCTTGGACGGTGTGTGGGCCAGGACTGTGGGGACAGAAGTCTGAAAACACAAAATCAGCTTAGGTTTGGGGATGTATGTATGAAGGCTCGATCTACAGACAGTAAGAATTTTCCGTGCTATGAACAAAGGGCGAGTATGTGGCGCTTGCTCAAGCTTTTGTCTCTGGATTTTGTGTCAACGGTGGCCGTGGAATGTCGGGGTGCCCTCAAGGGCCATGGACAAATCTTTCTCTGGTGATTTGGCCTGATCCCAAGGGGTTGGGATCATTCTGTGGATGGGAAGAGTCCTTTCTGTATTTTTTTTTTTTTTACCTCAGGTGTTCCACCAAAGAGGGATTCCAGAGTAGAGCCCTGAGTAGGGGTGACTAGACATCTCGAACTCTGGTTGAGATTGGGGGACTAGGGGCTTGTCAAGCCCCATATGTGGGCTGTTGTTCCAGTCACTAAGAGGCTTTACATGAGGATAGGGCTCACGCTGAGGGTCACAATGTGTGTTTGTGCAAATTGTGGCCCTCAGGGATAGGTGGGGCCTCATAGTCCATGCTGCTTTCTCCTACTATGAACAATGGACAACATGCCAACCACTAGGTTACTTGCCAAGGCGAAGGAGAAGTTCTGATTCTTGCATCACGTTCACTCCTGAGCAGTGAGTGGAGATAAGGCCTAGGTTCTGAAGGTGAAAACTGAGGTTGGGTGGAGATGATGGCCTAAAGCCATTGTGGGTGTGATATGCTCTGTGTACGGCCAGCTTTCTGGGTGTTGGACTGGAGGTCTGCCCTCAGGCTGTGTCAGACAGGGCTTTAGTGCACAGGTTAGACTGTATAATTGGGGTATGGTTGCGTGGCATGCAGGTTGTTACTCATTTGGCATTTCCGGTTAGCCCTATAGGGCAACATTTTTCTTCTGGAGGGCAGGCAGAGTGCTGCATTGTGTCTCCAGAATTGCCAAACTGGAGGGGTGTGGCCAGGATTGTGAGGAAGGAAGTCTGAAAACACAAGCTAGCACGAGTTTTGGGGCCAAGAGCATGGCAGGCCCACTCTGCAGAGGCTGAATCGAGATCTCCTGCAGGTGAGGTTAGGGCGAGTATCAGATGTTGCCTCAAGCTGGAGTTTGTGTCCATGACGGCCCCTTCCTGAAGGGGGTGGGGGCGTCATGAGGCCAGGGAGGTTTTCCTACGCTGGGAGTTGTGAGCTGCTCCAAACTTCAAAGTTTCCTTCTTCAGGACAGTCGAGTATATTGGAAGGTTCCAGGATGCCCCATACAGAAAGACTCGAGAGCAGGGGCCTAAGCATGGATGCTGAGACACGCCAACTCACCTTCCCATTGCCTGGTCGAGGCAAGGCATGCTCAATCTGCGGGCTCTTGGGTGAGCTACCCAGAAGGCTGAGTTTAAATGGACTCTCCTGAGGATGAGTCATAATGTGGGTTGGTGGCCATGGAGACCTTGGAATGTGGCAGTAGCTAAGGGACTCGGCAGGATTCTCCAACCCGAAGGGCTTGACACAACTCCAACAAGGAAGCTTCCCATGTGGAGATGAGAGGTCTTCTGTCTGGTGCCTCAGGAAAGCCCCGTATGCTGGTCTTCGAACCCAGGCCTCTGAGGAGTGATACCTTGACACCAAAGCAAGAGTTCATAATAGGGCCTAGGGGCCTGTCTGGTTCAATCTTCTGCGGATATCTGTCTGTGTGTCTGCATGGAGGTAGTAGTTGCTCAGCTTGTGTCATAATGCCCCTATTTGTCCAGTGCGGCTTGCGGTAGTGGGATGTCCTTGGGGACCTTGAGGTTTCTACTATTTGGTTGAGTTGTGGCCAATGGAATGGGCAGATTCTTAGGAGAGAGCAGGCACAGTTCTGTGGTGTGGCTCCAGAGACCCCAGCCTGGAGGCTGTGTGGGCCATGGCTGTGCAGACAGACATCCAAAAACCCTAACTCAGCTCAGGTTTGGGGCCGAGGTTACGTCAGGCCTGATCTACAGACCATGAGGGGAGCTCCTCTGGATATGAAAGAAGGGTGAGAGGGAGGCAGTCGCTCAGGCTTTTGTCTCTGGATGTTTTGTCCACAATGGCCGTTTAATGTAGGAGTTTCCTCATGGGTCGTAGAAGACTCCCTCTCTGGTAGTTTGTCCAGCCCCCAAGAGTTTGAGGTCATTCTGTGGGAAGGGAAGTGTCCTGTTTTCTGCTTCATGTGTCCCCCCAGTAGAGGGATTCTAGAGCATAGCAGTGGGTACTGACAACTGGAATACTCGCCCTCTGGTTAAGCCTGGGGGCCTATGGATATGACAAGCCCCATATGCAGGATCTTGGTCCAGCCACTGAGAGGCGTTACTTTAATACGGGACTCACGCTGCAGGTCACAATGCATGTCTGTGCCCTAGGCGGCCCTCAAGCACTGGCGTGGCCTTTCGGACAATGTAGGTTTTCCCACATAGAACGTTGGACAACATGCCAACCACAAGGTTTCTGGCCATGGGGAAGGAGGAATTCTAATTTCTGCATCACGTTCACCCCTGGGCTGTAATTGGAGATAAGGTCTAGGTTCTGAAGCCTGAATACCGAGGTTGGGAAGAGATGACGACCTACAGCCATAGCGGGTCCTATGTGTCCAGGTTGGGGCCAGCTGTCTGGGTGTCGTTTGGGAAGTCTTGTCTCAGGCTGTGCCAGACAGGGCATTAGAATACAGGGTGGGCTGTATAATTGCTTTACAATCGAGTGGCATGCGTTAGAAAATCATTTGGGGTTTCTTATTAGCAGCATAGGGCAAAGTTTTTCTTCTGGAGGGCAGGCAGAGTGCTGCATTGTGGCTTCGGAATTCCCAAACTGGAGGGCTTGTGGGCCAGGAGAGTGAGGACGGAAGTCTGAGAACACAAGCTAGGCTTAGGTTTCGGGGCAAGGACATGGCAGGCACACTCTGCAGAGCTGAATTGAGATCTCATGCGTCTGAAGTCAGGTCGAGGTTCAGACTTTGGCTCAGGTTTGAGTTTCTGTCCATGTTGGCCCCTTCAGGAAGGGGGGGCATTAGGAGGCCATGGGGGTTTTCCCACTATTGGAGTTGTGAGATGCTCCAAACCGCAAGGATTCCTTCTGTGGGACAATTAAGATTTGTTGGATGGCTCCAGGACGTCTTATAAGGTATTTTTCCAGGACATGGTTCTAAGTATGGATGCCTGGGCAGCCAGCCTCACATTCCAATTGTCTCCTAGCAACAAGCAACGTTTGATCTGCTGTCTTGGGGTATCAACAGAGGAGGCTGAGTTGAAATGGACTTTCCTGAGAATGGTCTTAACGTTGGTTTGAGTCCATGGAGACCTTGGTATGGGGCAGTGGCACCAGGGCCCTGAAGGATTCTCCTAACCAGAGGTTATGACAAAGCTCCAATGAGCAAGTTTTCCATGGGGAGACGAGATTTGTTTTTAATGGTGCCTCAGGAAACCACCATATGCTGGTATTGGAAATGAGGCCTCTGAGGAGAGATGCCTGGAAACCAAAGCAATGGATCTGATTAGGGCCTAGGGGCCTGTCCGGTTCAATATTCTTCTCTGGGGACATCTGTTGTCTGAGTGGAGGTAGTTGCTCAGCTGGTTTGAGATCACCCCTGTTTGTCCTGGGCGGCCTACACTATTGGGATGGCCTCAGTGACTTTGGAGGTTTTTCCTCATTTGCAAGGTTGTTGCCAATGGAATGGGAAGAATTCCCTTGAAAGGGAAGTACAGTCCTGAGGTGTGGCTCCAAGGACCCAAGTGTGGAGCGTGTGTGGTCCAGGGCTATTTGGACAAAAGTCTGAAAACACAAACTCCACTTAGGTTGGGGGATGTAGGTATGGCCGGCCCGATCTATAGACCATGAGGAGAACTCTTCGGGATATGAACAAAGGGCGAATGTGAGGCGCTTGCTCATGCTTTTTTTTTTTTTTTCTGGAAATGTGTCACCGATTGCCATGGAATGTCGGGTTGTCTTCATGGGCCATCGATGAGGCTCCCTTTCTGGGGATTTGACCTGATCCCAAGAGTTTGGTGTCATTCTGTGGGAAGGGAAGAGGCCTTTCTTTTTTTTTGTTTATTTTTTTTTTGTTTTTGTTTTTGTTTTGTTTTGTTTTTTACCTCAGGTGGACCACCAAATGAGGGATTCCAGAGCAGAGTCGTGGGTTGGGGCAACTGGACAACCAGACCTCTGGTTAACATTGGGACCTAAGAACATGGCAAGCCCCATATGTGGGCTCTTGGTCCAGACACTGAGAGGCTTTCCTTGAGGATAGGTCTCACACTGAGTTTCACAATGTGTTTTTGTGCCCAAGGAGCCCCTCAAGTCAGGGCATGGCCTAATGTACCATGCTGGTTTCTCCTACACTGAACATTGCACAATATGGCAACCACAAGTTTTCTGGCCATGGGGAAGATGGAGTTCTAATTTCTGCAACACTTTCACTCCTGGACTGTGATTGGATTCAAGGTCTAGGTTCTGAAGCCTGAAAACTGAGCTTGGGAAGAGATGAAGACCTAAGGCCATGGTGTGTCTGATGTGCTCAGTGTTCGGCCAGCTGTTGAGTGTGGGTTGGGAGGTGCAGGCTCAGGCTGTGGCAGACAGGGAATTAGTGCCCAGGCTAGACTGTATCATTGGGGTGCAGTCGAGTTTCGTGCAGGATGGTACTCATTTGTGGTTACTGGGTAGCCCCAGAGGGCATAGTTTTTTTTCTGGAGGGAAGACACAGTGCCACATAGTGGCTCCAGAATTCCCAAACTGGAAGTCTTGTGGGCCAGGAGTGTGAGGAAAAAATTCTGAGAACACAAGCCAGACATAGATTTCGGGGTGAGGGGACGGCAGGCACCCTCTGCAGAGATGATTCGAGATCCTGTATACCTGAAGACAGAGCTAGGGTAAGACGTTGGCTTAGGTCGAAGTTTCTGTCCATAACGGCCCCTTCATGAAGGGGAGGGTGTCACGAGGACATGGAGGTTTTCCCACGATGGGAATTGTGGGATGCTCCAAACCGCAATGATTCCTTCTGTGGGACAGTCGAGACCTGTTGGATGGCTCCAGGACATCCCATAAGGAAGTTATCCAGAGCAGGGTTCTAAGGATGGATGCCTGGGCAGCCTGCCTCCCATTCTGGGTGTCTCATAGAGCCAAGGCAAATTCGATCTGCTGGATCTACGGGAGCATCCGAGGCGGGTGTGTTGAAATGGGTGAGTTGAGGATGGGTCATAATGTGCATTTGTGTCCATGTAGACCTTGGAATGGGGTGCTTGAACCGGGGCCTAGAGGGATGTTCATAACAGGAGGTTTTGATGGAGCTCTAAAGAGTATGTTTCCTATGTAGAGAGGAGAATTGTTTTGATGAGTGCCTAAGGAATCTCCCATATGCTGGTATTGGAAACCAGGCCTCTGAGGAGAGATGACTGGAATCAAAAGCAATGGATCTGATTAGGGCCTAAGTGCCTGTCCAGTTCAATCGTATTCTATGGGGATATCTGTCTCTGGGTCTGAGTGGAGGTAGTTTCCTAACTTGTGAAAGATCATCCCAGTGTGTCCTGGGCAGCCAACACTATTCGGATGGCCTCGGGGAGTTCGGAGGATTCTCCTAATCTATTGGGTTGTGGACAATGGAAATGGCAGAATTCCCCTGGAGAGGGAAGCCACAGTCCTGAGGTGTGGCTCCAGGGGCCCCAGCTTGGATGGTGTGTGGTCCAGGCCTGTGGGGACAGAAGTCTGAAAACACAAACTCAGCTTAGGTTTGGGGATGTATGTATGAAGGCTCGATCTACAGAACGTGAGAATTTTCCGGGCTATGAACAAAGGGCGAGTATGTGGCGATTGCTCAGGCTTTTGTCTCTGGATTTTGTGTCAACGGTGGCCGTGGAATGTCGGGATGTCCTCAAGGGCCATGGACAATTCTTTCTCTGGTGATATGGCCTGATCCCAAGTGGTTGGGATCATTCTGTGGATTGGAAGAGTCCTTTCTGTATATATATATATATATGTTTGTTTGTTTTTTTTTTTACCTCAGGTGTCCCACCAAAGAGGGATTCCAGAGTAGAGCCCTGAGTAGGGGTGACTAGTCATCTCGAACTCTGGTTGAGATTGGGGGACTAGGGGCTTGGCAAGCCCCATATGTGGGCTGTTGTTCCAGTCACTAAGAGGCTTCACATGAGGATAGGGCTCACGCTGAGGGTCACAATATGTGTTTGTGCAAATTGTGGCCCTCAGGGATAGGTGGGACCTCATAGTCCATGCTGCTTTCTCCTACAATGAACATTGGACAACATGCCAACCACAAGGTTTCTTGCCATGGTGAAGGAGAAGTTCTGATTCTTGCATCACGTTCACTCCTGAGCAGTGAGTGTAGATAAGGTCTAGGTTCTGAAGGTGAAAATTGAGGTTGGGTAGAGATGATGGCCTAAAGCCATTGTGGGTATGATATGCTCAGTGTACGGCCAGCTGTCCTGGTGTTGGACTGGAGGTCTGCCCTCAGGCTGTGTCAGACAGGGCTTTAGTGCACAGGCTAGACTGTATAATTGGAGTATGGTCGAGTGGCATGCAGGTTGTTACTCATTTGGCGTTT